>NW_021703782.1:74360622-74590282 GCF_005190385.1 Monodon monoceros
AATTTCTAACTATGGGTCAGGTTTATTCTTGGCACTAACAATATAGTACTAAACAATAAGAAGGTCTTTGCCCTCAAGGAGCTTACATTACAGCAGATGGAAATGGAAAATAAACAAATTTAAAAGAATACTGGAGACTGGAAGCTTATACAGAGAGAACTAAAATCGGGCAATGTAAGAGAATAATTGAGTAGATATTTTTGAAAGGATAGTTAACTCTGCTGAAGGTGATATTTAAACTGATACTTAAATGAACAGGAGAAACAAACTGAGCACAGATATAAAGATCACCACAGGGTTCTAAAATGGAATGAGCTTGTAACTTTTCTAGAAATAGTCTTTGGGTTTTTTGTTTTTTAAATCTCTGCCCCCCACCATCCTTTTATGTGTAAACTAATCCTTGTTGAAAGCAATCTATGGCAAAGTTGTACAATCTTCTTTGGAAAATAAAAGATGGGTATATATATGAGTTAAATAGAAAAAAAAAAAAAAGAAAGAGCTTAACTTGGCCAAGAAAAAAAAAAGAGAGAGAGAGAATCGTACTGTGACTAACCTATAGTGGTTACCAGATGATGTCGGAGGGCTACGCCACAGCCAGATTACATGGGATATTTTGGTAAACCAGAACAAGGGTTTGTTTGTATACTAATAGGAAAGATCAAGCATGTTAGGAATGGTGGGAGAAATGGATGACAGTAGACAGAGGAGTATCATAACTCAACAATATGATACTAGCTTTCCCTTGCCACACCTATTTTATCCACTGTTTTGGGGGTGACTGAATTGAAGTAGAAGTATATTGACCACCCTATAAATATAACAGTGGTGAAGATTTCCAGTAAAGATAACTCCATTAGTTCTGACTCTGATGCAACCTCTCTGTTCCAAACAATGAGCAATAATACATAAAGGTAAAAATAGAAATACAAAAATGTTATAAATATCTCAAAATCAAGATAAACATCTCTTGAATGAAAAGTGGTCAGCCAGGCTGAAGCCATGAGCTGTAGTCTAAGTCTGAAAAAGAGAGTGACAGCATGCAGGGAAACAGAGACAGAAACCAGGCTATTACTTGAAGCAAAAGACTTTGGTGGCGCTATTTCTCTCTTGGGATTAAAGACTGAAATATATTCCCACCATTTGCCTAGCACAGTGGTTCTCCACTGGAGGCGGTTTTGTCTCCCAGGAAACATTTGGCAATGTCAGGAAGTATTTTGGTTGTCAGAACTGGGAATGTAAAGATGCTACTCACATGTAGTGCACAGAGGCTAGAGATTCTGTAAAATGTTCTACAACACATACAGACACAAAAAGCCCCAGGCAAAACAGAATTATCTGGTACAAATTGTCAATAGTGCTAGCATGTAAATAGTGCAGTATTGAGTGCCAAGTCTCAATAGTGAGAAACCACAGTCACTTAAAGCCTAGAGACATCAAAAACACAGGTGAAGTCTCTCAACCAAAAACTAAACCAAGCGCTCCACTGGCTCAGTGATTACACCTGTGAATTCACCAATACTGCTTAAAAGCAGGAGCCACAAAATGAATAATGAGACCTGCTTATGGACTGCAGTCCTAAAAGACAATCATTAAACCCCTAGGCAGGGAAGAGTGGGAACAGAAAAGGAGTGTGAAGAAACATCAATTCAAAATTAAACTTTCAATCAAAACTCCAAAACGTGAAGAAATGCTAAGAAAACCGGACAAAACAACTAACAATTAGAACATGAATGCACTTCAAATGTAATTATACATACAATCAACAGGAAAACATGATCTACTAAAATTGCTGAATTTCAAATTTCTTAATACAAGGAGACTACAAAGCAATGCCTACAAAGTTTGAAGAAAGAAAGTGTGACATAAGACATAACCAAACTCTGGTCCAAATAAAGGCAAGAGAAAAATAATTTTTTAAATAAAAAATTAAAATATAGTTCTCAAGAGTTTTCTATAGAAATTACCAGAGAATGAACAAAAAACCTGTGGCACAAGAATGAATGTATAATGAATCCATTTTATCATAAAATTAAAATAATGTGGAGGCTGTATAAAAGACTATAAATGGACAAAAAATAGGTAAATAAAGCTGATAGGGGAAGGGAAAATGAGAGACAGTGAATATGCATGGATTTCTTCGTCTCTTATCACCAAGTATCAAAACATATTCTACAGGTATAATAAATCAAGTAATCATGGCATAGATATATTTAAAGACATAAAGGTAACATTAATAAAAAAATAACATAGTCAACAAAAAATATCGCATGGCAAAACAGAAAGATGAACACGAAGTTAACATTGTACTAATTCCATCACTGCTTGTACAAAGGAATCAACAGTACAGTTGTTTGCTCACAAACTGGCCCCCATACACAGAGAAAGGCAAGGAGAAACCAAAGAAACAGGCCACGCCAGATTAGTAGGTGGCAGGTTAACTAAGCAAGGGCACTCACCAGGCTTGTCTGGGGCAGCTGCACGACGAGTATGAGACAGGCTGGGACCTGGGACCCTGTCCTGCAGTGCTTGCACCTGAACAGACATCTCCTCCAGCAACAGAATTCAAAAAAATTATAAGGGAGCAAACATAACGGCACACATACGCAGTCGGGGCAAGGTATAAACAATAAGATACAAAAAAAGCCGAAAGCCAACTGCTACTTCGGAGGCGTCCGGAGCAAAAGCAGGGTACTGCGCATGATCTCTGCGCTCAGCACTGCCAATGGGGTGGGCAGACCACGTAAGCCACGCCTCCAGGCCGACCCACCCATCGGCCCCACCCTCACCCCATTTAAAGAACCAGCTCGCCCACGCTACTCAAAGAGTGAGCAAGGGCACCTGTTAGTTGTTTTGCCCTCATGCTGCACCAAGGGCCCCAATAGAGCCTTGCCTGAAATCCTCGTCTGGCCTGTTATCAATTTCTATTGATTAAAGAGTCCAAGAACCCGGGTCGGTAACGAGTAGATACTCTACACCTGCCTACTAGAAACTTAAAAGTTTATACAGAGGGCTTAAAATGAGGTTTAAATCACCTGCAGAGTCCAGATCATCTCAACACATTGCTCTCTCAAGCCTGCGTCTTTGAAAACAGCTCCCACTGTGGGAACAGAGAGCAAGGTGTGCACTGCAAGGACAAGGGAGGGGGTGAGGAATCTTCCATTGCCCTGGTCCAGCTCTAGGGTCAACCAGCAGTCACATCCTCTTGATGACCTTCTACAACCACAGTTAATAAAAATAAAAAAGGAACTGCTAGGACTTCCCTGGGTGGCGCAGTGGTTAAGAATTCGCCTGCCAATGCAGGGCACATGGGTTTGAGCCCTGGTCCGGGAAGATCCCACATGCCACGGAGCAACTAAGCCCGTGCACCACAACTACTGAGCCTGCACTGTAGAGCCCACGAGCCACAACTACTGAAGCCCATGTGCCTAGAGCCCGTGCTCCGCAACAAGACAAGCCACCGCAATGAGAGGCCCTCGCACCGCAACGAAGAGTAGCCCCCCTCGCCACAACTAGAGAAAGCCCGCACGCAGCAACAAAGACCCGATACAGCCTAAAATAAATAAATAAATATTTTTTTTTAAAAAGGAACTGCTAAAACAAAAATATGGTAAGGGGCAGCACAGAGCATGGGAACCTGGGTCTGCAGCCTGCACTCTGCCGAGTGGGTGCCTGCCTTGTCCTGCCCACCAGGGCCCTGGGGGCTGTGGGTGGCTGATGTCTAAACACTGTGCACTGCCACGCTCTGCTCTCCCTGTGTAAATTCACAGACAGATGTGAGTGGGTACCAACAGAAAATGGTGTTGGTACAGTGGGAATGAGCAATTTTGCACAGGAAGCTTTGGGAGGTGTTTACCGTAGTCTGCCTGAAGTTGGGACAAAATTGAACCAACGAGAGGAGGTTGGTGCTTTGGAAAGTGTGAAAGCTGCTGGTGAACTCTATTCTCCTCTATCAGGAGAAGTAACTGAAATGCATGAAGCTCTAGCAGAAAACCCAGGACTTGTCAACAAATCTTATTAGGAAGATGGTTGGCTGATCAAGGTGACACTAAGGAATCCTTCACAACTAGATGAACTAATGAGTGAAGAAGCATATGAGAAATACATAAAATCTATTGAGGAGTGAAAATGGAACCCTTAAATAAACTAGTTTGGAACCAAAAAGAAAAATCTCTGAAAATATTTATACATAGAAATATACAAATCATTATCGTGAAAAAGGGAATATACAAGTGTTGACTTGAAACAGATAGACTGCCAGATACTTCCCCAGCAACGATGGGTTTATTCAGGATAGCAGAGAATTGCAATTCAGGGTCTGCAACCATGAGCAAATTCCCCACAGGACAAGGGAAGAAAAACACTTTTATAGAGGGGAAAAGGAAGTTGGGAGCATTATTCTTAACAGAGTCCATGGCTTTTCACTGGCTGAGTCCTTGCCAGGAAAGAAGAGGAGTCTGTCTTCTTCCTGTTGGGCTCTGCTATCTGTTCAGGCCATGAGAGCTCCCCCTGATAGTCTCCCAACTCTATTTAATTGAGATTTCTGTTTATTAATTTTTACAGAAGGAATTAAACATAAGAGAATTAAGAACAAATATATGTCATATAAATAAACATACTATGTGTTTTCTACACATAGTGTAAGAGTATGTTAAAACGGGAAAGCAAGGCAAGATTCAGTTCACTGCAAAACTCAAAAGACACTGTCCTAATCTAGGCTTCCCTGAAAAAGCAGCCTGATCCAGGTGGTAAATTTGGGGAAGTAATCACAAGGATCAGAAGTGGAGGACTGAGAAAGATGAAATAGGAAAACAGTGTGTCATGAAGCTGATTATCCCTGGGGCACCTAGGTATGATCCCCCTGGGAGCTCTGTGCAGCCATGTGAATATACTTCAAAACTGTCCACCCAAGAGATGGAAAAGGAGAATATTTACACATTGTCCCCTGTCCCCCATTAGTCATGAATTTTTGCCCTTAATAACAGCTGAGCAGGTATATACAGATACATAGCTTCGTGTTACAGACGAGGTGAGTGCTCAGATTACACATACAGAGAGCCAGTTGCTGCAACTACAGCTGAAAAGTGAAACAACAGTGAAAAGTGGACCAAGAGAATGTGAGGCAGGGCAAACAACTTAGCAAACGCTTATTGGGTAAATGCACATAGAGGGAAATTTCAGACAAGGTTGGATTTAGAGCAATTATTATTTAAAGGGTACACTTCACAGGGAAGATCTAAAAATTACAAATATCTTTGTAATAAATAATACACAGCCATTTTCATAAAGCAACAGAAAACACAAGGAGAAAGACACAGAAGACAAGATTATAACAAAATTTTCAGGAACAACTCTGGAGTCCAAGAAGAAATCAAAGTGAAATAGGCAGAATATATTTTGAACATAACAATTAAATAGAAAAGAAGAGAGAAAGTGTAAGAGTTACTCTTCAAAACAGTAACTGGCCCTGATGCCTTTATCAAGAAATTCTAGCACAGGGAGATCACCTCGGTGCTTTGTGACCCCCTTGAGGGGTGGGATAGGGAGGGTGGGAGGGAGGCGCAAGAGGGAGGGGATATGGGGATATACGTACACATATAGCTGATTCACTTTGTTATACAGCGTAAGCTAACACAACATTGTAAAGCAATTATACTCCAATAAAGATGTAAAAAAAAAGAAATTAACACAACATTGTGAATCAACTATACTTCAATAAAATTTACAAAAAAAATTCTACCAAACCTTTTTTCAGTTGATATATAATTGGCCTATAACATTATATTAGTTTCAAGTGTAAAACATAATTCAATATTTGTATATATTGCAAAATGATCACCATAAGAAATCTAGTTAACACCCATCACCACATAAAGTTACAATTTTTTCTTGTGAAGAGAACTTTTAAGATCTACTCTCTCAGCAATTTTTAAATACAATACAATATTATTAACTATAGTCACTATGCTGTACATTACCTCCCCATGACTTATTTATCAAGAAACAGCTCCAGTACTATTTCAACTCTTCCAGAAAATAAATTGTAAAAGGAAGTTACCCAGATAAGTTTTATGAAGCAAGTATAACAATGGTACCAAACCTGACAAAGATAGCACCCACAAAAAAGGAAACTATAAACCAATTTCATTTACAAACATTGATGCAAATATCAAAAAAATATTAGCAAGCAGAATGCATAGGATTTTTAAAAATAATAAACCATGCAGGAAGAGATAAAAAATACGAGTATGGGATTAACAGATACACACTACTATATATAAAATAAACAACAAAGACCTACTGTGTAGCACAGGAAACTATATCAGTATCTTGTAATAACCTATAATGGAAAAGAATCTGAAAATAAAATGTGTGTGTGTGTGTGTGTGTGTGTGTGTAATCGAATCACTTGGCTATATACCTGAAACTAACACAATATTGTAAATCAATTACACGAAAACTTAAAAAATAAATAAATAAACAATGATAATATGTTTTATTCAAAGAATGCAAGAATAGTTTAATACTAGGAAATCTGCATATAATTCACCATATTAACAGCTCATAAATAGAAAAATCATACAACAACTAGATAGTTGCTGAAAAGGCATTACAAAATTTAACAACTATTCTTCATAAGAATTTTTTTAAAACAATAGGTTCTTCTGTGTACAATAGGGAAACACAGCTGGAAAATTTCTCATTAAAGTCCAAGAGCAAGACAAGACGTCTCTTTTCTCCATTAATATTTAATACTATTCTATAAGAAATAGCCAAAGAAAGAAATGAGGTATAAAAACAGGAAAAACAAAGGTAAGATTTACCATTATTTGAATGAATTAACTATTTACAATAGTAATAATAATTATTATTATTATTATTTAGGAACCCCCAAAAGAATCAAGTGAAAAGCCATTTCAAATAGTAACATGAATTACTAATTTCATTAAGTAAAAAATAATATACAGAAATCATAAGTTTTCATGTATAAAAACAAGTTAGCAGACATAATGGAAGAAAAATATGTAGTATTCAAAAAGATAAAATACGTAGAAAATGAATTTATAAGAAATGAATACAGTTCATAGGGAGAAATCTTTCAAGTGGTACTAAGCAATCCCAAAAAGACAAATACTATATAGAATCATGTTCTTGAATATGTATTAAGAGGATATCAATTTTACCTATATTGATCTATATTTAATGAAATTCCCCCCTAACAATACTCACAGTTTATTTTTAACATGTTGATTCTGATACTCATACTGAAAACATTAACAAGCAACGAAACCTAGGAAAAGTCTGAAAGAGTAATGAAAGAGAAACTGCACTACCATATGCTAAAATTTATAAAATTACAGAACTTAGCATGAGTAGACAGATCATTCAAACAGAACTGAAAGTTCAGAATTGGACCTAAATATAATCTAGTATATGATAAATGTAGCGTTTCATTTCAATGGGAAAAAGGTAGATTATTCAATACCTTGTTTTGAGATACCTGGGCTGCCTACCTGGATTCCTACCTTTCACTTACACAAAAAATATACATATATATAGATAGATAGAACTATATATATACACACATATGTATATCAGATCAAATATTCAAATTATCAACTTTGTATAGAGGTACTACATGAAATTATCAGAGAATTTTTTCTATATAATTTTGGAAGAAGGTCTTTCTAGGCAGGACACAAAGCTCAGAGCTCTAAACGTAAAAATCAATAAATTTGATTAATAATTCAACTTAACTGTCTACTTGGCAAAAAGAAATCATGAATTATATCCAAAAAGGGAGTACATATTGAAAGAAATATTTGATATTCATTATATAAAGCCCTAATTTCTAATTACTTGACATACTTTGAATGCCTAAAATTCCATAAGAAAATGATAAAAAAAATACAAAGAATTTAAACAGATAAGACATAAAAATAACTTTTAAATATATGAAAATTTTTTCAACCCACTGAAGGAGATCAGAATATGCCACTTTGGCATGTTGATTATTTGAGCTGAAGGCAATTGAGATATAGCAGACACAGGAAGAGCTTTCTGCCCTCTCCCTATCTGCCTAAAAGGTACATTTCCTGTAAGAAAGGTATCCTCCCTGTACCAGGAAGAGGAGAGCCCTCTTATCACCAGAGAAAAGGAGTCAATACTGAGATGAGTCTACACAAATAAATCTTACCAAAATAACCCTTATCTTCAATATATTTTCCTCGTATTTCCTCTCATACTCCTTATTTACTCTTCTACAATTTATTGGCCCTAGAAACCCAAACCCCCTTTCTTTTGTCAAGTTACTTCTCCACAATTCATTATTCTTTCTTATAATTGTATATAAGCTCCCAAATCTAACTGCTTCCTTGGGTTTTCACTTCTTTTCTATGAAGTCTCCATGCACATAAAAATATTAAAGTCAATAAAAATTGTATGCCTTTTCTCCTGTTATTCTGGTTTTTGTCAACTTAATTTTCAGGCCCCAGTTACTCAACATAAGAGACTAGAGAAATAGTTTCTCCTCCTTACACCACTCACAAGAAAAAAAAAAAATGCAAAAATACCATTTTTACTTATATTGACCAAGATAAAAATAACTTTGATAATACACTGAATTAGTGAAAAAGTACAAAGCGGGTAGATCCAGGTGGAAATAACTTCAATAAAAACACAGGACCGGGCTTCCCTGGTGGCGCAGTGGTTGAGAGTCCGCCTGCCGATGCAGGGGACACAGGTTCGTGCCCCGGTCCGGGAAGATCCCACATACCGCGGAGAGGCTGGGCCCGTGAGCTATGGCCGCCGAGCCTGCACGTCTGGAGCCTGTGCTCCGCAACGGGAGAGGCCACAACAGTGAGAGGCCTGTGTCCCAAAAAAAAAAAAAAAAAAAAAAACACAGGACCATCTCTCTTGAAATTAAAAATGAATATGATACAAATGACATTATGTACAAAACAGAAGCAGACTCACAGATATTGAAAACAAACTTATGGTTACCAAAAGGGAAACGGTGCGGGGGAGGGATAAATTTGGAATAAGGGATTAACAGATACACACTACTGTATATAAAATAGATAAACAGGGCTTCCCTGGTGGCACAGTGGTTGAGTGTCCGCCTGCCGATGCAGGGGACACGGGTTCGTGCCCCGGTCCGGGAAGATCCCACATGCCGCGGAGCGGCTGGGCCTGTGAGCCATGGCCGCTGAGCCTGCGCGTCTGGAGCCTGTGCTCCGCAACGGGAGCGGCCACAACAGTGAGGGGCCCGCGTACCGCAAAAAAAAAAAAAAAAAAAAGATAAACAACAAGGACCTACTGCATAGCACAGGGAACTGTATTCCATATCTTATACTAACCTATAATGGAAAAGAATCTGTAAAAGATAGGTAGATATGTATAACTGAATCACTTTGCTGTACACCTGAAACATTTTAAATCAACTATACTTCAATAAAAGAAAATTTTAAATAAACACACTCATTCTCCCAGCAATGCTACTCCTAGAAACTGCTCCTACAAATAAATATGTACATATTTAAATTAATCATTTACCAGAATATTCATTGAAGTACTGTTTGTAACACAAAAATATTTAGTAGGGAGAAAGCTAAATAAATAATGGAAAAACTCTTCATACAATGGGATTAGATGCAGTCATTTAAAAAAGTTATTAAGCTCAAAACTGATAAGGTGTGATTCTTAGGATACATTTTAAGTGAAAAAAAATCAAGTTTGTGTGTAAAGAAAAAATGGAATATATACATGTGTGCTCATATATGCATAGGCACAGTATCACTATATCCCTGGAAGGGTCCACTAGAACTAGCAAAAGTGGTTGCTGCCATTGAGGAAACCGAGTACCTGGGGGATATAGGTAAGATATTTTGAATTTTTAATTACGTATTTCTCATTTAGAAAATAAAATTTAGAATATACCACATATGCTAATGTGTATTGTAAATCTTTTGGTGGGGTTTCTGAAATGTATTGAACCACAGAGCTATTTTTTACTCAATATATAGTGGAAACTGTCACCTCTTTTCAAAGTCTTCTTCAGTAAGAAATTCTCTTCCTTTTTGCAGTTGTATGGTACGCGCTGTGGAAACACTTAGAAAGTAAGACTTGGATTATACTCACCTACACTCATGTTTGCTCCACCCCCTTTAGATCCTTATTCATCTTATTCATTACCAGCATTCATCATAGTGCCAACATACAGGAATTTGTTGAAGTGACACATCCCTTACCCTTATGTTTTGCATTGGAAGGAACACTCCTGGGAGAGGGCACAGGGGTGGCAGAAACAGGGACATATGGCATGGCTCAGTTAGGCATGGGTTGCCCATTCATCCAGAAGAAATCTGACTGCCCAGTCAGTCCCCTTGGTTACCCTGACTGGTCACTTGACTATTCCGCAGCCCTTGTTATTGTAATCCCTCAGATGGCCATCTGCTCTGCTCAGCGGGAGAGCCGGCCCCAGGGAGAAGTGCTCAGCTGCCCTGCATCCTCAAATCAGGTCAATTACACCACTGCTCCTTAATTGCTCATGACGGCTTGGCTATTGTGTATGAAGCATCAGTAATTTCCAGTTCATTGTGGCTAAAGATTCCGGGCTAAAGAAGGTTTCAACCTGTCCCCCAGGGTCCCTGGCACCACTCAGCTTGTACATGTTGCACAGTATGTTGGGTTCCATTTCACACCCTATCAGCCACTGAATTTCAAGCTAATGTCTAGGGTAAAATAAAACCACACCACAAAGGACAAGGCAAGAAGAATGTCTTGTAAAGACAGTGATTCATTTTCAGTGAAAACGATCACGGATAGCACAACCCTAACAGCCCTAATTAGTCCTTTGAGCAGCAAGCAGCCTGCAGCACTGAGCACAGGTGGTGGTGGTGACGGTGGTTACTATTGTTTCATCTGAGGAATGACTGGTCCCACAGGTGATTGAGGTGAATGACTTACTGGGCCAACTTTAGGGGTTTTCATAAAATTTCAGATAAGTGAAATTATCCTTCCAAAACTTCTCATTTGAGAAACTCTTGTGCTCATTTATCATCTTGCCCTGGTTATAAATGAATAATCTTGCAAACGCACTACACTGTGAACAGTTGGGTTCCTTTCATCTGATGGTGAACAAAGAAAAAGTTGATGGAAATTTCCCAACTAGCACATTTGAAAAGACTGGATTTGTAACAAAAAAGCAAACTCTTCCAGCTCTTAGTGATACTAAGAAATTCAGAAGTTAAGTTTCTTATTTCTCTCCTGTGCTCCTCTCTCTCTCTCTCTCTCCACGTGATTATATATAATATTCAGAAATAACTGCATACTAGAATATATCTCCAAGGTCACAGATTCATTGATACCGTATTTGATAAAGATACTAACAAAGAGTGGATGTCCTGTCAACTTTACTTTCTCAGTTTTCAGACAACTGTACTTGGAGTTCAGATTTATATAGATGCTGCTTCCAACATGGTATCACACTAAGCCAAAATGCCAGCCTTTTGCTGTCAACTCACAATATTGTAGCTAACTATTTTAAATCCAACATTCTTTCTTGGAATTATTTCAAGGCGTTATCCAACTAAAAGTAAACTTCAAGAATATCTTGCCAAAAAAACCTTCCCTTTCAAACTAAGGAATCCAAATAGGTTAGATGTATTTCCAAGTCACATGGCTAAACAGTGGTGATCACAGATCCAGCATCCAGGTCTCCTGCATCCTAGGGAGGCACCTGTGGGCCTCAGGAAGCTTCCACTTGCCTAAGAGATCCTCCCTCCTTCTTCTCTCTCTCTCTACACAAGCACACACGCAGGATATTTTAGTATTTTCCTTACCGAATGAAACTGTGCCACTTGAATTAAAATAATCAAAATCAGTTCCTTCTTTTCTTTTCTCCTGAATGTCACTTGGAGACTATAATAGAATGTGATAACTTTGAAAAGTATTTCATTCAAAGGAATTGTGAAAACCCACTTCCCAGTTCTTAACATATGAAATGCCATCTAGGGTTAAAACATGTTTTGCAGAAAATTCAGATGATAACTGTAGAATCATTGGCTTAGAAAGGCTAAATGCCCCCCACTAAAGGTGAAATTACATCTAAATTATCCTCTGCAGAAAGAAAGTTAGCATATCCTGATGGATATTCAGAAAGAAGAGCCCACAACACCTCCTGGTGACCCATCTCTCCAATAATGTTGCAGAGAGAATTCTGGGCTAGAAGTCAGAAGATTGAGTTAGTCAGTCTTGCTCCTCACGTGCTCCTCAGTTGAAGAGTGGCCCTGAACAAAGAACCTTTCCAGCCCTCATTTGTCAAGGAGGGCAGGTCCTTCCAAACTCTGCCTCTCTGATTTCTTTGGTTGCATGGCCATTACTCCTTCATCTAATTTTTTTATGATGCTTTTAGCACTCTTACACAGAGGGTAGGTACATGTCCAAATAAATAAATAAAGCCTATAGGCTGTGACACTAAAGTAATGAATGGGCCATGTACTGTTTGTTTTTTTAAAAAAATCATTCCAGGGACTTCCCTGGCGCTCCAGTGGTTGAGACTCCTCACTCCCAATGCAGGGGGCACGGGTTCAATCCCTGGTCAGGGAACTAAGATCCCACAGGCCACACAGCATGGCCAAAAAAATAAATAAATTTTTAAAAATAAAAATTAAAAAATCATTCCAGCAGTTATCTTCAAGATAAGCATTCTCCCTTTTTAAACGATTATCTTAAGAAGATATTTGGCCTCAAGTCAGTTTATATGGCACACACAAAATTTCACACCATTACCTTAAAACCTCCTTTCATTTTTTTAAGAGTAATGGTTTTGTCTATATCGCTCAATTTATTTGCCAGATTGACCACAGATAACTTATGATCATTCCTCCAAATCAGAATACCATGAAGGATGAAGGTGTGCCATCACTGGAGGTACAACAAATAATGGCCTCAGTCTTCAAATATAGTTATAAAAGGACAGAAGAAATTCTTTAAGTAATAGTAGCAAGAGCTGAAGAGGAATATAGCCTCCCAGGGAAAGGATGCTGAAAGGAACCTCACTCACTTGAATGTCTGAATATTAATATGCTTTAAAAATCAGTAACATGGCACAGAATAGAAAGCTCAGGAATAAACCCTCACATAAGAAGGGCTTCAGAACATGCCACCCCAAAATATGCCACTTTGGCATACTGATTACTTTGAGTGAAAGGTGCTTGAGAAACAGCAGAGGCAAGGAGGGCTCTCTGACCTCCCCGTTTCTATCTAAAAGCAGATCATAAAATTTCCCATGAGAAAGGTACTGTCTCTGTACCAGGAAGAGAAGGATGTGCTTATTACCAGAGACTGAAAGCCAATGCTGAAATGGACCTGGATGAAAAACTAATCTTCCACTAGTTTCCCCATATATTTCCTAGTCACTGTCCCACAATTTACTGCCCATAACTCAAATCCCTTTGCCTTGTCACATCCCCACAATTTATTATTGTTCTTTATTTTTAAAAGTATATATAAGCTTTAGACCTAACAGCTTCTTTGGATCTTCCTTTTCCTTTTAAAGACACCCATTACACATAAAAACATTCAATAAAATTTGTATGCTTTTCTCCTATGAATCTGTCTTATGTCAGTTTAATTCTTAGCCACAGCCACAGAACCTAATAGGGTAGAATAAAATTCTTCCTCCCCTACACCTATTTGGCCAAGTGATTTTCAACAAGGATACCAACACAAATGGGAAATGAACGGTTTTTTCAACAAATAGTGCTGGGAAAAATGGATATACACGTGCAAGAGAATGAAATTAGACCTTTTCTTTACCATATGCAAAATTTAACTCAAAATGGATCAAAGACCTAAATGTAAGAGAAAAAAACTCATACAACTCCCAAAAGAAACCATAAGGAAAAAGCACGACATTGGATTTGGCAATGGTTTCTTAGATATGACACCAAAATCACAGGCAACACAAGAAAAAATAGAAAACTTGAATTTAACCAAAATTAAAAACGTCTGTGCATCAAAGGACACTATCAAGAGAGTGAATAGGCAACCCACAGAATGGGATAAAATATTTGCCAATCATATATTTGATAAGGAGTTACTATCCAGATTATATAAAGAACTCGTACAACTTAAAAAGAAAACAAAACAACCTGATTTTTAAAATTGGCAATAGACTTGAATAGACATTTCTCCAAAGAAGATATACAAGTAGCCAATAAACACATGAAAAGATGCTCAAAATTACTAATCATTAGGGAAATGAAAATCAAAACCACAATGAGATACCACATCATACCCATTAAAATGGCTATTATCCAAAAAACAGAAAATAACAAGTGTTAGCGAGGATGCAGAGGAATCAGAATGCTTGGGTTTGCTGGTGGGAATGTAAAATGGTGCAGCTATCTTGGCAAACAGTATGCTGGTTTCTCAAAAAGTTACACACAGAATTACCATGTAAACCAACAATTTCACTTCAGGGTATACACTCAAGATAACTGACAGCAGAGACTCAGACATTTATACACCAGTATTCACAGCAGCATTATTCACAATAACCAAAAAGTAGAAATAATACAAATGTCCATCAACAGATGGATAAACAAAATGTAGTATACACATGCAGTGGAATATCATTCAGCCTTGAAAAGGAATGAAAGTCCAATACATGCTGCAATACGGATTCACCTAAAAAAGAGTATGCTAAGTGAAATAAGCCAGACATAAAAGGACAGATGTTGTATGATTTCACTTATATGAGGTACATAGAGTAGTCAAATTCATAGAGATACCAAGTAGAATAGTGGTTACCAGGGGTTGAGAGAAGGAAAGAATGGGAAGTTATTGTTTAATGAGTAGAGAGTTTCAGCTTCAGAATGATGAAAAAGTTCTAGAGATGGATACTGATAATGACTACACAACAATGTCAATGTACTTAATGCTACTAACTTGCATACTTAAAATGGTTAAAGTAGTAAATCTTATGTCTATTTCACCACTAAAATCAGTAGCATGCTTTGAGGTACATGTCTACTGTAGAGGTGGCCCAAATCACCCATCAAGAAAGAACTTGCTATTCAGCTGCAAGGAGTGCAGGTGATTGAGAGCCTCCAGCTGTTACCACCTTCAGGAGGCATCTCAGCTTTCAAACTGAGACCACACTCTCCCCAGACAACCTCCAGCCAATGACTAAGCAAGCAGGGCTGCAGGACCTGGCGATTTCTGCCCAACACAGGAGTCCTTACGGGTAATCTTAGCTCTAGACCTCCTGTCGGGTTGGCTATTTTTTTTTTTTAACATCTTTATTGGAGTATAATTGCTTTACAATGTTGTGTTAGTTGCTGCTATATAACGAAGGGAATCAACTATATGTATACATATATCCTCATATCCCCTCCCTCTTGCGTCTCCCTCCCACCCTCCCTATCCCATCCCTCTAGGTTTGTCAGACCTGCAACATGGTCTGTAGATTTTCCCTGCCCAATCCTGCTTTGTCCCCTTTTTTCTATGTCATAGTCACTAATCCCCAATAAACCTCCTGCCCTCCTAACTCTGTCTCAGTGTCTGATTCCTGGAGCATCTGAATGTCAGAGCTGTTACCAGGAGTGACCCCAGAAAGCTGGCAGTAACCTGGGATTTGGGGAACAGATCACTCACTGCCCAGCTGACAATGGGGACTTCATCCCAGGTGGCATGTGGGACACAAATAGTTCACAGCATTACGTGGACATCCAGTTGCTAAAACTTTCACTGGTGGTAACTTGAGAGAATGTTCTGGTGGAGTAAAATACTCTGATGAAATGAAGCATAAATAATGATGTAGGAAGTTGTTCGTTATCTCCTATTTAATAAAAATTTCAGGTTATAGATTGGATTATCCCATAATTATTTTAAAAAGTATATACATGCATATTCATAAATGCCATAAAAAATATACCAAAAGAGTAATAATTGTTATATCTTACTGTAATCATGAGTTTATTTTTTTCTTCTACTATAAATTATATTATTAGTAAAATGATAAAAATGCCTTCAGGTTTTTAAAAAGAAACTTCATGATCCAAACCAGTTGTTCACAGCACTTTAGAGAATAGAAAATGTGTCTATTGCCCCCATTCTCTACTCTCAAAGAGATATTTAAATGTAGTATCTCATATCAGCAAAGTGAAATTTTAATATTAAAAAAAAGTAAGACAGTGAATTATCGAATTTGAAAATTGGGTATTGAGTGTTCAGAAGTGCTGTTTCGGAATAAAGACTCAGACGTAGGGAATGGACTTGAGGACTCGGGGAGGGGGAAGGGTAAGCTGGGAAGAAGTGAGAGAGTGGCATGGACATATATACACTACCAAATGTAAAATAGATAGCTAGTGGGAAGCAGCCGCATAGCACAGGGAGATCAGCTCAGTGCTTTGTGACCACCAAAGGGGTGGGATAGGGAGGGTGGGATAGGGAGGGTGGGAGGGAGACGCAAGAGGGAGGGGATATGGGGATATATGTGTACATATAGCTGATTCACTCTGTTATACAGCAGAAACTAACACAACAATGTAAAGCAATTATACTCCAATAAAGATGTTAAAAAAAAAAGTGCAATTATATTATTTGTTCTCATAGTGGTAACTCTCAATATTTTTCTCAATATTACTCCTATATGAAACAGAAAAAATGTCCCTAGTAGGTGACCAAAAATTTGTGGTTGTATTTCCATTTAAAAATGGCACCTAGCAGATCTTGACATAGCTTCCTCTGAGTTAGATGCTAAGATATCTATGTAGAAAAAGGAACTACTTAAAACAGAATAAAATGTTAATTATATCTTCATGGTGTTGTTTAACATGTTCCCATATCCCCTGTGTTTCTAGAAAGCTAGTAATTGGATCTCGAGGCTTGAGCAGATTCAAGTTGGATATTTTTAGTAAGAATACTTCAAAGTTGCATTGTAGATTTGATTTGCATTTCTCTAATAACTAGCAATGTTGAGCATCTTTTCATGTGCCTGTTAGCTGCCTATATGTCTTCTTTGGAAAAATGTATATTCAGGTCTATAATGAGGTACCGGTACCACCTCACACCTGTCAGAGTGGCCATCGTCAAAAAATCTACAAATAACAAATGTTGGCAAGGATGTGGAGAAAAGGGAACCTCTGTACACTGTTGGTGGGATTGTAAATTGGTGTAGCTACTATGGAAAACAGTATGGAGGTTCCTCAAAAAACTAAAAATAGAACTACCATATGAAGCAATTCCACTCCTGGGTTTCCAAAAACACACCCTGAAACACTAGCTCAAAAAAATACATGCACCCTGATATTCATAGCAGCATTGTTTACAACAGCCAAGACGTGGAAGCAACCCAAGGGTCCATCAACAGATGAATGGATAAAGAAGATGTGACATAGATAGATATATAATGGCAGCCATAAAAAAAAGAATGTAATTCTGCCCTTTGCAACTATGTGAATGGACCTAGAGAGTATTAATGTTTAGTGAAGTAAGTCAGAGAAAGACAAATACTATATGTTATCACTTATATGTGGAATCCAAAAAGTAAAACAAACAAATGTATATAACAAAACAGAAACAGACTTACAGATATAGAAAACAAACTGGTAGATACCAGTGGGGAGAGGGAACAAGGAGGGGCAAGAAAGGTGTATGGGATTAAGAGATACAAACTACTGTGTATACAGTAGATAAGCAACAAGGATATATTACACAGCACAGGGAAATATAGCCATTGTTTTCTAATTACTTTAAATGGAATATAATCTATAAAAATATTGAATCATTATGCTCTACACTAATATAATATTGTAAATCAACTATATTTCAATTTAAAAAAAAAAGTTGTGTAGTAGAATCCCATCATGAGGTATGTAATGTTTGGTTGTCTCTTTCCTTCATGTTAAGATTGATCGGGGGTTTATATACATTACAGCCATAGCCTCCCTTAAAAAGTTCTCAATCAGCTCTTTGCCTAGTAGTCTTAGCAGCCATTGAAAATATTACCATTACTCATTATGTTAGGGGTTACAAGATGGCATATTTTAATTCTGTCATTCTTCTTCTTTGATTAGCTCTAATGCATACATAAAGAAAGACTTTATCTCATCAACTGTTTGGTTCCACTTAAGTGAAGTAACAGGAAGGCCAGGACAAATACTTGATTTTGAGGCAAGAGCACTGTCCCCAAAATCTTTAGTCAGACTTGTCCAAGAGTACAAACAAGCCAGCTCCTAAGAATTCCCAGACTACTTGAAAGGGAATGGGTCCTGGGATAGAGAGTTGGGGGGAAGGGGGCAGGAGGGGTGTAAGATGAACAACTGGAGTTCCTGCTCTAACAGGGAACACATCCTAGTGAAATTGAAATAACTATTGTTAAAATGATCCAATTAGTATCCACAGGCTCATGATGCATGGGAAAATTCGAGTTACATTAGATTTTAGTACAATATCAAATTAATGAGGAAGAGAAAGATTATGTGTTAAATTATCAGGGACAGTTAAAATTCTGTATTAAAATAGAGTGGGACAATCTCAAAAATATTTCGAGTTTAAAAAGTTATATTATCCCCTGGACCTAGAGACTGTCATACAGAGTGAAGTAAGTCAGAAAGAGAAAAAAATATATCATATATTAACGCATATATGTGGAATGTGAAAAAATTGGTATAGACGATCTTATTTACAAAGCAGAAATAGAGACAAAGACGTAGAGAACAAACATATGGATACCAAGGAGGGTGGGATGAATTGGGAGATTGTGATTGACATATATACACTACTGATACTATGTATAAAATAGATAACTGATGAGAACCTGCTGTATAGGTTTTCACCTCAATGCTCCATGGTGACCTAAATGGGAAGGAAATCCAAAAAAGAGGGGATATATATATATATATATATATATATATATATATACACACATATAGCTGATTCACTTCACTGTACAGCAGAAACTAACACAACATTGTAAAGTGACTATACCCCAATTTAAAAAAAAAGTTATATCATCCTTAACTCATATGTTACACCTAAGAACGTCAGTCAAATTAGAGTTAAATATAAGAAATAAAACCAAAGAAGCATGGAATTCTTGATGAATGTTTATCTGACTTTGTAGTAAAATTTCTAAGCATAATTGCAAAGGAAAAATCTACACTGGGGAAAAAATGATACATTTGATTTCACATAACTTTTAATATGTTTGTCAACTCTAACATAAAAGATAAATGACAACCTGGAAAAAAATTAATAAAAAATATCCCCAATCTATAAGAAGCTCTTATTGCCAAGTCAATAAGAAAATCATGAACATTAGTAGTAAAACAGAAGAAATGCGTAAGTCATTTAAAATGGAGAAACACATGCAAATTAAAACAATATAATTTTACTTTTTTCCTTTAAGACTGACACCAGTTTTTTCCTCTAACGTTAAAACCTACCATTAAAACTGATACAGGACAAAGAAAGCTCACGCTCTGCAGAGGGAATCATAAATCAGTATAATTTTTAAGAAGAGCAATGTGGTATCATGGATAAAAGTCTTGAAAACATTCTTACCCTTTGAGCCAAAATGTCCCTTACCATAAATTTAGAATTTCTTGTAAAGACACAAACGGAGATTACGCAATAAGATTTGTGTACAGTGTTGCTCCTGTAGGGTTAGAAGACTCAGAAACAATTTAAGTAAATAATATACAGCTTTGAGATGAAAAATGATACAGTTAATACAAATATTTCCAAAAATATCTTAAAACATGTGAAAATTCTTCACTATATAATAATGATAAAAAAAGGTTCAAAATTATTTCTTTAATCAAAATCTAATTTCACTGATATACATATATGAGACTTAAATATATATACATATTTACACACAAATATGTATAAACGTATTTTACATTTGTATATACATGTCTACATACTTATATATTTATATGTTGTGTGTATGTGTGTGTATGAAAGTGAGTGACTGGAACGCTTACTAACAGTGTTAAGTTTAAGGATTTTTTTTTCCCTTCTTTATAAAGTTTTTTTTTTAAGTGAAGTATAGTTGATTTACAATGTTGTGTTAATTTCAGGTGTATAAAGTTGTTTTTAATTATGTTTTTCCCAATGAAACATTTTATAATTCAAAATAAGAAAAAATTAATATAATTTTAAAAGAAATGTCTTGTTTGATTCACTCAGCTGCTCCATCTATGCACATTCACTTCATCACCATCAAATTTACAAACATTTTCTGTTATGTGCCAGGCACTCTCTGTACTGGGATACATGGGAAAAGGGCCTGGCAATCATTATAATACTGAATAAGATGCTGACCTTCCCCTTAGGGAAGCATACTAGAGTGAAAAAAAGCAAAAAAAAAACCCAGATCTTTACAGAACTAAGTATGATGCCCTATCCTCAAAGCTCTAAAAGAAGTATAAACTAAGATCAGACAGCTATTACACAATCCAAATTTTTTTTTTTTTTGCCTCAGTTGATTGGAGCAAATACATGATTTGCAAGGCCACTGATCTGTGTAGTATAGAAAGGTCTCCTAGCAAAAAGGGGAATGTAGACAGAATGCAAAAGACTCAATGTTGTATTTAACATGAACAGTGTCACTCACTGTTAAGATGCAGAACCATCAATATCATTTTGTTGCTGTATGGTCCTGGTTTTCTCTTAAGTCATCCCTACCTTCTTAGTGCTGAGGGTTGCAATAGTTCAAGATTTTCCCATTAAACATAAGAAACAGTCACCAGCCATGCTTGTCTTGCTCAGCCTCTCTGCCCTGTTCCACATCAGGTAGCACCACGTCCCAATCCAAACCAACCTTGGAGGTTTTGCTCCATGAGTTATGTGGGCAGAGTTAATGGAGCTATCGCTTGCTCTTATCTGCAAACAGGGAATGATGGATGGCTATCTGCTAAATGTATTCAGCTTCAGAGCAAGAGAGTTGCTCCTTAGCATGCAAGAGAAAGAGAAAAATTAGATTCTCCATTTCTTCACTCACTTCCTGCATTCTAGGAAGCTTTTGTCCTCTCTTCCCTTCTCATGCTAGTCACCAACATAACAAGTTCCTCAGTGTCAACCCACATACACAGAATGTATGTAACACAGCACATCCATTCATTTATCCTACAAACATTTACTGAGAACCCATTAAGTGGCAAAGCTCTGTGCTAGGAGCTGGAGAGACAAGATGAATAAAACATAGCGCAGGTACTTGAGCTCTTAAGATATGGTAGGAGAGAGCGACGTTAAAACAAATCACTGAAATAAAGGGTTGTAGGTGTTCTAACAAACAGAAGATACAGAGGAACAGTTATAAATCCTTTTTATCGAGAACTTGCTATATAAGCACTATGACAGATATCTCATATGCATTAAAATCAGTCAATCCTTACAATATCGCTATGAGATAGTGAGAAGTTAAACCAACATACTTTACTGGAAAAATATTTTCCTGCTTGTGTGCTAAAAGTAGTAGGACCAAGCAAAAGGAAGTACCCTTTTGTTCCATGAAATATTTGCTCCTGGAAGATAAGACTATGAACCAATTAAAATACCTTATCAAGACTAAATTTGCTCATCAGGGCTTACTTTAAGATCTGGCCTAGCTATGTCTACCAACCAAAAGTTATTTTATCATAGTCACCGGCCCAATCCCAACCAATTCCCTGCCTTGAAAGACCCACCTTAAAATCACACAGCTTAGGTCCTAAAATGTCATATATACCCACCCCTCATTTCTCCACTATGAGACACTACTAAAAGTCAGCCAAAGTAACCTTCTCCCTTACTTTGGTAGGCCTAATAAGCTTAGCTGTGCTTGATCAATAGGTTTTCCTGAGATCTTCTGAGAGATCAATGATCAGCAACTGATATTACAGTCATCATTTTACATACCTATCAAGATTTATGTGAGTCTACTCTAAGCCTTATATTTCTGTCTGCCATTTATGGGGGATTAAAAGAAGTGATACTTTATTGGAAAGTGAGTGAAAGAAAGGCAAAGTGGAGGTGTTATTTAAGCCAAATTTTAAAAGACAAGTAAAATATTCACCTGATCTTCAAGAGAGGAAATGGTATCTGTGTGCACAGAGACAGAGACATGAATCTGTAAGACAGATTAAGAGAACTTAAAATCCCAAAAAATGGCTAGAACTCAGAATACATGGTCGGGTAAAAAGCTGGGAGATGAGGCTGGAAGCTTAAGTCGGGCCAGGTCACAAAGGGTCCTACTGCCATCCTAAGAGTTTTGGTTTTACCTTGTAGGCAATGGAAAAAAAACATAGCATGATTTTTTAACCAGGTAATGACGTAATTGGCTTTGTATTTTTATAAAGATTATTCTGGCTACAGAAAGGAAAACTGAGCTGGAAGGTGTAAGACTAGAAACAGTGAGGCTTGTTAAGAAGCTGTTTCAGGAACCCAGCAGAGATTCTGATGACCTGGATGATGTCAGTGTCAGAGGGATGAAGAAGATGGGAGGTATGGAAGAGACTGAAGCCAGAGAATATTGCTAGGGAAAAACAAGAGTTTGGGATGACTCTAGGTTTCTAGCTTAGGTTAATGGATACAAAATCACACCATTTTAAAGATGGCAAATTCAAGGAGAAAATCTTTTTGAAAAATAAAATAGCACCTGTAACTCTATTTCTGTTTTGTAGATAAGTTCATTTGTACCCTTTTATTTAGATCCCACATATAAGCGATATCATACGATGTTTGTCTTTGTCTGACTTACTTCACTCAGTATGACAATCTGGTTACCAGGGGATAAGGGTGGAGGGGGAGGGATAAATTGGAAGATTGCGATTGACATATACACACTACTATATATAAAATAGATAACTAATAAGGACCTACTGTATAGCACAGGGAACTCTACTCAATACCCTGTAATGGCCTATATGGGAAAAGAATTTTAAAAAAGAGTGGATACATGTCTATGTATAACTGAGTCACTTTGCTGTACACCTGAAACTAACACAACATTGTAAGGCAACTACACTCCAATAAAAATTTTTTAAATAAATAAAACAGATGTGTTCAGGATTAGATGAATTTTTTAGACATACTGAGTTCTAAGTAGCTATGGAGTATTTGGATAGAAAGGTGGATAATGTTGGGGTATCTGAAAGGCCCAACAAATAGCACCCTTTCTTCCCTGAGCAAATGAAGAAATAAAATAGTGGAGCAACACTGATTAAGAGACTAAAGTACCACCTTTTCTACCAATAGAGGCCAAGAAGGAAGCTGTGGCTTTAGATTTGTTATCCAAATGGGCCTCCTAACAGAACTGCATAAATAGGTGGGCACACCAACTCTGCCACTGGCGTTGGGGTCCATGAACCAGGCCAAGAAGCTGAGAGGCAGCAGTCACAAGTAAATCAGAAAAGCCAAGAGAAAGTGATATCACAGAATCCAGAGCAGGGAAGTAACCAGGAGGAAGGAGTATGGAGCTTTAAATACTGTATAGGTCAAGCAAGATGAGGCCTGGAAAAGTACAATTTAATTGGAAATTCAGGACTTTGAAAGTTGAGAGCAGGGGACTCAGGTTGAAAAGACAAGTGTTCTGATCTGCAAGGCCATGAAGGTATTGCAAAACTCTAGGCCTTACTCAAAGGAGCTGTGGTAGAATATATGGAAAGACCAAGGCAAGAATCTTGGCTAATTCTTACACCCTACTCTCATCTATAATATCCTCCCAAGACAGAAAATTTGAAAGAAACTTAAAACCACCTCTCCTTTCCTTGTTTAGTGGGTAAGATCAAGTGATTTATAAGGTTTGAAAACAAACTACTTTTAAAGCTCTAAGAATTTACAAGTGTAATAGCGAATGAATAATACTAAAAAAAAAAGTCCCCAGAAGTGCTTCTGGAAGAGACCACTATGGGGCCTCCTTTGAGAAAGATGCTATTTAAGGTTGTTGGTTCTAATCAAGACATTCACTTTGCTTCAAGACATGTGTCTTCTGATTGCTACTTTGGAAAAATGTCTTCAGCTTGGTGTGCAAGTACCACCCTGATCAGACTCTGGGCTACTTCCTTCTTGCATCCCTTCATCCATCCTACTTTCCAGCTCAGGAGTCAGCAAACTATGGCGAGTGGGTCAAAATGAACCTACACCTGTTTTTGTAAATAAAGTTTTATTGGGACCATGGCCACATCCATTCATTTAGATATTGTCTACGAGTATCTGCAATGGAGACCATATGGCTCACAAAGCTGAAATATTTGCTATCTGACCCTTCACAAAAAAGGTCTGCTGACCCACGTGATATAGCCTATTCTTCCCCATACATACCCTTTGATTTCCTCCTTCTTATCTTTTTTTATTCCATTCTCACTTTGTGGAATGCCCCTCAAATACTACACAACCTTCAGGAACTAGCTTCTTGAAACGCCATGTCTTCCAGAGACAGTTCCCTAATGCCCCTCCCTGGAGGGTCTTTCTGCTGTTTCTGAAATCCCATAATAACTAAAGTACCTGGCATGTTTTGGGGATCAGTGAGTAATTGTTGAGTGAATGGAGGAAGGGGGTCTATTTCAGGATACTGTCCGTCCTTTTGTTTTCATTATGCACACATCTCTAGAGCCTCTATCTAGAGGGTAGATGAGTCTGATAACTTCTCAAAGCATTTAACACAGTACCATGAACAGTGTAGGATGTGATGAGCATTTATGGAATGAAGGGCTCAGAGGCAGGAAGACAGTAAAGCATGCACTGACAGTTAGTGGAAAGGAGCTCCCACCATTCTAAATTTTGGATGCTTCTCCAAAGTAAACACAGATTCTGAAATCTTTGCAAGGCCCTCACATCATTAGCTTTTATATGAATTTTTGCAATGGAAACATTGCCTGCTTTTATTTTGCTCCCTGGTATTTGAAATGGATGAGCAGGAACCATGTGACAGAGAAATGAGAATTAATATTTAGGAACCTGAGACTCACAAGTGAGCTGAAGAGTCTGGGGAGATACGAAATATGCCATACCCACATGGGTCATGAAACTAAAAACAAAGCCAAAGTACCTTTGGTTTGGATTGCGCAAAGCCTAAAAACAAAAACTAGGACCTGAATTCTTCTTCATTTTTTTTTATTCTAAAATGTACAGAAGATAACATTTACCTTCTTAACCATTTTTAAATGCATAGTTCAGTGGCATCAAATACAACAAACACAGGGTTGTGCAACCACCATCATATCCATCTCCAGAACTTTTTCATTTTCCCAAGCGGAAAAATTTAAGTTCAACACTTGATTTGCACATTTTGAATCTGTATTTTCTCAGGTATTATCGTGGGACAGTCTATGGCCTCATCAGTTCATTAACGCAAGTCACTTGGCGACTCTTCCCAAGTATAACTCAAACATATAGCTGACTGTTTAGAAATAATCCAAGAAAATGAAATTTTAGGAGACGTAATTATTCAGGATGCTAGGACTCTAAGGAGGTTCAAACAGTTACAAAATATCCACTGTTCATTTCCTGGTGGGTAGGACTGGAGTTCTTTAAGTACTGAACAGAAGTATCAAGAAATATATTTTATGCAAGCATCTGTTCCTTTTTCATACAAAAAGAAAAAGAAGCTACTCCCCAGATCATTCCCAGGACCCAGCTATACTCATTTCCTGTTAACAGATGCTCCCACGTGTCCAAAACATAGTCCCCAGAGGGGATTCTGTATCTTCCATCTGATCGTTTCCAGAAACACAATCTTTTCGGCTAACATGGCAACCGCTGCAGGGTGTCCCACAAGGGGGCCACTCTTCACCTTGTAATGTCTAACCGCTGCAGTGTCTGAACTGCAGAGACTGATTTACAACCTAAGGTGTCTGGTCCCCAAGGGCCACTTGCTTCACTCTAGCCTTCAAGAATCCTATTTCACAGTCCCAGATAACCGGCAGATAACCTGCTTGGGTAACAATCAAATTGAGCACCAGAACTGCCAAGAGAGCAGCAGGTCTGGCGGCCAGAGAACCGGGACAGCCGGCTTTCAGGTGGATGGGTGTCTCAGGAGCCAGACATCTTGACTGACTGACAAGCACTTTGCTTCTGGTCCTGTCTGTATCATCCGACAGCTCCAATGGTTACCTGTGCCGTAGGCTCCAGTTCTCAATCCAGAAAGGCCGCGTCTATTAGCCAGAAGGCCAAATTCTGGAAGGAGCTTGTGGGAGGTGTTCTACAGTTTTCCAGCACTCGGGGTCACTGGGCTGGGCCTGGGCAATGTGCACCAAACCAAAGGGAGAGGAGGCGCTTCCACCCAGCGCTTGCTCCTCTCGCCCTGTGAGCTGGCTAAGGCCTGGTGCAGAGGCGCATCAGACTGAGGCATGGCACCTTTTAAAGTTCACCCCAGCCTCAGCACTGGCCAAGGCCAAGCTGAGGAGGTGCCTCAGGGAGCTATGAGGGCTGCCAGGGGGGAAGCCTGAGCTGGCACCATTCCGGGTCCTAAGCCCCCTTTAATCCAAACAGCTTTCTATACATGTTAAAATGATTAAAAAAGACAATTTATGAGATACAAACAAACTTTAACACTAAATGAAGCAGGCATTCTCCACTCTCAAGGGTCCAGAGAATTGCAAAATGGGGCAGAAAGCAGGAAGCTTTTATAAGATAAAGAATGAGAAGCAAGGAAGAGAAAAATAGAAAATGAATAAGGAACAAACAAGTAAGTATAGAGCCCAGAGCTGGCCTGGTGTTTGGGGATCAAATGACTGGATATACTGGGTTTCTGGTCAAGTGGAACATTAACAAAAGTCATCTAAGATGTGGTTTGCTGATGTGTACCCTGGACAGGAACAGCTACATCTTGGGCCTAGAAAGTTATTTCAACGAATACATATATATATACACACACACATACACATTTTTTTAATATTGGGGAATCTATATAAGATCTATATAAAGTTTCCTCTTTTTTAAAGAATTCTGCTACTTAAAAAAAAACAAAAAACACCCTCCAATGACAAAACAGAGACTTCTAGCACAAAAAGACCCGGCAAGGTCACACAAACCAAACGAGGTCCAGTGATTAGAATCTGTGTCCTCCTAACACCAGGCCCACTGCTTCCTCTACACTCCACCGCCAGCTTCTCAGTGCGCCCCTTAACTTCAAAACGCAGAATGGCAAGCCATTTACAATGCTCTGGTCTCAATTATCATTCAGTGTGAACAGCAGGAGAAAATGAAATCTTTGAAAGAAATGTAAAGGATCTGCCTGTGGACATCCTGAAAATCAATGGCAAACCCAGAATAACCACAAACAAGCATGCCTCAGGGTCCAGGGCTCTCTGCCCTGAACTCATTCTCACCTGCCCACGAGCCCTCCACTGTCTTTAATGTTTGTGGTTCCTGCTTATTCGAGATGTACAAGGTGAACAGTGAAATCCTGATGTTAGAATTTCCCCCAAATTAGGCCTAAACCTGGGCCTTGTCAAGGAGCTCTGGGATTTCAGTACCTTCCCAGCTAGTGTTTTTTGTGTTTTTTTTGCAGTATGCGGGCTTCTCACTGTTGTGGCCTCTCCCGTTGTGGAGCGCAGGCTCGAGACGCACAGGCTCAGCGGCCATGGCTCACAGGCCCAGCCACTCCGTGGCATGTGGGATCTTCCCAGACCAGGGCACGAACCTGTGTCCCCTGCATCGGCAGGCGGACTCTCAACCACTGTGCCACCAGGGAAGCCCTCAGCTAGTGTATTTTTAAATGCAGGCTTGTTTTCTCCATATAATTGAGAGCCTAGGTCCTCGAGACAGAGAATGCCTCCCCTCCGAGATGCTCCTGCAGAAGCCCTCAGTGAACTGTGGGTGCTCCCTGAATAATTAGTACTTAATACCACAGTCAGTTACTTGGAACAAGGAGGAGCAGTTTCATAAAAGCATTGCCCCGCTCTTTCAGAAAAGGACAGACCCTCATATATGGTAGTTCCCAGGTTCTTTGCACTACATTATTCTCACAAGGCCAAGTACTTTTTTTTTTAATTAATTATTTATTTATTTATTGGCCACGGCTTGCAGGATCTTAGTTCCCCAACCAAGGATCGAACCCGGGCCCCCAGCAGTGGAAGCGTGGAGTCCTAACCACTGGACCGCCAGGGCATTTCCAAGACCAAGCACTTTTTTCCCCTAGATATTTGAGTGGATGCATTGATTGAACCTATCAGTACGAGGCAAAATATGTCACCCAAAATACTTTTTCTTCCATTCATGTAAATGATAAGAGGATTCAAAACACCAGCACACAAAGAAACAATGAAGACAGCCCAATTCTTTGATTTTTACAGTTGGGTAAGCTGAGGGCTGTGCAGAAATTCTAGGTAGTTCATGGTAGAACCCACTTCCCAGTCTTGGATCTTGCTACCAAACCCCATGACAAGAGCACGGAGAGAGATACCATATCACGTTTTGCTTGGGACCATCTCAGATGATGTATGTTGTCCCAGCGTAGTTACCAATAGTGCCTCTGTCACTCGCAAAAGTATCCCAGGGAAGGCAATAAGTGACATGGGCTAAGGACATGTGTCCACCGGGCTTCTAACTAAGATAGATAAAGCTGGGGGGCTGCGGGGGGAGTTAGAAGTGTACAGAGCATTAGTCTTTGGACTGAGGACTCAGGGAAACCCAACTGAGACCCCAAACCTTGTGTCGCTGTGCAGGCTCCTCAAATTCTCAGAGACAACCATGATCTAAAATCAGTGAACAATGACTAATCCAGTTCATGGCCCCACTCCCTGGGCAACCATCCGGGGAGACAATCAGCTGGGCCGCCTCCCCCTTCACTCCTTCTCACTGCACCAAACCATTCCCATGAAACCCAAACCTTTCCAAATGAATTTGGCTCTTGTTTTACTTTTAGTACTAACTCCCTGGGGCCTCTCACTTTGGCAAGATTCTGTTAGGTTTGTCATGTTGCAGAAGTGTAATGATTAAGAATCATAGAGGGCGGAACTTGCCCGGTCGTCTAGTGGTTAAGGCTCTGCACTTCCACTGCAGGGGGTGCAGGTTCGATCCTTGGTTGGGGAACTAAGATCCCACAAGCAGTGAGATGTGGCCAAAATAAATAAGAAGAATCATAGAGGGCAAGGGAGTGGGAGGAGCAGAGAAAGAGAAGGAGGAGGAAGAGGAGGAGCGAGCAGGAGGAGGAGCAGGAAGACGAGGAGGAGGAGGAGGAAAGGGAGGAGGGGGAGGAGCAAGCGGGAGGAGGAGCAGGAAGGGGAGGAGGGGGAGGAGCAAGAGGGAGGAGGAGGAGGAGGAGGAAGTATTGTTAACAACAGGACCACTGGGACAATCAGCCATGGGAATGACTTCACTTTAAGCAACAAAGACCGTTTTGTTTCCCGAGCTCTCAAATGAGCAGCATTTGGCTGCAACAGAAGAAAAGGATCCTTAGGGGATCCTTGGAGGGGTAGGGAGGGCGGGGTGTTCAACTGCCTCCCTGTCACCACAGGCTGTCATCTCCCAGAATCCAGGCAAAGCTGGGTTCAGTCCTCTCCAGGGAGGACGCCACTGAGGGAGACCTGAGAGGCCGCAGGTGTTTGGGTGATACTGCTGGGGCGCTCTCCTCCCTCTGAACCTTTCCCTGGGAGATTCACCCTCCTGGAGATTCCGCCTTCTCTCCTGGAGACATGAAATAGGGCTGAGGCCTCTTGGGATATTAAAAATCCTGAGATGACGGCAGAGGGTGAGAAAGCAGTAAGAAGAGATGGGCTTTTAACTGCAGGACCCAGCAGCTCAGCTTCCAGCTCCCTTTCGAGGTGAAGCCCAGCCACGGTCCTCTCTACCCACTGCCTTCCTTCAAAATGACAACAGAGTTCACTTGAGAAACGGGGATCGTTTCCCCACTGGATGGGCTGCTGTGAGCATCAAGGACCCTCTCACTGTGTCTCTGTGGCACCCAATGGCAGCTCTCATGAGTGTTATGAAAGGGGCTCTGCATATGATTTGTGAAGAGGTCTGATTTCTTCAGAAAGAAGTAAATGGCTTCCTAGAAAGGAGAATTACCACTCAGCCAAGGGGAAGCGTGTTGTAAAATTGTGCACGCTCAGTCAGGTGTCTGAAGGAACAGTATGCCCTGGTCTCGCAGAGAACCCTTCCTAGCACACCCCCTTTGGAAATTAACACATCTCAACCTACAAAATAACCTCTAGAATGGAAGCTGGAAAACCATCACGTGATGCTGGCCTTTCCCCTACGCACCGACGGCAGTGTTGTCAGGAAAGGCACGTCATAAGCAGCCCACGCAGGGGACCCAGAGTGGGAAAATGAGTGTCTGGTCAATGTGAATGAGAAGATTCTTCCTAAAGAATCTCAGACCTCAAGGTGACAGGTCGGCCTGCCTTAAACTTGAGAAACCCAGAGCAGTTGAGGCAGGTGACCTCTCTCAGAAGTCAGGGGAAGCTATGGACCTTTTCACTTCCCTTCCCGCTCTCCCGCCCTCCCTCTCACTCAGTTTTGAGACCAAGTGCATTCACACCCCAAAACTGAGAGCTGACACTGCACAGTGCCTTTCAGAACCCCTCCCCCTGGCTACCAGCTGGCAGAAGAGATCCTGAGCCGCCTTCTCTGGAGCACCATTCGTTACTCCTCTGAACAGGCTGGGACTTGCTTTCAAAAGGCAGCTGGGCCTGGGGACCATGTTTCACTTCTTGACACCATTAATTGGGTTATGAGTCAGAGCCATAATGAAGACAAGTTTTGGTGTCTCCTGCAACTGTCCTGGGAAATGCACTTGCACAGGCCCAAAAGCCACAGAGGGAGGGAGAGCCGGACAGATTTGCTTTGTTTATGGGGCCCACATGGCCACAGACAAATGGTCAGTGCCATGGGACTCCTCTGTGGACAGACCGACAGCTTTTTCTCCTGCTCCCAGAGGCCCTTAGATGTCATACTGTCTCACCCAGAGAGGCTCATTAGTAATAGGAGGAAGTGGGAGGAGGCAGAAGTAGATTCAAAACAAGCTACACAAGGAGGCTGAAAGGAGGGAACATTCTGAGAGCCTGTGATGGTACACGGGAGGCAAGAGCTGGTCTTGCATGCAAACCAGGCCACTGCACATTCAGGCACAAAACCAGCTCCCCACGTGAAGGCAGCTCTCGGCAGTCTGAATCAAGAAGCACACCTGGAAGGTTTGACTCAAAATAAATGGCCTAGGCTTATAAATGTCAAAGAGGGCCATTATGCATGCAGTCCTGAGTCCAGCCAGTTAGGCTGCATAAGACGTGCAGGCTGGTGAGTCCATCACAACTAATTCGAAAGACCAATTACATTTATAGGATTGTTGGCCTCTCTAATACCTCCAGGCAACCCTATCAGGCTTCACGTTGTCTCCCTGCCTTTTGGGTTATACATTTGCAGCCCCAGCTGCAATCTCGCTAGGATTTGTAAATCCCCTGGTCTGTTGTATTGTTTACAACTGGTCTACCGGGAGGCTCAGGCACGGTCCTTTGGAGAGAACGCATTATGACATCACCTAAGGAGGTCACGACGAATATCACCTACAGGCTCTCCCTTAAGACCTCTGCTCCGGAACAAGTCCATAAACCCCAGCATTGTACGAATCAAACTACAGAAAGGCACGATATCAGATAAAGACTAACTTTCTAAAACAAGGACTTTGGAGCCTCTTCCAGGGCCAAGAGGGGAGATTGGCCCAGTACTGGGTTATCTGCCCCCAGTCCTGGGGTTGTGAGAAAGCTGGGAGCTGGGGTGGGGCAGGTGGGAAGCATAGAAAGAGGGAATAGTTTGTATCTTTGAAGGCATGTAACTTGGCTGTTCATTCTGAGTGCTCCGGAGTCAGATTGCCTGGTTCCAATCCAGCTCCACTATTTGAGTCCTCGGGCAACCACTCCTTGTCTCCTTTCCCTCTTTTGCAAAGTTGAGAGAATGAAAGTGCCTGCCTCATGAGATACTTGTTACAGAAGGTAATACAGGTGACATGCATAGAACGATGCCTAGCACAAAGTAATTGCTCAGTAAGTGTTAGCTCTTATCCAAGCAGCTGAGCACGTGGACTTGTTATCTCCAAGGAAACTGGAAGGTACAGGCTCTGCCCCTAGATGGAATGCAACATTAACCCAGAGAGCCAGGCAACTTGAAAATGTGGTGGCACCAAGGTTGACTGTTGCCTCCACGTTCTCACTCAAGACACCGGATAGAGGCTTTCTTGCTGGAACTTTCCAAAGACAACAATACCAGATGAGCTACACAGAGCAGCCTCACATTCTGCTGCCAACCTTGGAATCGGACAGTGTGCTTGGGACTGGAACCTGGACTCTGAACCGTGGTGACTCTCGTAAGTACCAATTAGGCCCTTCCTCAACTTTAGCAAGCACAGGCTGCAAAATTTGAACGCATTATCAGGCAACAAAAAGCTAAGGATTTCCTGTTAACCTCCGTTGTTTATTAAACCTCCCGTCTCGAGTGCTGCAATCTACCCTAATGACATGGTTCTCTCTCCTCAGCCTGTGAGCCCTTATTCATTAACTGGCATCTATTCCACGTGAAGCTACCACCCTGGGAATTTCCAGGAACGAGGCTGAGCCCCCCAAGATTACTCACTCAAGTAAAACTCTCCTGTGAGATTAGTGGGTGATCCCCCACCTCACCTCACCCCATACCCCAGATGGAGTTGTGATTCAGAAGCTATTGTCACCAAATGTCACGTTAATGGTGTTTTTACCTAACCTGGTCTGAATTGCAAATATTTCTGGGCTCACTTACTCTTCAAGACAACCCCAGCATTTCACACTGAGATCAACACGCTTTGACACAGCACATGGTGCCAGAGTATAACATTTACAAGGGGAAAATAACCTGAAAGTGAAGGAGACCAAAAACGCATAATTACCAAAGGCACCAAGGCAAACTGTTTTGTTCATTCAGTGATTACAGTGGTTTTAAAGCCTTATAATGTATCATAGCTCAGAACAATTTAAGTCTCAGTTGTGCTTCTTTGAGAAACCAAGATACTCCCCTTTCCTTAGTCCTTCTGACAGGTTATTCTTTTAATATCATCTTAGTTGTAAGACGGCATAGACTATACCTTCCCTACATCACACACAGAAGAGAGGAAAGCTGACAGCGACAGACTCGTACCTTTGCATTAGGCTGTGAGGCCCAAATAACCAAAGAATCTACCAATTGCAAATGGGTGTAATTTCTTTCAGGTTCAAGTATCAGTTTGCTTGTTTTGCTGTTGCTCATCACCTCTTAAACAAACAATTGCTTTATCAGTCTACTGTGCCTCATTTCACTTTCAAATTATGTGTGTTTTGCTGCTAACAGCTTATTACGATCTGTAATTAACGATTTTGCTGAAAGCAGAGCTGCATATTGAAGAGAGCCCACGTGCTACCTGAGAAGTACTTGAAATGAGAGGCCTGTGTTTTTTTTCCCAAATTTGGCAGACAGAAGGTACCTCCCATCTCTGCTGTGCACTGTCGTCTCCAGAAGTCCAGAAGTGGACAGGCAGCAAATTAAAATAAAGATTTCAAAGTGTGGCAAAATTTCAATTTGCTGCCTTCAAATCTAAATAAACCAGGGGTTCTCAGATTTGGCCACAATCTACAGTCACCTCGGGAGCTTTCACAGAAATCCTCAGACCTGACCCCAGACCAATTAAGTCAGAATCTCTGGGGGTGGACCCAAGCCTGAGTACCTGTGACAGTTCCCTAGTGATTTTAAACTACAGTCAAGACTAAGAACTACCGTGGCAAACTATCTAGTCTACTTTGCAGAAGCCCAGAGAAGAAAGTAAGCTTTATTTATTAAGTATAATACTTAATACTGGTAAGTATTAAATGGTTAAAAGCTGAATTTACTAGACTGCACTGAAACTTAGGTTATTTGCCAAGTAATCTCCAATTTAAGTAACTTGAACAAGATTATTTTGACCTACCTCTCAGCTTATTCAAACTCACAAAGCAGGCAGCAAAGTTGCTTAAAAATTTCACCCTTGGAACCAGGTCTTTGAGATAATGGAATGGAAAATCATTTGGGAACAGATTTCCTGGATGTATTCCGGAACGCAGGCAACCTGCATTTCTCTTGTGGTGCAACTGCTTTAGAACGTTCTCTGTGAGGCCTGACAAGGTAATTAAAGACACAACCCCTGAATTCTTGTGTTGAAAGGTCTGGGAATGGTTCTCCACTTTCAACACAGTCTGTTAATCTGGAAGGAAATGGGTTTCTTCCACACACGTCAGAGAAGCTAGGCGTGGGCTTTACTACGAGTGAGCCATCAGAAATTTTAGGCATAGGTATCTTTTCTCCCTTTGTGACACAAGCTTGAAGCTTTGCCAGGAGACCTTCTCCTGGACCCAACACCAAAGGGTGCCAAATGTGTCTTCTGTGCTACCCTCTACCCTCAGTACAACCCTCTCTGGAAATCGCTCTGTCCTTTATCTCTTTTCTATTGGACTTAGTATCAACTAGATTCGTCTCATCAACAAATTCCTGTACATGTACATTCAAATTCAAAGTGCTAATAAGGAATTCTAAAGGGATAAATTGCAATTTGGGGTAACATTCTCTTTTTACACTTCTATCCAACTCTTTCTTTACCAAACACACACACGCACGTACTCACACAACTTTGTTATCTAATCCAGTGGACCCCAAAAAAGGCTGGAATTGGACTCAGCTAGGAAGCCTTTTAAATTATAATTTCCCAGACTCCACTCCCTGATTGTGCTTCAGCAGATCCAGAATGGGACCCAATAATCTGCATTTTTGGAAGTTCCCAAAATGCTACTGCTGATCACCCACATTTGGAAACCACTGATCCACTCCCCAAGAGAATGCCAGCTTAGACAGAGAGAGAAGGGAATGCCAGCCCATAGAGACGCATGGGAGAGATGTTTAGAAGTAGGTGAGGACTTGGGGCACCTCTTCAAGTGCACAGTGCAGTTCTAGCTGACACAACAGCTGTCCAAGCTTGTGCTGTAGATGTGACACAGCTCAGGGCATGAATGGCCCTGGGGTTTGCAATCTATCACCATCACTATCCAAGTAGTTCTCAGAGATGTCCAGAGACAGGGCTATCTTTGGCCATGATTAAGATTCTCATTTTCCAAAATCTATTCTGCATGTAATAAATAAGAACACAGATGCTACATCAGAGGGCCTGCTCCTCAAACAGAAACCTCCGATTAGGAGTTTAGAGCTGGACAAGTGATGGACTGGAAGGAAGAGAGAGTTTTAGTAAAGAAGGTTTATGAGAGGGTTAAAAAACACAAAAACATGGAGGAGAGGAGACCTCACATTTAAAAACTGGTATAATACAAAAACATTTTCTAAAATGACTGAGCAGGCAAGGGGTACGATGCTTTGGAACTGTTCTCAGTATCTCTCATTGGCTGGTTTGCCTCACAGATTCTCCTCGTGAAGAAAACACTGCAAGGCAAGAAATATTATGACTTAAATTGCATTCATAAGATCCTCTGATAAAAAAAATCAATATGTCAGATCAATTTTTCTTAAACAAGTTCATCATACTCTAGAGTGATCAATAGGGAATGTTTTTTAGCCACTTCCCAGCCTTCCCACTTCAGTAATTGCTAGAATTTCATATCGACAGGTCATAGGATGCTCTGAAGGCTGAACTGATCCATTAGCCTGTGGTGGTACAAGACTGGGCCACAACAATAACACTGTATCCCCCCAGGGACGAGGCTGGAATCAAACAGGAGGTAAGCCAGGACATTATGTGTTTGGCCCTGGAGGAGCCAGGCTCCTGCTTCTATCTGTAGCCAGAGAAGGAGGAAGAGGAAGAAGAATCAGGAAGTAGGAAGACAAGAGGACCAAAAAGAGAGGACAGCAGAGGTTGGGGAAGAAGGAAATGTTGAGAGGTCAGCAGCCTGATTATAAATGGTCCCCATCGAAGAGAAGATGCTGTGTGGCCGGGTGAACCACATATGCTGGCCAGCTGCAGTCGAGAGAAAAATCAACTTGAAAAGACTCCAAATGGGAAGCTAAATGATGCTCATCCGTATCATTCTGGTCCTGAACTTTAGCTCATGGTTCTTCTTTAATATTGATGTGAATAATTACTCGTGCCAGGGGCAAAGGAGAAAGGGGGCTTCCCAGAGTGCAGCCAAGGAGAAAGGGGCAGCAAGGATAGGGAAAATGGAGAAACTCTTCTCCTTTGTCAAGAGGTAAAATTATTCACCTTGTAATCACTCCTGGACAGCGGTTCTGTGCATTTATGCAACCCACTAGCTCAGCAGGTTATCATAATAGGGATTATAATACAAAGAGCATCTCAGAGAAGTCAAGGCTTGATTCACCATAGAGGGGACTTAGCGTAGGGGGCCGGTCATACTGCCTTTTGCAGCACAAAGTCTAACTCTGGTAACAGGAAAATAAAATCTGACATTCAGGATGTATTCTAGTAAGAGTCACTGATTTGCTTGTTACAAAGTCGCAGTTAATCTATTAATCAAAGAATTGTTCATTAACTGTCCTACACACCCCAGTTCCGTGGGCTTCTCAGAAACCTGCTGGAAAGCAATGTCTGTGGAAAGTAAATTTGCACTTGAGATGGAAATTGTCCACCACATGCTAGCATGGTTAACCTTCAATTTTTATGTGGAAATTAGGTATGCCTTATTAAAACTCAAAAGCCAGGGCTTTACTGCTCTCAAATACAAGCATATGTAGATGATACCAGTAGCACGAGCATAGTTCTGAGTGACAGGCTGGCATATATGAGTTGCTGGCTCAGGCCTAGCAGAGGATAAACTGACGTGTTCTGTCCCGTCACACGTCGCTTTCTGCACGCACTAGACATCCCGAAGGACGCTGACCTCCTTGGCAGCTCATACGCTTTCCAGTTTCCAAGAAAACCTTATGTAGTGAGTCCATGTGGGCATTTGCTCGTATATTTCTCAATTAGAGTCCGACATGGACTTCATGCAAATATAATTAATCTGTCCACTCTGAATAGACAGCTGCAGTATCACCTATGTGATTTTTTCTATAAGAAGTTAAACATGAGAGAAACGAAATTACAAAATAATGACTCTGTTTCAATGACATGTTTGTTGAGTATGTTTCTAGATAAACTCATTGACAGAGTTAGATAATATTATGCAGTTAGCAATGTATTTATTTGAGCAAACCTAAATTATGGAAAATTAATACCTTCCTTCTAGAAACAACCACAGTGGCCCATAAAAGGCAGAGAGAGGGTGGCAATATCAACCTGGCTTCCTCCTTCGAGTGACATGGACAAGCTTGTTACCTCAATGTCTGCTATAAAGTCAGGAGCGAATTCCTACACAGGGCAAGACAGGCCGCACTCCAGGCAGGCTTTTGTGCTGCTCCTGTCAAAACCACCACTGGAATGAGTGACAGATTAAGACTGTCCCAGGAAATGAACCTCACACACACCCTGTCCTGAACCAACTTTATCCAAGTCACTGGGGAGGTTTTTATAAGATACTTATCCCTAAGTTCCACCTCCAGATCTAAGGTGGGCCCTGAAATCTGTACTTTTTAAAGTTCTGTAGGTGACCCTGATGGATAGCCTGTGGTGGGAACCAGTAAGTTCCACCTGGTTCCTTAGGTGACCTAAGCCCTTACTGTGCAAAGCATGTATGGATCAGCAGCATGCTGGGACTGCAGAATCTCAGGCCCCATCTCAGACCTACTGAACCAGAATCTGCACTTTAACAAGCTCTCCAGATATTTTGTGTGGACGCTAAAATTCAAGAAGCACTGCTCGAATGTGTCTGCATATCTATTGAGTCACTTGAAGTCATCAGTCCAGTGCTCACTGGATTGCCACCACCTTGCTTCACGATGCAAAGAAATGCCTTCGCTAAGTTCTGCCATCAGATTTTGATCAATTTCAGGAAGAACGGTTCTGTTTCTCAGTAAAACCATTGTTTAAGGTATCATATATTGCTTAAGGCGGTCAAACATCTCTTGTTCTAAAGACCTATGGAGAAAATTATTTTTTTAATTAAAAAAATCTGGAAAGGAATACATGTTTACATACGAAAATACAGATAAGCGGAAAAAATGCAAGCAAATAAAAGTAACCTACAATTCCACCCTTCAAATAAACATACCGTTGATATTTTGTTATAGAGGGTATATTCATATTCTAGGTGTATCATCGTAAACATTTTCACATAATGAAAAGTAGTCATTTTCAACATGGTTTTTTATGCCATCTTAAGATTCTACTATATGAACACATATCACTGTTTGTGATAGTTGTGTGGAATATTACTATACCACTCTTCCTCAATGTTTACTTCTAGTTACTGCTTTGCTGGTATAAACGATACTGTAATAAACATCCTGAATATCAGCATTTGGATTTGTATATCCCTGAAAATATTTTTTAAATATATAATATCTAAAAAATTGGCTCACCTGAGGAAATGCTAAGCTAACATTTTTCCAGATGAAAATTATAGTGAATTGAGTTTCTCTTTGTACTTTCATTGTCATGAAACTCAAAATCACATGTAATGCTCAATTATATTAATTACACTAACCTAGATTTTGTATAAATAGATGTATATGTGCATACATTTTTTTGAAAGTTTTGAAAATGTGCATCTCTAATAAGATACCTCAAATCTTCTAGAGCAGTAGGGGACTTACCAATTTAAATAAAGGTAATTAGTGGATTCAAAAGAAAAGATTCCAAAGCTGGCAGAGTTCCTTTTAATGCATGTCAGTAAAATTACATTTTAGGTTAGGAAGATAAAGCCCAGCAAACATACTGTTATTTCAATACCAACAGAAATTTTCCTCACTATTCTGTTGTCAGAGACTTATTTCTTTAGACCTTAAAGCATTCCCCTATAAAATGCTTAAGTCCATGTTAAATTAAAGACAATATGAAATTCAGAGCAAATTGCTGCAAAGGGGAAAGATGTGACTACAGGAAGATGATGAAAAGGAGCTAAAAGAAGAAAACAAAAATGGCCACAGGAAGGCTTTGCCCAGAAGAGAGCAGATTCTCATAGAGTAGCTTATAACACAATGACTTCTAAATGAAACCAAGCTTTCATTCACTATAAATACAGATTACCACACAAGGAGTGTTTCCACTGCAAAGGGAAGTTTAGATTCACTCAGATTTAAATGCAAATAAGTGATGAGATTAAGGGAGGGAAAGGGAAAAAGTGAGAATTACTTTATCCCTTTCCAGATCCAAGATACGCATTTGAGATACTGTCAGACAGATTTGTTTGCTCAGATTCAAAATGATGAAGAGGGAGGAATCAAGGAAAAGTAGACAACAGAGCAGTTCCCATAGCAACTCCCAGTGGTTCTTAGGAGACTTGACCCAAAGCCTTGTCTCACCAATAACTAACTTAAGCCCAGAGGATAGAAATTGAAGCCTTTTATAACATTCTCTAACTTCTCAGGGCCTTCTTGCTCGCAGTTTAGTTAATGCTAGGAAAACTTCTAACACTTCAAGAATGACAAAAGTAGATAACCTGAAACCACAAAATAAACTTGAGACAGACTATTTGATGTGAACCTGAAGAATACAGACCTTCCCAGCCTCAGACCTCATGTTACCTCACCACTGAGCCAGAACCGCACTCATGGACAGAAAGCCTCATGGAGACAGCCCTTTACTGGGACTATTCCTGTTGTAGCCGAGGGAATAAATGGCTTTCACTGGGGGAGCAATTTAACTCCGGAGCAAATTATTTTTGTAATGAAGCTAAAACAATGGAAAGAATTAATATAAAAACAGGTAAGCAATGAATCCACTTTCAGAGAAGTGAGAACAATTCTGCTTAGCTGTCTTAGAATCGGAATTTTTGAGCTGAATAAAATGGAAAATTCTGTAGTCCAACGGTTCTCAGTGAGTGATCCTTGATACAGTAGACAGAATAATGGCCCCCGAAGATTTCCATGTCCTAATTCCCAGAACCTGTGAATATTTTTGTTCCATGGCAAGGGGGTATTAAAACTGTAGATGAAATTAAGCTTGCTAATCAGCTGATCTTAAAATAAAGAGATTATCTTTGCTAATCCAGGTGGGCCCAATGTAATCACAAGGGCCCTGTAATGTGGAAGAGGGAGGCAGCAGAGGAGGTCAGAGAGAGATTTGAAGGCTCTACACTGTCAGCTTTGAAGATGGAGGAAGGGTCCACATGCTAACGAATGCAGAGAGTCTCTAGAAGCCGGAAAAGGCAAAGGAATGGATTCTTCTCCAGAGCTTCCAGAAGGATCATAGCTCTGCCAACATCCTGACTTTAGGCCAGTGAGAAGCATTTCAAACTTCTGACCTCCAGAACTGTAAGATAATAAATTTGCATTGTTTTAAGCCACTAGGTTTGTGGTGATTTGTTAGAGTAGCAGTAGGAAAGTAATACATCTGGAAACTTGTTAGAAATGCAAATTATCTGGCTCCACCCCTAACCTACTGAGTCAGAAACTCTGGGGGTGGAGCCCAGCGATGAGCATTTAACAAATAATCCAGGTGATTCTGATGCATGTTCAAGTCTGGGAACTACTGATCTAGTCCAACTCCCTCTGAAACCCAAAATAGTGAAGTAAGATTTGCTAATGTCAAGAGCCTTGTTAGTGGCAGAACTGGACCTAGACCTAGATCTTCTAGTTTCTATATAATTGACTAAAGAATATACACATATATGTGTGTGTGTGTGTGTGTGTATTTATTTATTTTTATGCCCTTGTATGAACGTACTACTATTTAGTCTAGACCTGGGTTTTTTTCATCAATGAAATGAGACTAAGTCTATTTAACTGACCCTTCAGCACCATTCTGAGCAAAAAAAGAAAAAAAAACATAAGAACATTTTCACAATTCCCAACAATATCTACAGGTATATCTGTTAAATACTCCTAGAAGACTCCTTGAGAATCCAACCCTCATCAAGTTCCTCTGGGCCTTCTAGGTTAAGAGAAGTACTGACAAGAGTCACAGCTTTCCTATGTCATTAGTCCAGATTTGACTCAAGCCAGATGCTACCTGAAGCGATGATGACACTTGGATGATTTCCTATTGTGTGTACAATACGAGATTATGGTTATGTGGACTGCACTTAGTGGGCGGCTGCTCATGCAGCAGACATCAGCACAAAGCCTCTCAACTGAACAGGGAATAGGCTGAATTCAGAAATAACCTTCCTAATTACAGGAAAGAAGATATGTCTAAGGGAAGAAAGGGAAAACAGAAAGAAGAAAGGAAAGAAGGAAGAAAGGAAGCCTTCCACTGGCCAAGCAAAGAAGGGAGGGAATGAGGAAGCCTGGCTCTTTATTTTGGATTCTGACTAAAAGACATCTTTATAGACATGGAACATTTTCAAGAATAATAAAGAGTTTCACATTTTAAGGTAGACGCTAGAGAAGGTTAAATTCGCCAAAAATACAAAAAACCAAATATGTCATATAAAATGATGTGATATAACACACCTACCTTCCAGACTGAAGCAAGCATTTGTCCTAAGTAATTAGTTAAGATCATGCCACAGAGAAAAAAAATTCATACTGAGCTGTCTCCCTCTCTACCCCATGTTCTAGAAGGCAACAAACAACAGCCTTCCCATGTCTAGGGAGAACATGTCTTTTTCAGGCAACATCCAATTCCCAAACATGCTCCTTGGGCCTGATGAAAAACTGCATCTACCACATGTCTGGGTTCACCTCAGCAGGCTGCCTCGTCAAGAAGACTTCTTCCAATACAAGCCTGGATTTAAAATATGGTTTCTAAGTCCTGTGGGCTAATTAAGCACAGCTGGGTCTACATCAGCCCCACTCAAGTGTGACGATTAAGCTGGCAAGAAAAAAAATCAATCATCATTCATCACTAAATCCATGTAGTGACTTTTAGAGGTGCTAAATGGGTACAAAGGGCAATGGTGATGTGTTTCATCGAGCAACCAAATGGTTAACGTGAGAGAGAGCACACACTCCTCCTAGAATGAATAGCCTGGGTGGGAACATCAGATGCGCATGTGTTTACAGAACAAGAAAATCTAGTTAATGTCGGAATAAAGTGCTTATAATTTTCCACACGTTGCATTCCCTCCAATTTTGGTTCACTGCTAGGACCAGGGGGAGATGCTATCGCCACCTGAATGGTACCTCTGTTAGACTTTAAGGTATCTCTTTTAGAGCAAATATATATATTCACTTGTACAGTGTTTTCATTGAGCAGACTTTTTTCCATTTATTGGACTACTCCCTACAGCCCTTTGCCTTATTATGCACTGAGTGTTTATGCCTTTTCCGAATATCGTCTTTACCAAAGCATTCACTGGAAAGCAGCCTGGTTTATACCAATCCCATTTAATTTACCAAAACCCATCCTCCCTTTTAAGGAAGGTAGTGTAAAGCTTTCAGATTTTCACGTGGAGGACAATTAGCAGTAACATTATCATCGCTTTGTATATTGTTGTTTTGTTTTAGGTTTGCTTTCCTGTTTTTAATTCCCTTGTGTTTTACTGGCCGAGTAGGCTGACTTTGGAAGCTGTGGTAGTATTTTAATGTGCTCGCAATGAGAATCATTTATCAAATAAAGGATCCCAGTCCCTTGTTTCATCACTGGCCATTAGTCTAGCAGCCATTTGTCCTGTGCCCTGTGATACAAAGTACAGCCAGGGTGTGCCTGTTTCCCCAAAAGGAAGCAAGCCCTGGTGTTCTTTCTGGTGCCGAATGAGTGCAGAGATTACTTTAGGCAACAACACACTACACGCCGCCTCTCCCATACTCCAGCTGAACACAAGTGACAGCACACGGGACTCATCTGCAGGCCAGTTTGAAAGGCAAGAGGTACAATAACAAGGAGACAGCCTTAAGCAGCTGAGGCAATTTTCACATTTGCCTTCTGAACCTTAAACGTGTCCACTGTAAACTCAACATGGGAATTGTCCTGTCCTTGGGTCGCTCTTTGAGGTTTCTTTGCTGGAGCACCTAGGAAAAGGTGGGCTGTAAATCCCACCTCTTGTCCCCAACCCTGTGCACCTTGTTTCCTTTAATCCTAGTGCATGAGCACTCTCCTCAATGAACTTGGGAAGTGCTTTAATAATAATGATAATAATAAGCCTAACATCTAATGTTAAATTTCCTTCTCTTCTTTCAAAGTCAGAATCGCACAAGAAGAAAACGAAAGACATGCTCCTTTAGTCTCCATCCCCTTTACCCCTCTGGAAGCAGCAACTTTAGAGACAAGAAGCACGATAAGGAAAGGGGCGGTGACTGAGATGGAGGAAGAGAAGCATCGGTGTCAAGAAAACATGAAGGCAGGCAGGCAAGAGGAAAGGGGCAGGAGGGACAGGAAAACAGGCATGAAAAGAAAAGGTGTGGACAAAACATCAAGGAAGCCAGCATGGCTTCTCCATTCCCTGTTCATACCTCCCATCACTCTTAGCAACGCTTCACGCCCATCCATTCCTACTGTCTGGGAGTACATGCCTTGCTCTCAGAGACCCCATCACACCAAAACATTATGCACTTTGTCATCTACTTGCCAGACTGAATCCTTATGGTCTCTCTGACCCCTCTGTGTCTCCACAACCTTCAGCAGAGTGAGGACGCAGCAAGTACTCAATATATACTTACTGAAAGAAAGCACAGCTAGACGATGAGGGCTGGTTGATTACTATGTAGCTTTAGAAAGTTAAATATGAGGATTTTTATATATCCGTAACCTAAATGACAGATTTTCCTGGAAGAAATCACAGACCCTTGGCAGGCCCTGGAGTAGACATCATGGTTGTTCAGGCTTTGGGAGGATCTTCGGTTTCCACCAAGGCAATGACCTACCCACCAACCCAAGAAGAAAGGAAGAAAGGCAACAAAAGTGTGACTTGCATAAGAGCAGGTGGTTAATTCTGGTCCAGGGCACATGTGCACGTGCACACGCGCACACGCACACACACACACACACACCACCCAAATTTAAAACTATGTTTTGAACATCCTGGGACTGCTAAGACCTTAAGCTGGCAGGCATATCGTATGAATTCATGGTTCCTGGGCCTGTTTTGATAAAGAGTAGGGAAGAGAATGGCAGTTCCTATCGATCTAATTGGGAGTCATAGAGTAACAGGTTAGGACTCAGATAGGAAAAGAAAAATGTTCAGATGCCCTTCAGGCAAGCTGTCCAGGTGTGATCTTCTAGACTAGAAAACCACTGGCTGATTAAAGCAGACACTTACCCAAAACCTGTGAAGCTGACACTTGCTCAATCACTCAGAACGGCTGTTTTAAGTCTCATGAACAAGATGCCCCTGTGTTTCTGGCAATGCAGGTGACCCACCTGAAAACGGCCAGCTGTGTCAAAAACCCACTTTGCCATCTGAACGCATGTTCCCCATCAGCACATTTTGCCAACAAGCTCGTCTCCCAGGGCCTAGGCCTGGCACAGAGTAAGCAGATGCCGAGAGGAAGGAAGTGTAGGCAGTGGGTGAGCAAAAGCAGGAGAGAGGGATCATGGACGTCAGCCAGACTGGGTTTCCTGAATGAAACACCACCAAGATCCCAGCATTCAACAGAGGGAAAGCACAGATAAAAAACCACCACAGACAGACACACACACGCACACACACGCACATGCAGCCACACACGGAGAGAATAAGAAAAGCTCAAGGCTGAAAAGAACTTTTCAGTGGGCACAGGTGGCCAGTAGCAAAGTCAACTAAGGCCTGCGATAGGAAAGCAAAGCCTCCAGGGATGAGTGACCAGAGGCAAGGTTCTGACCACTGGCAACTCCAGCTCCCAGCTAGTGGAAGAACCTATTGACCAGCAAGTGGGGGGACAGGGTAGCACGGCTGGGGCATCCAGTCCTGATGCTATTTTTTTTAAATCTACCCTCTCAGTGCCTTCTTTGGTGAGTGCTGCAGGGTGCTGGCCCCTGATGTGGATGCTCAGCTAGACAGGTGTAACCCTTCACACAGTATTTGGCAGTAAGAGGCTCATGTGACAAGATACCCAAGCTAGGGTGAGACACAGCCTCCCGTAAGCAGAATTTACAACGGAATCATAGGACAACCTGTTGCACCAGTTGCGTCTCCAGCCACCCACTCTGAGAAAATAAAAGGGGAAAAAAGTAGAGAGAGAGGATTGGTGAAGGGTTCTTCTAGAAGAAGGCTGTGCTCACAGTGAATCCCCACCATAGGCAGAGCCCCACTGCACAACCTGGGGCACCATTCTGATTGCATTCTATGTGTTCTAGGTGTTCCAGAGCTCCAGAAGCTTCTGAATACATAGATTGAAATATGAATGCTACCCCATAGAACCATGCAAAGCCACAGCCTGGTCCCACCACACCACATGTCCCTGAGGGGAAGAGGTGGGGAAAGCTGCCTTCTCTACACATGTCTAGTGAGGGAATCTGCAAGGGTTCACTTCAAAGAGCTTCGAAATGGATCGCCTGTCACCGAGACACAAAAAGAATTGGTGCCTGATCCATCCCCAAGAAAGACAAAGCAGACTGTGGACCGGGGCCTGACTCCAGCCTACAAAAAGAAGGGTGAGGGAGGAGGTGACTGTTTGACAGCAAAGGGAGAAGTGCACGGCCACATGGAGGCATCTGCAACCCGGCGTTCATTTCAGCAAGTAGGAGGCTAGGGAGCATGTGTTTCATGTCGGCCAAAAGTGGGTCATTTAGGACAGCAAGGCACACAGGAATTTCTTTTTTCTTTTTTTAAATAAATTTATTTATTTATTTTTGGCTGCACTGGGTTTTTGTTGCTGCACGCAGGCTTTCTCTAGTTGTGGCAAGCGGGGGCTACTCTTCATTGTAGCTGGTGGGCTTCTCATTGCGGTGGCTTCTCTTGCTGCGGAGCATGGGCTCTAGGCACATGGGCTTCAGTAGTTGTGGCACGCGGGCTCAGTAGTTGTGGCTCGCGGGCTCCAGAGCGCAGGCTCAGTAGTTGTGGCACACGGGCTTAGCTGCTCCACAGCATGTGGGATCTTCCCAGACCAGGGCTCAAACCCACATCCCCTGCGTTGGCAGGTGGATTCTTAACCACTGCACCACCAGGGAGCTCCCTAAGCCACACAGAAATTTCCTAAGTCCACTCAGAATTTTAAAAAAGCATCAGTCCAGGCCCAGAAAGCTCTACACGAGAGGGGCAGCAAAGAACCTCCAAAATTCCTGCAAAATGCCCACAACACAGCCGGCCAGCTGGGACCCTCTGTGGGCCCAGAGAGAAGAAGCCACCAGCCAAGCAAAGAACTGTCCTACCCCTTACATCCCCTTGCTATCCACCCCTCTCACCCCAAGTAAAACAGAAGCTAGCTCGGGGGAGAAAGAAGGTGAGCCTGGTGAGAAGAGCAGGAAAGCCAAGAGGCTCCCCTTCACCACTGAAGGCCTAGCTGGGGAGCAAGGGATTTAAAACTGTATCAGTTTGCTGCTACGTGACAAATTACCACAATCTTAGCAGCTTAAAACAACAGCCACTTACTACCTACCAGTTCCGGAGGTCAGAAGTCCAGCATGGCTCATCTGGGTTCTCCACTTAGGGTCTTACAAGGCTGAAATCAAAGCCTTAGCCAACTAGGTTCTTATCTTGAGGCTCTGGAAAGGAATCCACTTCCAAACTCATTAGGTTGTTGGCAGAATTTAGTTCCGTGTGGCTGTAAGTCTGAGGTCCCCATTTCCTGGCTATTGGCCGGTAGCCGTTCTCAGCTCCTCATTGCTCTCTGGTCCTTGCATGTGGCCCCATCTATCCTCAAAGGCAACAACATCACATGGACTCCCTCCCGGGCTTAGCATCTCTCTGACTTCCCCTCTACTCCCAGCAAGAGAAAACTCTGCCTTTAAAAGGCTCATGTGATTAGATTTGCCCCACTGGAATAATAGGCCTTTTGCCATATAAAGTAACAACACCATGAGAGCAATACCTCATCATACTCCCAGATCTCACCTACACTCAAAATACCTAGGAATAAACCTATCTAAGGAGACAAAAGACCTGTATGCAGAAAACTATAAGACACTGATGAAAGAAATTAAAGATGATACAAACAGATGGAGAGATATACCATGTTCCTGGATTGGAAGAATCAACATTGTGAAAATGACTATACTACCCAAAGCAATCTACAGATTCAATGCAATCCCTATCAAACTACCAATGGCATTTTTCACAGAACTAGAACAAAAAATTTCACAATTTGTATGGAAACACAAAAGACCCCGAATAGCCAAAGCAATCTTGAGAAAGAAAACGGAGCTGGAGGAATCAGTCTCCTGGACTTCAGACTACACTACAAAGCTACAGTAATCAAGATAGTATAGTACTGGCACAAAAACAGAAATATAGATCAATGGAACAGGATAGAAAGCCCAGAGATAAACCCACCCACATATGGTCACCTTTATTTGATAAAGGAGGCAAGGATTTACAATGCAGAAAAGACAGCCTCTTCAATAAGTGGTGCTGGGAAAACTGGAGAGCTGTATGTAAAAGGAAGGGAATTATATAAGACTAAGGGTGATCAGAGGTCATTCTTAGAAATCTGCTTACCACAAACAAGTCAGGTAGGAAGTCTGGATTAATCTTCAGGCCTGAGCATGCAAACTGCTAAATAAAGGGTCTGTTTGCAACATAAAGGAACTGCAGAACTGTCTATTAGTGAAGAATGAGCAGAAACGTTCATTGTTTCCATAGTTTTCATAGGGGGAGAAGAAGTAGTACAGGGAGATTATTACCAATGAATAAATGTTAAGGACAGAGGGATAAAACATTAAGTGTTTCGTTTGCATTGTTGAGTTGTACTTGTTGGACATACAGTTTACCCAAGGATCATAATCCTAGAGACAGTTAGGGTTGAATCAAACCAAAATAATTTGTGCTAATGGGGTTGAATCAAACCAAAATAATTTGTGCTAATGATGGTAATACCAGAGTGGATATTGAAAGTAGGAGTAAAGTGGAATTCCCTGCTACAAAAAGAAAATTCCAATTACTAAAAAGGAATGTTAGGTGAATCTTTGTGCACTACAGGGGAAAACACAGTTATGTCAAGGGAGCCCCAGAGTGTGTGCCAGGAGATTTAATCCTGGTCCCTGTTCCACCCTCTCACTTGTGGTATAAACTTGGGCAACACTCTAACTCCCTAGACCTCAGTGTCCTACCAGGAAAATATAACAAGAATGCATGAAACAGGGTGGCATAAACTCTACAAGTGTAGAAACTGGAGGCCCATATGCTCTGGCAGGCCCACAGATGTGTTTTGTTTGGCCCATGCAGTGTTTTAAAATATATAATATCATTTAATGCCAACATTTGGAAAAAACCAGTAGATTTCCCATTTAAAAAAAAAAAATCCAGATTTCCAGCTCCTCTTGAAAATCTGGAAGATTTGCAAACACAGGGCCTGCACTCTGCATGGCGACAATCTTCTGTGGCTCTGCATCCAGTTCTCAACACCATCACCAGGTGGGCTTCAGGTTTCGACCTTCTGGGAGGTCTCACTGGGCCCTGCTGGATCAGCATCTTTGATTTTGCTCTAAAGCATTATGCAAGTGTTGGCTGTTATTACCTGTAAAGTGAGGTCACTGGAATGGATGAGCTACTTCCACTCGGAGAAGCTGTAATTCCAGTCCGTAAGATGGGTCTTCAGTCACTTTTCCCAAAAAGGTGTAAAATGATCACCCCAAACCCAGACGGTCTTTGTCCCCTGTATATTATAAAGGCCATAAAATGCGCTGAAAATCAAGTATTTGTACTGGGAGTTACAAAAGATTTCAATAAACTGCAAATGTAGTTTCCCACTGGACAACATTTAGGCACTGGCTTCTTTAAAAGCAAACAAAGTGGAGATTAGGAAAGGACAAAGTTACCATCTCCTAGAAGAGAGAGGGCAGACCTCCAAGAGAGGAGGGGATTTTAGGAAAAATAAACATTCACCATAAGAGAGCTAATCCCAGGTGGTTCATCCAGAGAAAGAAGCCAAGAGTTTATAGTTCTTTGGGGTTCGTTTTATTTATCCACCCCCACAATATATAAATCAATCTATTTAGTTAGGGATGGTTGAGAGAACACATTTTATTGCGATGGATAATTTCCCAAGGGAGAATGATCATTGTGTTTCACATCTAACATTTTTTCTCTTTGGGTTTTGTGAAACCCCAGAAGTTTATGAAAAGTTTTCCAGATGAGGACACAGAACTTAGCAAACTATTCCCATCTTTAATTCTCATAAAAGTGGAAACACATACCCATGCTCATGCACGCATAGCACCAGACACCCGGAAAACTAATTGAGTGCCAAGCACTTCTGGTACCCTAAGGATATATATATATATTTTGGTAGCCTGAGGCTGCCAGAAACTTTGCCTGCTGAATGAATTATAGAACAGGAAGCAGATGGGCTGTGTATATGAAACAACCACTATCTGGCATGATGTGCTGTGCAATTTGGCTGCAAAGATTAAATTGAGCTATTGAATGTTTAATACACTATGCATAACAAATACAGCCAGAGCCACAAAACAGCATAAATTACAGAATTGGTATTCACACGGCCTTTCCCAGGAATCAATACACTGCCACCGCTCGTAAGAGTCTGTTGTTTAATACACATAAAGAAGAGAAGAATTCTTCTATTCAAATGAGTTATCTGGGCTATTTACCGAAGGCAGTGATTTAGCAGTGGTAAAGTCTATACAGTGCTGTTGAATACAGATGATACTTCTTCTTGTCCTTGTCTGCCTGTTCCACTGCGCCTATCAGTTGCTGGGGCTTCGAGTCCCTTGGGTACATTAGCAGTCAGCCCAGGAAGTGTGTTTAAGTAATGGACATAATGTTCACATTTGCTAGACCAGCCTTCTCCCTAATCATGAATTATTCTTCCCCAAGGCTCAATTGGAACATTACTTTAGAAGCAGAAGATTTAATCCTTTTCAGCTGATTGGAGGGAATGATTACAGTATTATTTTCTTGTACAGGCTGTCTCCAGTGAAGGTGCCTTTTTCTGTCCCCATCTTTAATAGGCAGCAATCTTTATTTCCCTGGAGGGAAATGGCAATGAATTCGAAATGGGATAAATCTTCAGGAATGCAAGGTGCTGAAGCTGTTAGTTAATTAGTTTAGCCCTCACTTGTTTCATCTCCAAGATAGAACACCTTGTAACAAGGGGAAACAGTGGGTGGGTGGGTGGGTAGGTGGGTGGAGTGGGAGAGCCAAGGAACGGCTGTAGGCAGATAAATAATCAGATGCCTTAAAGCAACAATGTCCCCGTGGATTTCCTTCTGTGCAAATGTTCAGTTCTGGATCTTTGATTTCTACTTGCTACCATCATTAAAATAGGTAGTGCTTGCTTTACTCTGACCATTCTGACTTTTAAGAACGATTCAAGTCACCAAAAGGGACTGTACCTTTATTTAGCAGAGATGGTTAAAGCACACAATATAGAAGATGAGGCTGAAGAAGACTGGAGTTGTCGCCCTAAAATGATATACATATACAGGGCTGGCCCCAGACTAAGTCCTAGGAGGGAAAAAAAATTGTGGTTGAACATTCCTGGTTAGTGCTCTTTACGCCCTACTGCACAGAGAAGCGATAAATAACAAGTGGTTTTGTTTTTTCTTTTAATTTTCATGATTAATGTTTCCAGAGAGGGGGAAAAATGTGGCTTCGAAATTAATTATCTTGGGTTGGAAGATCTAAGCTTCCGACATGCTATCTTCCTGCCCCCGCCCCTTCCGATGGAAAGACCCGGCTATGTAACCTTCCACTGCTGAGCAATTCCTGAAGTTTGGTTTTCTGGGGAGCCCCTACCACCTTCCCTTCACCCACCACCAACTTTCTGTTTTCTTTTTATATAAAAACAAAGAAAGAGATCAACGGAATCATAACAAAGTCCTTGACAGCTAACACGTTTTGCATCTGATTTAAAGCAGGAAGCCCCCATATCCAGCTGCCTGTGATCTATTTAGAATAAAACAGGGTCAGGCTGCCTTGGCCCTGATTATAAATATATTACATTTAAGTGATGAATGCAGCATTCATGAGGAGCAGGAGATCAAGAGGGCCTGAGGCTAGCACTTTCCATCTCCCCTCAGCGCTGAGTCCAAGATTTCAAATAAACATGCTGTTAAGTGAACGCTACAGGACCCATGTATGGAGCACTGGGATGATTTTATTTCTAAAGTGGAAAATAATGGGAGAGGAGAGGCCATGTCAGAGCTCCTCGGAGGATGCAAAGAAAACCTCATTTTGTAGGCTTTACCCAGGCTCCCTCTGTCCCCCCGAACCAATTCTATTATTCTAAGCCACCAAGAAAGGCGGGAAAGGTCACATTTCTTCATATCAGAGGGAAAGATGGCACGACGTGCCTGTTTTCTGTAGACGTGGTCAATCCTCGAATTCCTTCACCTTCTGTGAACGGTCACACCAGGTCCTCACCACCCCGACAGATCCTAAGACGGGGCTGATGTAGGAACTCCAGAAACAGTCACTTGGGTCAGCCCTCTTGTCTTTAAAAGGGCAGGAAGGGCTTCCCTGGTGGCGTAGTGGTTGAGGGTCCGCCTGCCGATGCAGAGGACGCGGGTTCGTGCCCCGGTCCGGGAGGATCCCACATGCCACGGAGCGGCTGGGCCTGTGAGCCATGGCCGCTGAGCCTGCGCGTCCGGAGCCTGTGCTCCGCAACAGGAGAGGCCACAACAGTGACAGGCCCACGTACCGCAAAAAAAAAAAAAAAAAAGGCAGGAAGTTGTTTCAAGGACACACCGCTGGGAAACAGCCCATCTGAGACTGACCCGTAGAAGCCAGTGCCATGTCTGTCTACAGGAGACAAGCTGCCTACCCTCCTGTGACCTCGTTTAAGGCACCCCTGGATTCTGCCCTCCAGGAACCCCAAACTCCTCTGAATCCAAAAGGCCCCAAGCCTTGGTAAAGGACCACCAGCAATCCCTCTCCTTCCTCTCTCACCTCTTTCAAGTGATCAATCAAATCAATATTGATGGAGCACCTACTGACTGACCTCTCTCAAAGGCTGAGCTCCAGCAGAATGGCCTTTCCTGTTCCAGATCCCTTTAGCTGTTGTCTGACCCAGTTGTTTTTTTTTTTTTCCCATTTTACTTCCATCAGCTTCCAGCTCAGAAAATTAGTATTTCCCCCAAAACTGACATTTACCTATGTTATGTTTCTATCCTGCTGTGGTGGGAAATGGGAACAATTATCATACGCTACATAATAATGCAAGGACCAAGTGCTGACAGTTTTCGGCTTTTCTGCTTCTCCTTCTCCTTCCTGAGATAACAAAATTCAGTCAAATGACCAAAGCTGCAGAAAGGAGGAGGTGCAGGGACACATGACGGAGAGGAAGGAACACTGAGCTAAGGAGTCGGTAGAAATGGGTCCTAATCCCAGTTGTCGCCGAAATTACTCGTCTGACCTTGGTTGAGCCACTCAAACCCCTCAGGGCCTTGGGTTTTTTTCTTTTTATATAAATTTATTCATTTATTTATTTTTGGCTGCACTGGGTCTTCATTGCTGCGTGTGGGCTTTCTCTAGTTGAGGCGAGCGGGGGGGGCTACTCTTCCTTGCGGTGCGCAGGTTTCTCATTGCAGTGGCTTCACTTGTTGCGGAGCACAGGCTCTAGGTACGCGGGCTTCAGTAGTTGTGGTGCACAGGCTCAGTAGTTGTGGCTCGCGGGCTTAGTTGCTCTGCGGCATGTGGGATCTTCCCGGACCAGGGCTCGAACCCGTGTCCCCTGCATTGGCAGGCGGACTCTTAACCACTGTGCCACCAGGGAAGTCCCAGGCCTTGGGGTTTTTAATGTGAAATATTAGGAGTTGGACGTAGGCCCCTGACTGCTCTATATCTCTATGGTTCTGCTTGCTCCGAAAATATCAATTGGATTTTACATCATTTGGTTTCATTTCCGGACATTTACAATTCTCTGAGTAATGGGTAACATTTACAGCCCAATTACTTTCCCAAGCTCGTCAAAATTTAACTTGCTGCGTGCAGTGACACACTGAACGGAGTTTGACTAGGAAGTCAGCAAAGCCACACCAGGGATTTACACAAGGCTCCCAGACTACAAAATTTACCACCAGGAATGTCTAATGAAAGTTTTTCTCATGTAAACATATAGCTTTCACATCTACTGGAGTTGCAGCAGGTGAGCTTCCCAAAACAGAATGTACTAGACAATGCACTCTTTTCACACAATGAGCTCAGGAAATTCTGCTGTGAAATGAAGGGTCTTGGAGTTACTATAACGCTTCATAAATGAGAACTCTATCTCTTTCAGGACTTCAAGATGCTATTTGCATGTTAAAAACACCTGACCCCGGGAGGCTGCATTTCTTCTATGGCAGCTTTAAAAATACTATGACCCACATTTACATTTAAAGACTGATACCTGTGGGTTTTTACTCTCAATCTACTGTAAGGTTTTGGTGAGGAAGGCATTCTGACACAAAATTAATGTGATTTTAGGAGGCAGAAAATATTATTAGAATTTAGAAGTCACCGATGCAGCCATCATTAAATTGCTGGATCAAAAGCATTTTCTTCTTCCTGTCACTATTTTTAAAACCATACATCTATACTGTCCAATGTGATAGCCACAAGTCACATGTGATTGTTGAGCACTTGAAATTAAGCTAGTCCAAGCTGACATGTGCCTGAAGTGTAAAATACACAACAGATTGCAAAGATTCAGCATGAAGAAAGAAGGTAAACTGTCTCATTAATCACTTTATATAGATTACTTGTTGAAATAAGAGTTTGGATATCTTGAGTTAAATAAAATAGATTATTAAAATTAATTTCACCTGCATCTTTCTAGTTTTTTAAGGCTTCTAAAAAAGTTTAAACTAAACAGGCTGCTCACATATTCCAACTGGACAGCTCTGCTCTAAATGTCTCATAGTTTTATATTATGCTTCGTACACCTAGTGCAAAGTTCACTCAGTCTGCAAATCATTACTAAGGGTTTACAAAGTGCCATGCTCTTTGCTTGATAGGAGGAACTGGAAAATGAAATGATCATTTTTGTTTTTAAGGATCTAACATTTTAGAAGAGGTGTAAAGAAAATTAAAATCTACATGATACTCACTACTTCCCAAGCAGGGCCCTGACTTTATCTAGCTTAGGAGACATATAAAGGATGAACATTCAGTCTCCTTTGTAGCTCTGCAACCCTTATGATTGAATCCCAGGCCTAGTTTTTATGTCCTGGGGGGGATCCAGATTTGATGGAACCTGAAGCTTATGGAAGCCAGCTTTAGTAAAAACTAGGAAGCAAAATGATAATGACAAAATTAGGATAAATATTATAATTGAAATGTGAAATACTTAAGTCAAACAAAGCTGGGAATGATTAATCCTCTGAGTGGTTGAGAGGTGACTCCAGAAGATCATTGACTTAGGTCATGCGGGATGAGTAGGAACTTGGTTAGGAGGGTGGGACAGCTTTCCCTGCCGAAAGAGCACGGGTAAAGGTACAGAGGCACTTTTGGCAAGATGTAAAAGGAGCCAATAATGAAAAGAAGTGAGGCTGCACAGAAGGTGGCCAAGGGACACATTATGTGAGGGCTTGCATTCCAGGCAAGGGCATGAAAATTTCATCCCTGAGTACAGTAACTGGGAACTGTTGAAAGATTTGTAATTACATGATCAGAATTATGATTTCGAAAGACCCCTGAAAGCAGTGGAGAGATCAGGCCAGGCACACTTCTGATTCAGCATGTGTACCCACCTCTCCATGAAAGGTAGCATTTCTGATTTGAGTAGTCACATCAGAGTGTCCCAGCGTATATCATATCTCCACAGTCAACCCGCAATCCCATGTGCCTAGATTACAGAATGCCCTTTCCCCTAAAATGTCCAAGGAGTACTCTTGGTTGACTGGTGTTCATTGAGTCGGTCTTATCTCTCACCTCCCGGCTAACTCCAAACCTCAGGCACTGCCCTCCACCACCCAAGAGAAGCTGCTGCTTCTGAATGGGCACCACATTCCAATCGAGACCTCGTGTGGCAGTTCATGCTGGGACACCCAAGAGATTTACACAGCAAAGAGACTGGTATCTGAAGAAACAGGGTTGTCCCAGAGGCCTGCAAAATGAAGGAATGACAACACTCCACTTGGGGCTACCTCAGCCAGTGGTGCTCCAGACTTAACGTGGCCCAGCACATCAGGACACGACTCTTCAGACTCCCTCATGTGGCCAGTCTCCAAATCCCAACCTGCCACCTGAGGGATGTGCTCAGAGAAGTCCTGGACCCCCTGCCTCAGACACAAAAGCATCATTTTCTGTTGATGACCTAGTGTGGGATGGAAGCCATCTTATCAGTCTCTCTTCTTTATACACTGAGTAGCCTCGGTCAGGGTTCCCTCAGTTTACGCCTAACTGGCAAACCATAACTTTGAACTAAGTTATGTACCCTGTGAACCCATGTACTATTTAAGCGACTGGCTTACCCATTTCCATGCAAACATCTAGCTCCGCCTACCAATAGGTTCCGTGGCAAAAGTAAATAAATTGACCTTCTAACTTGCCAAATACACAGCTACAGTGGGAGTCACAGAAAGGACCTGGAACTCAATGAATGCCCACTCAAATTGCTTACTTTGTCTTATTCCTAAAGTGAATCTCCACTGTAGGATGGTAAATGCCCCTGACTCCTCCAGGCCCTGGATGGGGGTCTGATTATACTCTGGCACTCAGCCTGGCACCCTGATGGTACTGCCTACCTTTTACTTCATGATCAAGAAAGTGAAGCTCCTTTCAACACAGGAATATTCAGGAGCAGGTGTAGTGGGGGTCACTGAACAGAGCTAAATCCCAATGTTCAGAGCAATGTATTTACCCCTATTGAGACCAAAACACCTATGAACATCATCAAGAAGGTTGAGAGCCAGGCTTGGTAACTGTGGCCCAAGTGTTCACCTAAATGCAAGCCTTAAAACGTCTTATAGGGTGTTATGGACTGAACTGTATCCCCTAAAATTCGTATGTTGAAGCCCTAATCCCCAGTGCAACTATATTTCCAGATAGGACCTTTAAAGAAGTAATTAAGGTTAAACGAGGTCATAAATGTGGGGTCCTAATCCAATAGAACTGGTGTCCTTATACAAAGAGGAAGAGACACCAGGGATGGGCATGCACCAAGAAAAGGTCGTGCAAAGACACAGCGAGAAGGTAGCCATCTGCAAGCTACGGAGAGAGGCCTCAGGAGAAACCAAACCTACCAACACCTTGATCTCAGGAATACCAGCCTCCAGAACTGTGAGAAAATTAATTTCTGTTGTTTAAGCCTCCAGGTCTGTGGTATTTTGTTATTGCATCTCCTAGCAAACTAGTATTCAGGATATTTGAACAGAAGAAATATAACAAGTTAACTCAGCCTGTTTTCCAGACTAAAGAAAGAAACTCAGTTTCCTTCTTCTCCAAAGGAAATGTGATTTGATAAGAAAGTGATGTGATCAGGAGGTGGTGGAGGAACTTTTGAATGCTTTCTACCTGCCAGGAGCTACTCTAAATGTCATGTATATATTGAACCATTTGACCCTCATGAGACTAGAGGTAGATGTCATTACCCCCACGTTTAGCTGAGGAAAGAGAGGCTCAGGTGACTAACACCGGTGTGAGATGCAGGACCATGAAATCACTGATCTGTGAGATCCAGAAAGGAGATATAAGATGGAAAGCCAAAAAGAGAAAAAGAATTCATATCTGAGGCCTTGCTTCTTCTTGACCTTTGGCTCTTCATGTAGGGAGCTCTGTCACTCTGGTGATGTAACCACCTTTCATTATTTGTATTATGTGAGTATACCCATGATGCAATGGGGTTAAAAATGGACCCCTAGAAAGCACCATACCCCCCCAAAAAAGAAAGAGATTTCCTGAACACAGTCAATGTAACCCATCTTTCACCCTTAGACACTCAAATCACATCATTTCGTCTGACTTTCTATGTCCTCTGACTCCTAGATCTTGCTTATTCTTTGTGTGTTGATTTAGATTTGATGGTGAATTCTTTCACACCAAAAGACATGCAAAAGTCATAGGTCAACATTTCAGTGCTCATTTTATGTGGTTCTCAATTGTTTTTTCACACCATGCTATTTCCAAAATAAATGCTGCATGACTCTGTTACATTATTTTTCTAATCCATTATCAGTCAGTTCCAATGGCCTAGTGCTTGATCAAGAGAAAGTTTATCTTTTTTGCACACATAAACCCAAAGTTTAGATCCTAAATTTTTATAACTCAATATTCTAAAAGAGATACCTTCGACGATCAAACTTTAAAGTAAATTCACAGCCTCCAGCTCTCTGAAAGCAAAAGCAACACACATATGCCAGCCACACAAGGATTAGAAATTTGTGCTGTCACATGCAGTTGAACTGTAGAGTTTAGGTCCATGTTATACCGGCGAAATGAATTTGTTTCCTTTTAGGTTTACCATGGAAGTTTTTCTTTGTTTCCAGTGAACATCCTATTCTTTTTAACTTATCCACAAGTACTGCTTCAGGAAATCCCCTCCCCACCCCCGCAAATCAGAGAAAGTGAGGCTGAAAATAACAATCTCGATACTGGATAAATGTAAACACACACAGAACAAACGAAATAACAACAATAAAACACAGATGAGCCAGAAGAATTGTGTAGATTGAAGGGGTGTGTCCAGAGACGGTCATCACTAGGTAGAGGCCTAGAGGCCTCAGAAGAGAACATCTTAATCCAGAAATGGGGCTTCGGTTCTAGAGGCTCAGAAATTGGATTTTGTGAATATCCTAGGCACAGATCAGTTTCTCAAAAACAAAAGAACATCATACAAATTCATAAGAGGCTAATGTAACAGCCGGAATGTTGCTCAGTAGATTCTTCCCTGTCGTGAAATCTACATGGGAAGCCAAATTCTGAGGAAGAGATTGAACAATTCACATGTGCTCTGGCAATCAGAATACGGCTTTTGCATTTTAAAGGCCCTGAAGCTGTTTTCTTAGGTAGGGTCGAATTCACATGGACAAAGTTTTCTCCAATTTCATGTAGTTTTCTCAACAGCAGCTTGAGGAACATTAATATAGCCAAATGATTTTTTCCATCTCTATGTTGGTTAGGGCTCAGAGGTGAGGACACACTATCAAAAAGCACCTTCTAGCCCCGAGCATTCAGAGAGCAGGATGCCACCTAACAGTACTCTCTTTAACAGAGAAAACTTTTCATTTAGACTTTAATAAATTATTGCCTATTTATAATTTGGTTTACCATAATGTGATTGTTTTTTAAAAAATCACTTTAGGCAGTGCGCTCAGCTGTCCTGCATATCTGTCTTTTGCTTCAACAGTGTTTGGAATGAACAGACCCAGGGACCTTCCTTGCTCCAGCCTCTGACCACCCTCCAACCTTTTTTCCAGTCACAACCTTTGGAATCAGCCACTCAGCTATCCTCGGCCTCCAGGACCAGCAACACAATTTTTTGCGCTTAGCTCCTTACTACCAATCAACCATGAGCTCCCAGATTCGTCAGAATTATTCTACCGAGGTGGAGGCCGCCGTCCACTGCCTGTTCAACATGCATCTGCGGGTCGGGCACGTACCTCTCTCTGGGCTCCTATTTCGACCCCGACGATGCGGCTTTGCACGTCGTGGGCCACTTTCTTCAGGAACTGGCCGAGTAAAAGCGCGAGGGCGCCCAGCGTCTCTTGAAAATGCAAAACCGGTGCTGGAGCCACGCCCTTTTCCAAGATGTGCGGAAGCCTTCTCAAGATAAGTGGGGTGAAACCCAGGACGCTGTGGAAGCCGCCATTCTCAGCGAGAAGAACCTGAACCAGGCACTATCGGATCTGCGCGCCCTGGGTTCTGCCCGCGCAGACTCCCACCTCTACGACTTCCGGGAGAGCCACTTCCTGGAGGAGCAGGTGAAACTCATCAAGCAGATGGGCGACCACCTGACCAACCGCCGCAGGCTGGCTGCTCCGCAGGCTGGGCTGGGCGATTATCTCTTTGAAAGGCTCACCCTCGAGCACGAACAGGAGTCTCTGAAGTCCAGCGGCCTCTGAGGAGCCACTCTGGCGTCAGAGCTTTTCCTGAAGCCCCACTCTGCAGCCACTAGGCAGCTTTTTAACCGCCCTGGAGCTCTCTCCCAAGCCTTGGACCAAATGGAAACAATAAAGCTTTTTGCAGCAAAAAAAAAAAAAAAATCACAAGTTCTATCTCTTATAGAGAACATACTAATCACCAACCATCCCCCCAACAAAAAAATAAAATTACGCACATACCAAACATTAGTATAGAATGCCTTTTAAAAATCCACTAATGTTCTTAAGAGAATTAAAGATTTAGCCCACTGTGGACAAGCCCTATTTTATATTTTTTTCATTTTACACATCACAGTGTGTTAAAAACTAAAAGTGAAAAAACACTATTGAAGAATGCAAAACTGTGTATCCTGCTTTGTACACTGATTTCTCCCCCAGTTTCAAAAGATCAAGATATATCAAGCATTGGAACAAGATCCTCATAGGTGAGAATATTATTGAAGATACAACATTACAGAACAAAGAGAATAAAGAGGTAGAACCAGAGGTGCCTGCCCTCAAATTCAGGGTCCCTTTTATAAGCTGTTCCATTGTCACATCTTTAAAACAGGATTGATGATATCAAAAGTGTAAGGTCATTTTTAGAGTTAAAAAAGTTAATGTAATGTGCTTGGCATATGCAGATACTCAGTAAACAGTAGGTATCACAGCTGTCATTTTAGAGATACTTCATTTTTTGAGCATTTCCTTTCCCTTCTCCAAAACAACCCTATATCCCTTCAGTTAAATGAAGTTTAACAAAATACCTTCCTAACCCACAGCATCTACAGATAGCTTAGGGAGTGTCTATATTCTTAACTTTTCCAGAAGGACACTAGTGTCTTTTGCATGGAAACAGGGTGGGTTAAAAAGAAAGAACCAATCAGTTGAGCTTCTGTTTTAATGAGAGAACTGGAGAGAAACCAGACTTCACCTTGACCAGGACATGGAGGTAAAGACTAAAAAGTGCACTTTTTTTTTTTTTTTTGCCGTACGCGGGCCTCTCACTGTTGTGGCCTCTCCTTTTGCGGAGCACAGGCTCCGGACACGCAGGTTCAGCGGCCATGGCTCACAGGCCCAGCCGCTCCGCAGCATGTGGGATCTTCGCGGACCTGGGCACGAACCCGTGTCCCCTGCATCGGCAGGCGGACTCTCAACCACTGCGCCACCAGGGAAGCCCTAAAAAGTGCATTCTTTAAGTGGAATTATCACAAAGTTCAGAGGTTGGTTTAGCTCCACTTCCTAATTCTATTTGTATTTGTTCTGTGGTGGCTTTCAAACTTTTAATATGTGTTTTCAGCAAATGCTCTTTTTAATCAAAATCTCAGAGGTAACATACAGCTTGGTGACTGTAGTTGATAATGCTGCATTGTACATTTGAAAGTTGCTAAGAGACTAGATCTTAAAAGTTCTCATCACAAGAAAACAATTATTTGTAACTTTCTGTGGTGATGGACTAACTAGACTTAATGTGGTGATCATTTCACAATATATACATGTATCAAATCATTGTGTGGTACACCTGAAACTAATATAATGTTATATGTAAATTGTATCTCCATAAAAAAGTCTTGATGCCACCAAAAAGAAGAGGACCTTAGTATGGCTTTAACTCAAACAGCCTCTCCCCTCACTGTATTGCTGAAGGCTTGAAGGGCATAGGCAGGGGAAAGGGGAAGGAGAGGAAACAGCCAACACTAATTTGCATGTAACAACATACTTTCCTCTTTTATTTGCCTCCCACTTTTTCCTTTTTGCTTCTTACTGAAGTAAATATACCAGTAGGCCTTTCAGCAGAAAGAATAATCAATGAATAATAAACTCTATAAACAATAAATGGAACAATAAACTTTCAGTCTTTGTATATCTACATTTTACACTCTTTCCTGACCAATATTTTAGCTGGGAATGGAATCCCAGCTTGCTTCCCCACAGGACTTTGCAAAAATTATTTAATTGATATCTGGCATCTGCTTTTTGCTGTGAGAAGCCTGTCATCAGTAAAATTTTCTACCTAGAAAAGAATAAGACCCTTACTTCTTTTTTCTGGTAGTTTTTAGATTTTCTAGGTATGGATTTGTTTTTCAAATCTTGCTTGCAACTTAGTGTTGCTTGCTATATTTGAGGAATCATGTCTTTCTTCAATTCTGAAAAAAAAACTGTGGCCATAATCTCTTAGAATATTAACCCTGCCCCATTCTCTCTAATCTCTCTTAGAACTCTTATTAGATAAATGTTAGAGCTTTTAATTCTTTCCTCCATGCCTCTTAATTTCTCTTCTATTTTCCCATCTCTTTATCTCTCTGAACTGCATTCTGGGTGATTCTGTTAGAGTTTGACAATTCAGAAAAGTCTTTTCTTGAGAGATCTAATTACTGATTAACCTATTGAGTTTTACTTTATGCTGAATATAAGCATTATACAAAAAAAACTATAGTTTTAACCTAATTCCCTGACTATACCAAAGAGATGAAAATGCATATTCTTATGCAAATGTTCTTTTTGTGGTAGATGTTTCTGGAGATGTTCCTGATTCATATTCTGTATAAATAGAATCTTGCCATTTCAATCCTATCATAGTGACATATTGGACACTTGTGATAAAATGAAGCCAGGAAACATTTCTAATATACACTGAGACATATATTTTTCCAGTTAATTATCTATCCCATTTTAAAGCATGCTTATTTTTAAAGTGTCAAAATGTACTAATCCATACTGCAATTGTTTGGAAAACTTCATGAACAAGTATATTTCAGCAAGAAAAGACATTTGATGCCAGCCAAATTCTCTTTTTTTCTGTCACTATAAATGGCTTTCCTATTTTCAACAGTTTTTCAAAATCGAAGTCATATCTAAGCTGACAACTTCTTTGGCAAGTCTCAGCTAGATGTAATTTGAAACAGTCAAGGAAGCAAAGCCTAAACAATAAGGTTTTTAATGGGAACGATGACAGATCCTTAACTACTGTCATACTGTGTCTGACACCAGAAGACTTGAGAGGAAATTTGTTAAATAAATACTTGCAGTTAAAGGAATACACCTGCATTTAGAGTATGTGTTCTGTGTCATAAAAATATGTAAGATCTGAGAATTCAGTGATGTTCAACACTTAACAAAAACATACCTGAAAAATATCCCTAAGGAATTTTTCTCTTTCACCTTCAGAATATTCTTTATCTATAGTCTGCATCCAAAGGTCATTAAAAGGTCACAAGGGATAAAAAAAAACAAAGCGCTCCTCCTTTTAGCCTCAGCTTAGTTCTATACAAAACAAGGTTGTTTACTTACTAAGTGAGAAGAAAATTCTAATGTGACCTTTTAACCGCTATTGCTTACACACACATATACACACATGGTTTGCTTTTACTAGAATGAGACTTTTTTACTATTAACACTATTGGTATTCATGTATTATGTATTCAGTATACATGAATATTATGTTTTAGAAACACTACAGATTGGGGGCTTCCCTAAGAAACCTAAACTAAATCACCAGGAAAGCTGAAATGAGGCTATACTTGACAGTTGGTTTAATTTATAACAATTTTCGCTACTTAAATTGCCTAAGCTTAGTTTCAGATAAAAATTACTATCTTTGTTTAGGCTTTTTATGTCTCAACAGGTAAAATACCAATTCTGATGTGTAAAAGTCCTTAATTTAAATGAAAATTACTAGGCAACATGAAGAAAAATTAAGTCTGTGTTTCAGGACACAGCTAAACCCTCCAAATCCAATGAATGTTTGCACAGCTATCATAGAGAAGAGGAAACTAGCAGGTGATTCTGGGAAAATGTGGCTTGATTATACCTCTCTTCTCCCCCACTACCAACTTCAATCTATCTCCCTTTCCTGTGCTGAATAGCTGCTCAGCCCTACAAGCTAGCAGGACCAGATAAACTCTTGGGTTCTGTGCAAGTCCTACAGGAGAGAAACCTGCAAGATTGTCTCTGTCTTACATTGGTTAAGCACTTGAGACTAGAACTGAGGGTGAGTGTCATAAAGCGGTAGATTCCAGGGAGACCACAGAAATGCAGAGACCTCTGTATTCCCAGGCAAGGTCAAGATCAACCCTAGAAAAGGGCCTGACACCCTGATACCGAAAAGGCCAAGAAGGAGCACATGATGGACCCAGTCCTTCCTTTCCTTGATCCTGGCAAAACACAAGGAAACCAAGAAATTAAAAATAGAATTACCGAGCAGAAGCAAGAAGAACTACAACCCTGCAGCCTGTGGAACAAAAACCACATTTACAGAAAGACAGACAAGATGAAAAGGCAGAGGGCTATGTACCAGAAGAAGGGAGAAGATAAAACCCAAGAAAAACAACTAAATGAACTGGAGACAGGCAACATTCCAGAAAAAGAATTCAGAATAATGATAGTGAAGATCATCCAGGACCTCGGAAAAATAATGGAGGCAAAGATCGAGAAGATGCAAAAAATGTTTAACAAAGACCTAGAAGAATTAAAGAACAAACAAACAGAGATGAGCAACACAATAACTGAAATGAAAAATACACCAGAAGGAATCAATAGCAGAATAACTGAGGCAGAAGAACAGATAAGTGACCTGGAAGACAGAATGGTGGAATTCACTGCTGCTGAACAGAATAAAGAAAAAAGAATGAAAATAAATGAAGACACCCTAAGATACCTCTGGGACAACATTAAACGCAACAACATTCGCATTATAGGGGTCCCAGAAGGAGAAGAGAGAAAGGACCAGAGAAAATATTTGAACAGATTATAGTCGAAAACTTCCCTAACGTGGGAAAGGAAATAGCCACCCATGTCCAGGAAGCGCAGCAAGTCCCATACAGGATAAACCCAAGGAGAAACACATCGAGACACATAACAATCAAATTGGCAAAAATTAAAGACAAAGAAAAATTATTGAAAGCAGCAAGGGAAAAATGACAAATAACATACAAGGGAACTCCCATAAGGTTCAAAGCTGATTGCTCAGCAGAAACTCTACAAGCCAGAAGGGAGTGGCATGAAATACTTAAAGTGATGAAAGGAAAGAACCTACAACCAAGATTACTCAACCCGGCAAGGATCTCACTCAGATTCGATGGAAAAATCAAAAGATTTACAGACAAGCAAAAGCTAAGAGAATTCAGCACCACCAAACCAGCTCTGCAACAAATGCTAAAGGAATTTATCTAAGTAGGAAACAAAAGAGAAGGAAAGGACCTACAAAAAGAAACCCAAAACAATTAAGAAAATGGTCATAGGAACATACATATCAATAATTACCTTAAACGTGAATGGATTAAATGCTCCAACCAAAAGACACAGACTGGCTGAATGGATACAAAAAAAAAGACCCATATATATGCAGTCTACAAGAGACCCACTTCATACCTAGGGATACATACAGACTGAAAGTGAGGGGATGGAAAAAGATATCCATTGCAAATGGAAATCAAAAGAAAGCTGGAGGAGCAATACTGATATCAGATAAAACAGACTTTAACATAAAGAATGTTAAAAGAGACAAGGAAGGAGACTACATAATGATCAACGGATTAACCCAAGAAGAAGATATAACAATTGTAAATATATATGCACCCAACATAGAAGCACCTCAATACATAAGGCAACTGCTAACAGCTATAAAAGAGGAAATCGACAGTAACACAATAATAGTGGGGGACTTTTAACACCTCGCTTACACCAATGGACAGATCATCCAAAATGAAAAAATTAAGGAAACAGAAGCTTTAAATGACACAATAGACCAGATAGATTTATGTCGATATTTATCGGACATTCCATCCAAAAACAGCAGAGTACACTTTCTTCTCAAGTGCGCACAGAACATTCTCCAGGATACATCACATCTTGGGTCACAAATCAAGCCACAGTAAATTTAAGAAAATTGAAATCATATCAAGCATCTTTTCTGACCACAACGCTATGAGTTAGAAATGAATTACAGGGAGAAAAACGTAAAAAACACAAACACATGGAGGCTAAACAATACGTTACTAAATAACTAAGAGATCACTGAAGAAATCAAATTGGAAATCAAAAAATACCTGGAGACAAATGACAATGAGAACACAACAATCCAAAACCTATGGGATGCAGCAAAAGCAGTTCTGAGGAGGAAGTTTATAGCTATACAAGCCTACCTCAAGAAACAAGAAAAATCTCAAATAAACAATCTAACCTTACACCTAAAGGAATTAGAGAAAGAAGAAAAACAAACAAAACCCAAAGTTAGCAAAAGGAAAGAAATCATAAAGATCACAGCAGAAACAAATGAAATAGAAACAAAGAAAACAATAGCAAAGATCAATAAAACTAAAAGCTGGTTCTTTGAGAAGATAAACAAAATTGCTAAACCATTAGCCAGTCTTATCAAGAAAAAGAGGGAGAGGACTCAAATCAATAAAATTAGAAATGAAAAAGGAGACGTTATAACAGACACCACAGAAATACAAAGCATCCTAAGAGACTACTCCAAGCAACTGTATGCCAATGAAATGGACAACTTGGAAGAAATGGACAAATTCTTAGAAAGGTATAACCTTCCAAGACTGAACCAGGAAGAAATAGAAAATATGAACAGACCAGTCACAAGTAATGAAATTGAAACTGTGACTTAAAATCTTCAAACAAACAAAAGTCCAGGACTGGATGGATTCACAGGTGAATTCTATCAAACATTTAGAGAAGAGCTAACACCCATCCTTCTCAAACTTTTCCAAAAAATTACAGAGGAAGGAACACTCCCAAACTCATTCTAAGAGGCCACCATCACCCTGATACCAAAACCAGACAAAGATACTACAAAAAAAGAAAATTACAGACAAATATCACTGATGAATATAGATGAAAAGATCCTCAACAAAATACTAGCAAAACCGAATCCAACAACACATTAAAAGGATCATACACCATGATCAAGTGAGATTTATCCCAGGGATGCAAGGATCCTTCAATATACGCAAATCAATCAATGTGATACACCATATTAACAAATTAAGGAATAAAAACCATATGCTCATCTCAATAGATGCAGAAAAAGCTTTTGACAAAATTCAACACCCATTTATGAGAAAAACTCTCCAGAAAGTGGGCATAGAAGGAACCTACCTCAACATAATAAAGGCCATATATGACAAACCCACAGCAAACATCATTCTCAATGGTGAAAAACTGAAAGCATTTCCTCTAAGATCAGGAACAAGACAAGGATGTCTACTCTCACCACTATTATTCAACATAGCTTTGGAAGTACTAGCCATGGCAATCAGAGAAGAAAAATAAATAAAAGGAATACAAATTGGAAAAGAAGAAGTAAAACTGTCACTATTTGCAGATGACATGATATTATACCATAGAGAATCCTAAAGATGCCACCAGAAAACTACGAGAGCTAATCAATGAATTTGGTAAAGTTGCAGGATACAAAATTAATGCACAGAAATCTCTTGCATTCGTATATACTAATGATGAAAAATCTGAAAGAGAAATTAAGGAAACACTCCCATTTATCATTGCAATAAAAAGAATAAAATACCTAGGAATAAACCTACCTAGGGAGACAAAAGACCTGTATGCAGAAAACTATAAGACACTGATGAAAGAAATTAAAGATGATACCAACAGATGGAGAGATATACCATGTTCTTGGATTAGAAGAATCAATATTGTGAAAATGACTATACTACCCAAAGCAATCTACAGATTCAATGCAATCCCTATCAAATTACCAATTGCATTTTTTACAGAACTAGAACAAAAAATCTTTAAATTTGTATGGAGACACAGAAGACCCCAAATAGCCAAAGCAGTCCTGAGGTAAAAAGATGGAGCTGGAGGAATCAGACTCGCTGACTTCAGACTATACTACAAAGCTACAGTAATCATGACAATATGGTACTGGCACAAAAACAGAAATATAGATCAATGGCACAAGATAGAAAGCCCAGAGATAAACCCACACTCCTGTGGTCAACTAATCTATGACAAAGGAGGCAAGGATATACAATGGAGAAAAGACATTCTCTTCAATAAGTGGTGCTGGGAAAACTGGACAGCTACATGTAAAAGAATGAAATTAGAACACTCTCTAACACCATGCACAAAAATAAACTCAAAATGGATTCAAGACCTAAATGTAAGACCAGACACCATAAAACTCTTAGAGGAACACACAGGCAGAACAATCTATGACATAAATCACAGCACAATCTTTTTTGATCCACCTCCTAGAGTAATGGAAATAAAAACCAAAATAAACAAATGGGACCTAATGAAACTTCGAAGCTTTTGCACAGAAAAGGAAACCATAAACAGGACAAAAAGACAAACCTCAGAATGGGAGAAAATATTTGCAAATGAATCAATGGACAAAGGATTAATCTCCAAAATATATAAACAGCTCATGCCGCTCAATATTAAAGAAACAAACAACCCAATCCAAAAATTTAAATTTAGGGCAGAAGACCTAAATAGACATTTCTCCAAAGAAGACTTACAGATGGCCAAGAAGCACATGAAAAGCTGTTCAACATCACTAATTATTAGAGAAATGCACATCAAAACTACAATGAGGTATCAGCTCACACCAGTTAGAATGGGCATTATCAGAAAATCTACAAACAACAAATGCTGGAGAGGGTGTGGAGAAAAGGGAACCCTCTTGCACTGTTGGTGGGATTGTAAACTGACACAGCCACCATGGAGAACACTATGGAGGTTCCTTTAGAAACTAAAAATAGAATTACCATATGACACAGCAATCCCACTGCTGGGCATATACCCAGAGAAAACCATAATTCAAAAAGACACATGGGGCTTCCCTGGTGGCGCAGTGGTTAAGAATCCACCTGCCGATGCAGGGGACACAGGTTTGAGCCCTGGTCTGGTAAGATCCCACATGCCGCACAGCAACTAAACCTGTGCGCCACAACTACTGAGCCTGTGCTCTAGAGCCCGCGAGCCACAAGTACTGAAGCCCGCGCCTAGAGCCCGTGCTCTCCAATGAGAAGCCACCGCAATGAGAAGCCTGCACACCACAACGAAAAGTAGCCCCTTCTCGTGGCAACTGGAGAAAGCCCGCGTGCAGCGACAACGACCCAACACAGCAAAAAAATAAATAAATAAAAATTAAAATAAATTTATTAAAAAAAAAAAAAAGACACATGCACCCCAATGTTCATTGCAGCACTATTTACAATAGCCAGGTCATGGAAGCAACCTAAATGCCCATCGACAGACGAATGGCTCAAGAAGATGTGGTACATATATACAATGGAATATTACTCAGCCATAAAAAGGAACGAAATTGCGTCATTTGTTGAGGCGTGGATGCATCTAGAGACTGTCATACAGAGTGAAGTAAGTCAGAAAGAGAAAAACAAATATTGTATATTAACGCATGCATGTGGGAACTAGAAAAATGGTACAGATGAACCGGTTTGCAGGGCAGAAATTGAGACACAGATGTAGAGAACAAACGTATGGACACCAAGGGGGGAAGTGGCGGGGGGTTGGCGTGGTGGTATGATGAATTGGGCGATTGTGAGTGACATGTATACACTGATGTGTATAAAACTGATGACTAATAAGAACCTGCTATATAAAAAAATATATAAAATTAAATTAAAAAAATTTTTTTAAAAGAATTCCCATATGTAATTCTATATGTAATATAGATTACATATATAATTACAAATCCACATATGTAGATTAAATATGTAATACCATATGTAATAGGTTACCAACAATCCCACTTCCTGAGTATATATCCAAAGGAAATAAAATCACTACCTATATTCCCATGTTCATTGAAGAATTTTTCATAATAACCAAGACATGCAAACAATCTACGTATCTCTCAACAGATGAATGGATAAATAAAATGTGATATATAGGGGCTTCCCTGGTGGCGCAGTGGTTAAGAATCCTCCTGCCAATGCAGGGGACACGGGTTCAAGCCCTGGTCTGGGAAGACCCCACATGTCACAGAACAACTAAGCCCGTGCACCACAACTACTGAGCCTGGGCTCTAGAGCCCACAAGCCATAACTACTGAAGCCCACGTGCCACAACTACTGAAGTCCGCGCGCCTAGAGCCCATGCTCCGCAACAAGAAAAGCCACCACAAGGAGAAGCCTGTTGCACCGCAACAAAGAGTAGCCCCCGCTTGCCACAAGCAGAGAAAGCCCGTGCGCAGCAACAAAGACCCAATGCAGCCAAAAATAAAATAAATAAAAATAATTTTTTTAAAAAATGTGATATATATATATATTACAACACACACACTAGAATGTTATTCAGTCTTAAAAGAGAAGGAAATCTTGCTATTTGCAAAAGCATGGATGGACTAGGAGGGCCTTACACTAAGCAAAATAAGCAAGATAGACAGAAATTACATGTTGTTACTTATATGGGGAATCTAAAAAAAAAAATTCAAACTCATAGAAAATGGTGGTTGCCAGAGACTGAGTGAGGGATGAGGGAAATGGGGAAAGGTTGGTAAAAGGGTACAAAGTTTCAGTTATAAGAGGAATAAGGTCAGAGAATCGAATGTATAACATGGTGACCATATTTGATAATACTGTATTGTATCACTGAAATTTGCTAGGACAGTAAAACTTAAGTTTTCTCACCAAAAAAAAAAAAAAAAAAAAAAAAGGAAATATGTGAGGAAATGGATATGTTAATTAACTTGATGGAGGAAGGGAATCCCTTTACAATGTATACATTTATCAAATCAAGATGTTGTATACTTTAAATATATTACAATTTTATTTGTCAATTATATCCCATAAAGCTTGAAAAAAAGAGTGAACTAAATATCAAATAAGTGTAAATAAAGAAAAATCAGGGGTAAGATATTAATATCTGAGAAGTTAAAATATGATACTTACAGTAAAGAAGACAAATAAGCATATTAGTTGAGGTATTTTAAGAATGTGACCTATCTAATAGAAAAAATTACAAAGGATAAAAATCAATAAACTGAATGTATTGGGTATATATGTGTGACATACATGTGATACATATATAATAATTTTTATAGAGAGAAAACCTTATATTCCTCAAATATTGAGTGTTTGTTTTTTCATATCTCCATGAAATATTTTTTTAAAATTAATCTGAACTTGTTAAAAAATTAATAAATTTTTAATGTCATTTTTGTACAGAACATATTCTTTGTTCACCAATACAATTAGAAACAAATAATATTAAATGATTGAAAAAGCTTTCCATATCTGAAAATTTATAACACACTTCTTAATAAACCTTGGAATGAAAACAAAATCAAAAGGGAAATTTCAAACTATCTGGAAAACAATGCAAGAGAAAACAGCCCATAAAAACACCGCTGAAAGAAAACAAAAGCACTACTCAGAAGAAAACATTGATTCAAAAGCCTCCATTACCAGAAAATAAGAATAAAAAGGAACTTGGTACTCATCTTGAAACACTAAAAAAATAAAGAAAGAAAGAAAGAAGAAAGAAACAAAAAAGCAAGGAAGTTATACAAGTCTAATTAAGGAAAAAGAAAAATACTGTAATTATTATAAATAAATTCAAAAACTGATTCTTAGAAGGAATTTATAAATTAAATAAGTCCTTCATGAGTCTACATAAGGGAGAATAGAGAGAAGAAAAAAACAAGCTTACAAATGGAAAAGGAAACATAATCACAGATAGAGAAGAGATTGAAAGAATTATAAGACAATACTGCAGACAACTATATGGTAACAAATTTGAAAATCTAGAGGAAATGAAAAAAACTGGCAAAAAATGACCCAAAATGATGTGAAAACTTCAATAAGCTAGATTGCCGTATAACAGATTTAAAAGGTGATTAATAACTCATCATTGAAAAACAGCACCATGAACACATACGTTTACAGCTCAGTTTTATTTAGCTTTTAAAAAGGTGTTTTTAAACCCTAGCAACAAACCTTAACAAATTTGTTTTAATTTTTTAAATTAATTTTTATTGGAGTATAGTTGATTTACAATGTTTTGTTAGTTTCTGCTGTGCAACGAAGTGAATCACTTATACAGATACATATATCCACTCCTTTTTTTAGATTCTTTTCCCATATAGGTCATTACAAAGTATTGAGTAGAGTTCCCTGTGCTATACAGTAGTTTTTTTTTATCAGTTATCTATTTTATTTATAGTAGTGTGTATATGTCAGTCCCAATCTCCCAATTTATCCCTTACCCAACGTTTTCCCCTTGGTAACCATAACAAACCTTAAAAAATTTTAAAGAATGGAAATCATACAAAATATGTCTCTGAAAATAATGAATTAAACTAGAAATCAACAGAAACATTTTTTAAAATCTCCAAACACATGGAAATTAAACAACACACTTCTAAAAGCCTATGAGGAAGTCTCAATGTAAATTAGAAAATATCTTGAATGAAATGAAAACGAAAATACAACACATCCCAAATTAATGAGATATTACTAAAGCAGTGTTTAGTGAGAAATTTAGAGCAATAATTTTTTATATTGGAAAAACTGATCTCTAATCAATAATCTAAACTTTCACCTTAAGCTAGAAAAAAGAGAGAGAGAGCAAAAGAAATCCTAAGCAAGTAGAGGAATGAAACTATAATAAAGGTAAGAGCAAAAATCAATAAAATTGAGAACAGAGAAGCAACAGAGAAATTTAATGAAACCAAAATTACTTCCTTGAAAACATTATTAAAAGGGATAAACCTCCAGAGTAAGACTGACAAAAAATAAATTTTTTAAAAACACAAATTACCAATATCAGAAATGGAAAAGGGGACATCCCTATAGACTCTGCAGACATTAACAGGATACTAAGGGAATACTACAAATAATACCAGACACATACATTTGACAACAACAACAAAAATGGACCACTTTCTCAAAATCCACAAATTACCAAAATTTGCACAAGAAGAAATAAATAATCAGAATAGTTCTTGTATTAGTTGACTAGGGCTGCCATAAGTAAGGACTACAAATTGAGTGACAAACAGTAGAAATTTATTGTCTCAGTTCTGGAGGCTACAAGTGCAAGATCAACGTGTCAATAGGGTTGGTTCTTTCTGAGGGTTCTGAGAGAGAATCTGTCACATGTGCTCTTCTAGCTCCTGGTGGTTTGCTGGCAATCTTTGGCATTCCTTGGCTTGTAGAAGCATCACCCTGTCTCTGCTTTCATCTTCACATTATGTTCTCCCTGTGTGCACATTTGTGTCCAAATTTCCTTTTTGTTACAAGGACACCAGTCATATTGGATTAGAGGCCCATTCTACTCCCCTATGATCTCATCTTAACTAATTACATCTTAACTAATTTCACTCTGCTTCTAAACAGGTTTACATTCTGAGGTACTGAGGGATAGGACCTCAATGCATGAATTTTGGAGAAGATACAATTCAACCTGTAACAGTTCTGTAACTATTGGGCTGGCCAAAAGGTTAGTTTGTTTTTTTCCATCAGATGGCTCTAGTAGCACTTAGTTGTGTTTAACGTCATTCGAAACAATTTTGTTAGATTGTATGTGAAAGCTGTCATATCAGCGTGCATTTAAAACAAAGACTTATCAAAACTGGTGAATTTTTGCGTAGCCATTTTAATATTAAATATGAAAAAAACATTTTGGCATATGATTTATTATTTCAAGAAACGTAAAATCCCAACGGAACACACACAAAAAAAGATTTGTGCAGTGTATGGAGAAGGTGCTCTGACTGACGGAACATGTCAAAAGTGGTCTGTGAAGTTTCTTGCTGGAAATTTCTCGCTGGACGATGCTCCACGGTCAGGTAGATCTGCTGAAGTTGATAGCGATCGAATTGAGACATTCATTGAGAACAATCAATGTTATACCACGTGGGAGATAGCTGACATACTCAAAATATCCAAATCAAGCACTGAAAATCATTTGCACCAGCTTGGTTACGTTCATCACTTTGATGTTTGGGTTCCACATACGTTAAGCGGAAAAAACCTTCTTGACCGTATTTCAGCATGCGATTCTCTACTTAAACGTAATGAAAACATTCCGTTTGTAAAACAAATTGTGACTGGCGATGAAAAGTGGATACTGTGCAATAATGTGGAACAGAAGAGATTGTGAGGCAAGCGAAATGAACCACCACCAACCACACCAAAGGCCGGTCTTCAGCCAAAGAAGGTGATGTTGTGTATATGGTGGGATTGGAAAGGAGTCCTCTATTATGAGCTCCTTCCAGAAAACCAAACGATTAATTCCAACAAGTACTGCTCCCAGTTAGACCAACTGACAGTAGCATTCGACAAAAAGCATCCAGAATTAGTCAACAGAAAACGCATAATCTTCCCTCGGGATAACGCAAGACCGCATGTTTCTCTGACGAGGGGCAAAAACTGTTACACCTTCCCTGGGAAGTTCTGACCATATTCACCAGACGTTGCACCTTCGGATTTCTATTTATTTAGTTCTTTACAAAATTCTCTTAATGGAAAAAATTTCCATTCCCTGGAAGGCTGTAAAAGGCACCTGGAACAGTTCTTTGCTCAAAAACATCAAAAGTTTTGGGAAGATGGAATTATGAAGTTGCCTGAAAAATGGCAGAAGGTAGTGGAACAAAAGGGTGAATACGTTGTTCAATAAAGTTCTTGGTGAAAATGAAAAATGTGTCTTTTATTTTTACTTAAAAAACTGAAGACACTTTTTGGCCAACCCAATATTAAAGAAACTGAATTAGTAGTTTAAACCTTCTGGAAAAAGAAGTCCCTACTAACAGATGGTTTCACTGGTGAAGTCTATCAAACATTCAAGGAGAAAAATAGCACCAATTCTGCATAACCTCTTCCAGAAACACTTCCCATCTATGTTATGAGATGAGCATTACCCTGATTCCAAAGCCAGACAAAAAAGTACAAAAAAGAAACTACAGATCAACAGATCAATATCTATCCTGAACTTAGATACAAAAATGCTCAGCAAAGTGTGAGCAAATTCAGTGTGTCAATATATATTAAAAATGTTACAATGACCAAGTGAGATTTATCCCAGAAATGCTATTTATCCCCAAAATACTAGTTCAATATTTGAACATCAATCAATGTATTCCATTATATTTATAGCCTGAAGAAAAAAAACACATGATCATATCAGTTGATACAGAAAATACTATTTGACGAAATCTAACATCCATTCATATTCATGATTTAAAAAAAAAAAAAACTCTCAGCAAAGTACAAATAAAAGGAAAATTCCTAAAAGTGACAGTGAACATTTACCAAAAAAAAAATCATAGCTAACATCACATTTAATTATGAAAGGCTGAATGATTTCCCATAGATTGGGAACAAGGCAAGGATATCCATTCTCACCACTCCTGTTTAACATCATACTAGAGACCTAGCCAATGCAATAAGACACCAAAAAGAATAAAAGGCATACACATTGAAAAGAAAAAAATAAAATGTCCTTAGTCCCAGGTCTAACAGTTGTCTATATGGAATATCCCAAGGAATCTACAACTAAAACTCTGAGAACTAACAATTGAGCTTAGCAAGACTGCAGGATACAAGGTCAACAAATACACCAGACAAAACAAAATGAAACTAGCAAACAAAAAATTAATGTTCTATACTATATATTAGCAATGGACCATTGGAAACAAATTTTTTAAATACCATTTATAATAGCTATAAAAATGAAGCATATAAATATAAAAAATATATGCATGGATTTTGTATGATGAAACTGAAAAAATCCTGGTAAAAGAAATGAAAGAAGACCTAAATACATGTAAATACATACTACATTCATGGATTGGAAGGCTCAATATAGTAAAGATGTCAATTCTCCCCAAACTGATCTACAGATTCAACACAATTCCAAAAAAATCTCAGCCAGTATTTTTGTAGATATAGGTAACTGATTCTAAGTTTTATATAGAAAGGCAAAGGAACTAGAAGAGTCAAATATTTTTGCAAATTAACAAAGTTAGAAGAATCACATGCTCAATTTAAGAAATGCTATAAAACTAAAACTACATTAATCAAAACACTGTATACTCACAAAGGGATAGACACATGGATCAATGGACTAGAATATAGAGTGTACCAAAAGACCCGGACAAGCATGGCCAACTGATTTTTGACCAACATGCAAAGCTAATAGAATTAAGAAAAGATAGTCTTTTCATCAAATGATATTGGAACAACTGGACATCTATATGCAATAGAGTAATCCTCAACCTAATACAAAATTTAATTATACTCCATACAAAATATACTCAAAATGGGTCATAGATCCATTAGATCATGGATCTCAATGTAAGACAAAACTATAAGATTTTTGGAATAAAACAGAAAAATCTTCATGATCTGGAGTTAAGAAAAGCGTTCACGAATATGACACCAAAAGCACAGTCCACAAAATGAAAAGCTGACAAATCAGATTTCATCAAAATTAAAACTTTTGGAGGGGGAGCTTCAAGATGGCAGAAGAGTAACCCGTGGAGATCACCTTCCTCCTCACAAATACATCAGAAATACATCTGCATGTGAACAACTCCTACAGAACACCTACTGAACGCTGGCAGAAGACCTCAGACCTCCCAAAAGGCAAGAAACTCCCCACGTACCTGGATAGGGCAAAAGAAAAAAGAAAAACCAGAGGCAAAAGAATAGAGATGGAACCTGCACCAGTGGGAGGGAGCTGTGAAGCAGGAAAAGTTTCCACACACTAGGAAGCCCCTTCACGGGCGGAGCCTGCAGGTGGCGGAGGGGGGAAGCTTCGGAGCCACGGAGGAGAGCACAGCAACAGGGGTATGGAGGGCAAAGTGGAGAGATTCCCGCACAGAGGATCACTGCCGACCAGCACTCACCAACCCAAGAGGCTTGTCTGCTCACCCGCAGGGGCGGGCCGGGGCTGGGAGCTGAGGCTCGAGCTTCGGAGGTCAGATCCCAGGGACAAGACTGGGGTTGGCTGCGTGAACACAGCCTGAAGGGGCTAGTGCACCACAGATAGCCGGGAGGGAGTGCGGGAAAAAGTCTGGAGCTGCTGAAGAGGCAAGAGACTTTTCTTGCCTCTTTGTTTCCTGGTGCATGAGGAGAGGGGATTAAGAGAGCCACTTAAAGGAGATCCAGAGACGGGAGCGAGCCGCGGCTATCAGCGCGGACCGCAGGGACGGGCATGAGGCGCTAAGGCTGCAGCTGCAGCCACCGAGAAGCCTGTGTGCAAGCACAGGTCACTCTCCACACCTCCCCTCCCCAGAGCCTGTGCAACCCGCCACTGTCAGTGTCCCGGGATCCAGGGACAACTTCCCCAGGAGAACGCACGGCGCGCCTAAGGCTGCTGCAATGTCAGGCCGGCCTCTGCCACCACAGGCTCACCCCGGATACGTACCCCTCCCTCCCCCGGCCTGAGGGAGACACAGCCCCCGAATCAGCTGCTCCTTTAACCCCGTCCTGTCTGAGCGAAGAACAGATGCCCATAGGCGACCTACAGGCAGAGGCAGGGCCAAATCCAAAGCTGAAACCCAGAAGCTGTGCAAAGAAAGAAGAGAAAGGGAAATCTCTCCCAGCAGCCTCAGGAGCAGCGGATTAAATCTCCAAAATCAACTTGATGTACACTGAATCTGTGGAATACCTGAATAGGCAATGAATCATGCCAAATTAAGGTGGACTTTGGGAGCAAGGATATTTCTTTTTTTTCCTTTTTCTCTTTTTGTGAGTGTGTATGCGTATGCTTCTGTGTGTGATTTTGTCCGTATAGCTTTGCTTTTACCATTTGTCCTAGGGTTCTGTCTGTCTGTTTTTTTTTTCCTTTTGCAGCTTTTTTTTGCACAGTTTTTAGCGCTTGTTATAATTGGTGGATTTGTTTTTGGGTTTGGTTGCTCTTTTCTTTCTTTATTTTTTTAATACTTAAAAACATCTTTTCATAGTTATTTTTTATTGTAATAACTATTTTATTTTATTTTATCTTCTTTCTTTCTTTCTTCTCTCCCTTTTACTCTGACCATGTGGATGACAGGCTCTAGGTGCTCCAGCCAGGTGTCAGGGCTGTGCCTCTGAGGTGGGAGAGCAAAGTTCAGGACATTGGTCCACAGGAGACCTCCCAGCTCCACGTAATATCAAACGGCAAAAATATCCCAGAGATCTCCATCTCAACGCCAAGACCCATCTCCACTCAACGACCAGCAAGCTCCAGTGCTGGACACCCTATGCCAAACAACTAGGAAGACAGGAACACAACCCCACCATTAGCAGAGAGGCTGCCTAAAATCATAATAAGGCCACAAACACACAAAAACACACCACCAGACGTGGACCTGCCTACCACTAACACAAGATCCAGGTTCATCCACCAGAACACAGGCACTAGTCCCTTCCACTTAGGAAGCCTACAAAACCCACTGAACGAACCTTAGCCACTGGGGGCAGACACCAAAAACAACGGGAACTACAAACCTGCAGCCTGCAAAAAGGAGACCACAAACACAGTAAGTTAAGCAAAATGAGAAGACAGAGAAACACACAGCAGATGAAGGAGCAAGGTAAAAACCCACCACACCGAACAAATGAAGATGAAACAGGCAGTCTACCTGAAAAAGAATTCAGAATAATGATACTAAAGATGATCCAAAATCTTAGAAACAGAATGGAGAAAATACAAAAAAAGTTTAACACAGAGCTAGAAGAACTAAAGAGCAAACAAACAGTGATGAACAACACAATAAATGAAATTAAAATTTCTCTAGAAGGGGTCAATAGCAGAATAACGGAAGCAGAAGAACGGACAAGTGACCTGGAATATAAAATAGTGGAAATAACTACTACAGAGCAGAATAAAGAACAAAAAATGAAAAGAATTGAGGACAGTCGCAAAGACCTCTGGGACAACATTAAACACCAACATTCGAATTATAGGGGTCCCAGAAGAAGAAGAGAAAAGGAAAGGGACTGAGAAAATATTTGAAGAGATTTTAATTGAAAACTTCCGTAATATGGGAAAGGAAATAGTCAATCAAGTCCAGGAAGCACAGAGACGCCCATACTGAATAAATCAAAGGAGAAACATGCCAAGACACATATTAATCAAACTATCAAAAATTAAATACAAAGAAAAAACATTAAAAGCAGCAAGGGAAAAACAACAAATAACACACAAGGGAATCCCCATAAGGTTAACAGCTGATCTTTCAGCAGAAACTCTGCAAGCCAGAGGGGAGTGGCAGGACATATTTAAAGTGATGAAGGGGATAAACCTACAACTGAGATTACTCGACCCAACAAGGATCTCATTCAGATTTGACGGAGAAGTTACCTTTACAGACAAGCAAAAGCTAAGAGAATTCAGCACCACAAAACCAGATTTACAACAAATGATAAAGGAACTTCTCTAGGCAGGAAACACAAGAGAAGGAAAAGACCTACAATAACAAACCCAAAACAATTAAGAAAATGGGAATAGGAACATACATATCCATAATTACCTTAAATGTAAAACGATTAAATGCTCCCACCAAAAGACATAGACTGGTTGAATGGATACAAAAACAAGACCCAAATATATGCTGTCTGCAAGAGACCCACTTCAGACCTAGGGACACATATAGACTGAAAGTGAGGGGATGGAAAAAGATATTCCATGCAAATGGAAGTCAAAAGAAAGCTGGGGGCTTCCCTCGTGGCGCAGTGGTTGGGAGTCTGCCTGCCAATGCAGGGGACACGGGTTCGTGTCCCGGTCCGCAAAGATCCCACATGCCGCAGAGCGGCTGGGCTCGTGAGCCATGGCCGCTGAGCCTGTGCTCCGCAATGGGAGAGGCAACAACAATGAGACGCCCGCGTATCGCAAAAAAAAAAAGAAAAGAAAAGAAAGAAAGCTGGAGTAGCAATTCTCATATCAGACACAATAGACTTTAAAACAAAGACTATTACAAGAGAAAAAGAAAGACACTAAATAATGAACAAGATATGAATCCAAGAAGATAAAACAATTGTAAATATTTATGCACCCAACATAGGAGCACCTCAATACATAAGGCAAATGCTAACAGCCATAAAAGGGGAAATCGACAGTAACACAGTCATAGTAGGGAACTTTAACACCCCACTTTCACCAATGGACAGATCATCCACAATGAAAATAAATAAGGAAACACAAGCTTTAAATGATATATTAAACAAGATGGATTTACTTGATATTTATCAGACATTCCATCCAAAAACAACAGAATACATTTTCTTCTCAAGTGCTCATGGAACATTCTCCAGGACACATTGGATCTTCGGTCACAAATCAAGCCTTGGTAAATTTAAGAAAACTGAAATCGTATCAAGTATCTTTTCTGACCACAACGCTATGAGACTAGATATCAATTACAGGAAAAAATCTGTAGAAGATACAACCACATGGAGGCGAAATAATACACTATGTTATAACCAAGAGATCACTGAAGAAATGAAGGAGTAAATCAAAACATACCTAGAAACAAATGACAATGAAAACACGATGACCCAAAACCTATGGGATGCAGCAAAAGCAGTTCTAAGAGGGAAGTTTATAGCAATACCATCCTACCTTAAAAAACAAGAAACATCTCAAATAAACAACCTAAGCTTGCACCTAAAACAATTAGAAAAAGAAGAACAAAAAAACCCCAAAGTTAGCAGAAGGAGAGAAATGATAAAGATCACATAAGAAATAAATGAAAAAGAAATGAAGGAGGGCTTCCCTGGTGGTGCAGTGGCTGAGAGTCTGCCTGCCGATGCAGGGGACACGGGTTCATGCCCCGGTCCGGGAAGATCCCACATGCCGCAGAGCGGCTAGGCCCGTGAGCCATGGCCGCTGAGCCTGCATGTCTGGAGGCTGTGCTGCACAACAGGGAAGGCCACAACAGTGAGAGACCTGCGTACTGCAAAAAAAAAAAAAAAAAAGAAATGCAGGAAATGATAACAAAGATCAATAAAACTAAAAACTGGTCCTTTGAGAAGATAAACAAAATTGATAAACCATTAGCCAGACTCATCAAGAAAAAAAGGGAGAAGACTCAAATCAATAGAATTACAAATGAAAAAGGAGAAGTAACAACTGACACTGCAGAAATACAAAAGATCATGAGAGATTACTACAAGCAACTCTATGCCAATAAAATGGACAATCTGGAAGAAATGGACAAATTCTTAGAAATGCACAACCTGCCAAGCCTGAATCAGGAAGAAACAGAAAATATGAACAGACCAATCACAAGCACTGAAATTGAAACTGTGATTAAAAATCTTCCAACAAACAAAAGCCCAGGACCAGACGGTTTCACAGGCGAAGTCTATCAAACATTTAAAGAAGAGCTAACATCCTTCTCAAACTCTTCCAAAATATAGCAGAGGGAGGAACACTCCCAAACTCATTCTACAAGGCCACCATCACCCTGATACCAAAACCAGACAAGGATGTCACAAAGAAAGGAAACTACAGGCCAATATCACTGATGAACATAGATTCAAAAATCCTCAACAAAATACTAGCAAACAGAATTCAACAGCACATTAAAAGGATCATACACCATGATCAAGTGGGGTTTATTCCAGGAATGCAAGGATTCTTCAATATACGCAAATCAATCAATGTGACACACCATATTAAAAAATTGAAAGAGAAAAACCATATGATCATCTCAATAGATGCAGAGAAAGCTTTTGACAAAATTCAACACCCATTTATGATAAAAACCCTGCAGAAAGTAGGCATAGAGGGAACTTTCCTCAACATAATAAAGGCCATATATGATAAACCCACAGCCAACATCGTCCTCAATGGTGAAAAACTGAAACCATTTCCACTAAGATCAGGAACAAGTCAAGGTTGCCCACTCTCACCACTCTTATTCAACATAGTTTGGAAGTTTTAGCCACAGCAATCAGAGAAGAAAAGGAAATAAAAGGAATCCAAATCGGAAAAGAAGTAAAGCTGTCACTGTTTGCAGAGGACATGATACTATACATAGAGAATCCTAAAGATGCTACCAGAAAACTACTAGAGCTAATCAATGAATTTGATAAAGTTGCAGGATACAAAATTAATGCACAGAAATCTCTGGCATTCCTATACACTAATGATGACAAATCTGAAAATGAAATCAAGAAAACACTCCCATTTACCACTGCAACAAAAAGAATAAAGTATCTAGGAATAAACCTACCTAAGGAGACAAAAAACCTGTATGCAGAAAACTGTAAGACACTGATGAAAGAAATTAAAGATGATAGAAATAGATGGAGAGATATACCATGTTCTTGGATTGGAAGAATCAACATTGTGAAAATGACTCTTCTACCGAAAGCAATCTACAGATTCAGTGCAATCCCTATCAAACTACCACTGGCATTTTTCACAGAACTAGAACAAAAAATTTCACAATTTGTATGGAAACACAAAAGACCCCGAATAGCCAAAGCAATCTTGAGAATGAAAAATGGAGCTGGAGGAATCAGGCTTCCTGACTTCAGACTATACTACAAAGCTACAGTAATCAAGACAGTATGGTACTGGCACAAAAAGAGAAAGATAGATCAATGGAACAGGATAGAAAGCCCAGAGATAAACCCACACACATATGGTCACCTTATCATTGATAAAGGAGGCAGGAATGTACAGTGGAGAAAGGACAGCCTCTTCAATAAGTGGTGCTGCAAAACTGGACAGGTACATGTAAAAGTATGAGATTAGAACACTCCCTAACACCACACACAAAAATAAGCTCAATATGGATTAAAGACCTAAATGTAAGGCCAGAAACTATCTAACTCTTAGAGGAAAACATAGGCAGAACACTCTATGACATAGACACAGCAAGATCCTTTTTGACCCACCTCCTAGAGAAATGGAAATAAAAACAAAAATAAACAAATGGGACCTAATGAAACTTCAAAGCTTTTGCACAGCAAAGAAAACCATAATCAAGACCAAAAGACAACCCTCAGAATGGGAGAAAATATTTGCAAATGAAGCAACTGACGAAGGATTAATTTCCAAAATTTACAAGCAGCTCAATAACAGAAAAACAAACAACCCAATCCAAAAATGGGCAGAAGACCTAAATAGACATTTCTCCAAAGAAGATATACAGATTGCCAACAAACCATGAAAGAATGCTCAACATCATTAATCATCAGAGAAATGCAAATCAAAACTACAATGAGATACCATCTCACATCGGTCAGAATGGCCATCATCAAAAAAATCTAGAAACAATAAATGCTGGAGAGGGTGTGGAGAAAAGGGAGCACTCTTGCACTGCTGGTGGGAATGTGAATTGGTACAGCCACTATGGAGAACAGTATGGAGGTTCCTTAAAAAACTACAAATAGAACTACCATATGACCCAGCAATCCCACTACTGGGCATATACCCTGAGAAAACCATAATTCAAAAAGAGTCATGTAACAAAATGTTCATTGTAGCTCTATTTACAATAGCCAGGAGATGGAAGCAACTTTAGTGTCCATCATCAGATGAATGGATAAAGAAGATGTGGCACATATATACAGTGGAATATTACTCAGCCACAAAAAGAAATGAAATTGAGTTATTTGTAGTGAGGTGGATGGACCTAGAGTCTGTCATAAACAGTGAAGTAAGTCAGAAAGAGAAAGACAAATACAGTATGCTAACCCATACAGATGGAATCTAAGAAAAAAAAAATGTCATGAAGAACCTAGGGGTAAGGTGGGAATAAAGACACAGACCTACTAGAGAATGGACTTGAGGATATGGGGAGGGGGAAGGGAAAGCTGTGACAAAGTGAGAGAGTGGCATGGACATATATACACTACCAAACGTAAAATAGATAGCTAGTGGGAAGCAGCCTCATAGCACAGGGAGATCAGCTCGGTGCTTTGTGTCCAGCTAGAGGGGTGGGATAGGGAGGGTGGGAGGGAAGGAGACGCAAGAGTGAGGAGATATGGGAACATATGTATATGTATAACTGATTCACTTTGTTATAAAGCAGAAACTAACACACCATTGTAAAGCAGTTATACTCCAATAAAGATGTTTAAAAACAAGAAAAATTGTGTTGGTTAAAAAGTTCCTTTGGGTTTCTGTAAGCTCTTATGGGAAAACCCAAACGAACCTTTTGGCCAACCCAATACGTGAAACAAAAAAATGATATTGTGTGTCTTAAAAAGAAAAGAAACCACACTGTACAACCTAAGTCATATAATTTTAATTGGTCAATCATACCTTAATAAAGCTGGAAAAAAGAGTGAGACACATTAAAAAAAACCGTATATATTGCTCTATTTCAATTATATCTAAATAAAATGGGGAAAGAATGGAAAAAAAAAACAGTTTTGCTCTTTGAAAGACACTGTTAGGAGACTGAAAAGACAAGACACAAATTGGCAGAAAATATTTGCAAATCACTTATCTAAAAAGAACTTTTAACATACAACGAATTTTCAAAACTCAGCAATCAGAAAACAACCCAATTTAAAAATAGGCAAAAGACTTGAGCAGACACTTCACCAAAGAGGATATATGGATGACAAATAAGCTCGTGAAAAGATATTTAACGTAGTCATTAGGGATATGCAAATTAAAATTACAGTGAGATGCCACTGCACACCTGTTAGAATGGCCAAAATTAAAAATACTGAAAATACCGAGTCCTGGCAAGGATGCTAAACAACTGGAACTCTCACATATTACTAATAGAAATGCAAAATGACACAGCCCCTCTGAAAAACAGTTTTGCATTTTTTAACTTTACATTTAAAGATACACTTACTTCACAACCCCACCATCCCTCACTTAGGTATTTACCCAAGAAAAATTAAAACATAAATGCACACAAATACTTGTACACGATGTATATAGCAGCTCTATTCATAATCGCCAACACCTGGAAACCACCCAAAAGTCCTTCAACAGCTTAATGAATAAACAAGCAAACTATTGATTCACACAACAACATGGATGAACTTCAAAGGCATTATGCTGAGTAAAAGAAGCCAGTCTCAAAAAAGGCAGTCTCAAAAGGTTATATATTCTGATTTCATTTATATGACATTTTTGAAAAGACTCCATTTATAATGATGGAAAACAAATCAGTGTTTGCCAGGGCCTAGCAGTTGTGGGGAGGATTTGCAAGGGAGTTTTTTGGAGTGATGAAACTGTTCTGTACCCTGACTGTAGTTGTAGTTCCATGAATTACATGTGCTAAAATTTACAGAACTATACACCAAAAATAAAGTTCACCACATGTTAAGTTTTTAAAATAAAATAATGTTAATCAACTAATTCAGGCCACAGAAAAATATAGAGCTCTTCCAATTCATTTTATGAATCCTGTATAACTTTTACTTCAAGTCCTGGTAAAGATACCACAAAAAAGAAAACTTTCTTCTGAATATAAATGCACAATTTCCAAAAGAATATTATCAAAGAGAATCCAGCTTTGTAGCAAATGAATGTTCAAGAGCAAAACTATGTTCAAGAGGGCTTATTTCGGGCTTCCCTGGTGGCGCAGTGGTTGAGAGTCCACCTGCTGATGCAGGGGACATGGGTTCGTGCCCCGGTCTGGGAAGATCCCACATTCCGCTCCGGCTGGGCCCATGAGCCATGGCCACTGAGCCTGCGCGTCCGGAGCCTGTGCTCCGCAACGGGAGAGGCCACAACAGTGAGAGGCCCGCGTACCGCAAAAAAAAAAAAAAAAAAAAAAAGGGCTTATTTCAAGAATACAAGGGCAGATCATTATTGGGTAATATATATTGACATAATTAATTGCACTGATTGTTGGAGGAAAAGCAAATGGTCAGGTCATGGATACTGAAATAGGTTTTCTAAAATTCAGATGCCATTCTTATTAACAATTTCAAGTAAAATGTGTTTTAAAAGTAATAAAGACTACTATCAAAATCCAACAGAATATGTTATCATAGATAATATATATAATATATACACATATATGCATATCATAGTGATACATATGTTCATATATATCATAGGTGATATACAGACATGCATGCACAGACACACACACATATATATATACACACATACATAAATATATAAACATATAATTTGAGTTTTTTAGAGCTGGATAAAATAATCTTAAATTTTCCTTGGAATTAATAAATCCCAGAAAATAGTCAAAAATTTTAAATAGAAGAATGGCAGAGAGACTTGCCCTGATTGATATCCAATGATTCTATTAAGCCAACAGTGATTAAGTCAACATGGTATGGGCCTAGGGACAGACAAAAGATCACTGGCACAGAATAGAGAATCCAAATTTACGCCAACATATTTGAAAATTTAATGGGTCAAATATACTATTTTAACTCAATGAAAAAGGAGATTTTTGGTTTTTAAATACAAATTTCATTAAAAACTTAAGGGCAAAATAATAAGACAGTTACAATTCTATAAGAAAATATAGCTATATACAGGCTATATACAGTGTAGGTAGAAGAAGACCTTTTAACCAAGATTGGGCATTAGGAAAGTATAAAAAACAAAAACAACCCATTTGGCTCCATTTTTTTCAAATGTATAGAAAAAGAGAGCAAAACAATTAAATAAACAATCGATGTGGAAAAAAAACACATGCAACGAAGGAAACAGAGCATTTGTATCTGTAATGTACTTATTTTCTTCCAAATTTCCCAATATGGAAAAACAACCCAACAGAAATATGGGTAAGATGGAGAGCATACACAATTCAGAGAAAAACAATACCAAGAAACATATTAAGACAAACTAGCAGTCCAGAAAATTCAAATTAAAATAATAAGGAGACACTAGACAGGCAGAAATGAAAAAGTCTGATAATGCATATTGCTTCCAGGGATATGGGATAAGTGCTTCCCCATGTGGCTGGTGAGAATATGCATGAAATATTAAAGCCTCTGGGGAAAGCAACCTGGCAATATCTATATTTAAATTAAGAATCCTCATGTATTTCAACAATGCCAAGCCACTCCTAGGGATCTATCCTACGTAGATGAAAGTACCATTATCTGAGTAACATTAACCACAGAAAATATGAGCAAGAGTGTTTGTTGCAACACTGTGCTATTAAAAAGCAGGAAACAAAGTGAATGCCCAGCCACAGGGGAATGACTGGATAGCTTTGGTATATCCACACCACAAAATAGCCACTAAAAAGAAATACCTGGTGATTTACAAAGCAAAATACAGAAAAGTGTATATAATAAATCATCCTAAAATAAAGATAAATATTGACCAAAAACTGTGTATGTGTTATATTTATTTATGGTTATATGCATATATGTATTAGATGTGTGTATCATGTATTTCTCTATAATCATATAAAGCGTAGAGAAAAACACTGGAGGACACACATACAAGGTTGTCGGCTTGGGCTGTTACGGGATGCATGGAGTGATACGAGTAAAGTCAGGGTAGGGGGAGAACAGAGGCAGAAGGAAGCCAAGCCAAAAAGAAAAGATACAAAAAACTGCAAAAAAAAAAGGTGGAGGGACTTCCCTGCCAGCACAGTGGTTAAGAATCTGCTGGCCAATGCAGGGGACACGGGTTCGAGCCCTGGTCCGGGAAGATCCTGCATGCCGTGGAGCAACTAAGCCCGTGTGCCACAATTACTGAGCCTGCGCTCTAGATCCTGCAAGCCACAACTACTGAGCCCACGCACCACAACTACTGAAGCCCACGTGCCTAGAGTCCATGCTCTGCAACAAGAGAAGCCGCCACAAGAAGCCCACGCACTGCAACGAAGAGTAGCCCCCGCTTGCTACACCTAGAGAAAGCCCGTGCGCAGCAACGAAGACCCAATGCAGTCAAAAATAAATAAATAAATAAAAATTAAAAGGTGGAGACGCCAATGTCTATGGTAATGTCACATTCATGCATTTATGTAAAATATTATATGTACATAAGCAGTAATAAAAATTCAATTAAAGTAAAATAAAGCACGCAAGAAGAGGAACTGGATGCGTTTAACACAGGGGACAACCATATTACCAAAAAGGGATATTCCAAAAGTTCCACACCAAATTTGTTGCTTGAAACTTGGATTCCCTCTGCCCAAACACACATATGCACATATTCCCATGCAATTCTTTTTTACCCCATAATGTCCCTGGACCCCGTAGTACAATGAGTTCTGTAGAACCTATTCAACAGGAAATTTGAGTTCCATCTAGGGAAGCCAGGGCCACCTCCTCCAGCTGTAGCAGTGAGAGTGGTCACAGGTAGGCCTATTCCATACCTCCCTGCCTCCAAGGAATCAGAAATGAGAGCAGGGCCAGGTGTTTTGCACAACTCCAGGGAAAACCATTCACCTTGTATTCTACGGGAGTTTTACTTCCTAGAGTTGTGCCATATAGTGGTCTTGGCTAGGACTTTTTCTAGTTGCAACCTATTGATAGAAATTCCTGTGACCAGAAGCAGGGATTCCCAGACAGATGATGGTGGAGGGGTTGAGGGATGAAATGTTAGAATTGGGACACAGGTCTAGGGCAGCAGAGTGCGATGACATGGAGTAGGTGCAGGGAGAGAGAAGGCTAGACAAGCATGTGCAAATCATGTCATGACAAGTTTTATAAATCAAGAACCATCTCTATACAGCTCTTGATGAGAACATGAAATTTAAATATCATCATGTAGAAACAGGCCAGGCCTATGTCTTCACTCAATATTTTGTTCTCACATTCAAAAGCCTAATCCTTAATCAGACAGGTAAATAATAAGGATGTGAGAACAAGCAAAAGTTTTTAAAAGTTGGCTGTCACTATTTAGTCTCTATTGTGACCTGGGTTAAAGTTTTAAGAGTCATCTTTTGAAGCCACTTTTATATTTTAGTAACTTACCAAATGCTTTAGGCATCCAATCAGGTCCAAATATTTTCCTCTTGCAAATGGAACCGTAGTCTATAATTACAGCTTACCACAAGCCACCCAATTCTCTAGTGTTAATTCAATTATGTTGTAGAAGCAGGAGCAATGTCTGTGGTCTGATATCTACCCTCATCCACAAAGCCTGAAAGCCTCCAAACACAGCTGGGAGCCAGGACCACACCACAAACTTTTTTTTAACATATACATTCCACCTTTCACTGTCCGCCTCGCCCTTCTCTTCCTTCTCTGTCTAACATGAACCCTTTCACACGGACACAGTGTCATATAATAAAACCCTGACTTAAGGGGCTTTCAAGAGTATTCATGCTCAACATAGTTTCCACAGTGATTCTTCTTCTGGAATTTAATTGCTAAGCTCTATCTAAGCCCACAGCTGACCCACACAGCAAGCCTAGACTCTCATCAGTGCAGAATATCCTGTGGCCTAAGCAGGTGGTCATGTCACCTTCAGTGAAACTGAGACCATCAGAAAAAAAAAAGAAACTGAGACCATCAGGCCGAGGCTCCTCTCGTATCAAGAGGTTTAAAGGAAGGCTCATGATTCTATGTTGACAGCAAGGCTTGCACATCAGCCAAGAGTCTGACCTAAAAGAAGGAGAACTCAAGTGAGCCAAGGGTTATTTACAGCCTTCTAGCACTCTTAAGGCAGCCTGGCAAGGACCGCTGGTAGAGTAACAGACATTTTCACTTGTTTCTGATTCTGTCCAACCAGCAGATGAGTCACATAGCTGCAGCCAAGATTACCTGATTATATTTCCCCCTTGACACAAGTTAATCAGGACAGTGACGGCAGAAGGGGCCAAGAGAGGGAACAGAACGACTCAAACATCCAATTGCCAAGGGGAGCATGCTAAGGGACATAACAAGTGAAAGGAGTCGGTGGTTGAGTCAGCCCCTCCTGAGTAGGCAGAGAAAAACAATCATCTTGTAGTTACAACTTCCTTTCTTCTAGCTAGTTAGGACTGTCTGGTTCCACAGTTAAAAAGAAAATTTTGGCTAACTTCCATTCTAAAAGAGAAACTCTATCAGCACAACCAAATGACTGGGCTGTCAAAATGGAAATGTGTTGGCCAGTATGTTGGTTGAAAGTGTATTATTGTGGATTCAGAGGAGGCAGAAATGAACAAAGTTCACAAATGTTAGCCTAATACACACTGTCAAAGATCATCAGCTTTACTTCCTCTAAGAAACTTCTTCCACTCCAAGTTCTACCTCTTTCTTGCTAAGCAATTCTTACGAAGCCTTCTTGAAAAACTGCTTATTTTGGAAATTACCATTTGTCTGACTTAAGCCGATATTATTTAGACTTTAGATTTTGAAAGGTAGTGGCAGCAATTTGCCCCCACCAAGAAAACAATTAAAAGTCAAAAATGCCCTGATCCCCAGAGAAGCACAAGTTACATTTCAGGCAACCGTACTACTCTCTTCTTTGGGAAATTATCAGGCGCCGCTTCATAAATGTATTTGAGAACCACAAGGGTTTTTCAGTTCGTCAGGACATTTTCCTATTTAAACACTGATTTAGAAACCTTGCCAAGTAAACCAGGAAATCAACAGAGCAAAATTATGCAGCACATAAAGAAAGCAGCTGCGTTTCTCCAACCCTAGTAATTTAACCAGTCGTTTCTTTAAACAAAAATGAAGGGGGGGGGTGGGAGAAAGAGAAACAAATGTGGCAGCACTAATCTCATTTCATTACCCTGGCAAGCCAAAATATCAGTCATCAAACGTATTTGATAGAAAACATTTGTCCATTGTGTTGGTGTTCTTAAAAAGTAAAACCTACAATATAGTATAGGAATTTAATATCGAATTACATTTGAAGGGCCATTTCAGTGATTAAGTGAGAAAATGATTTCTAGCAGATGCCTTTCAGCTTAAAAGCATACCCCAGGCAAAATTCCCCAGCACTGAGAAAGATCAAGACTGTCAAAAGATTCAGGAGCCTCACACATATACACACACACACACAAAGGTCCGGGTAGAGAATGTGCACCTTGAACAGTGAAGTACAATACATAAGAAGATGCACATTACAAGACACAGATAGGGCTTCCCTGGTGGCACAGTGGTTGAGAGCCCGCCTGCCAATGCAGGGGACGCGGGTTTGTGCCCCGGTCCGGGAAGATCCCACATACCGTGGAGCAGCTGGGCCCGTGAGCCATGACCGCTGAGCCTGCGCATCCAGAGCCTGTGCTCCACAACGGGAGAGGCCACAACAGTGAGAGGCCCACGTACCGAATAAAAAAAAAAAAACAAACAAGACACAGATAAAGGAAGCGGGTTGTCTTCATCTAATTTACCGTACAATAAGAAAATAGAGAGAAAGAGAGAGAGAGAGAGACACCACTGCCTAAAGATTTATTATATGACTTTCATGCTGCTTTGGGGTTGGGTATTGGCCCGTGTTTAAGATTCCAAATTACACAGATGAAATCTCTTGTGGATATTTACTTAGTCTCCTGTTTAAGCCCAAGTGGGAAGTAGCTAAAAGCTGGGCAGAAAGTGTACCTGGAATCATCATACCCCCCCAATTCATATTATCCCTTCATCCAAAGTTTTGCAAATGACAGAGACATGTGCACGAGTATCAGGCTAACAGGTTGATTCTTCGATAAACTTTTTGAACATCACTGAACAGGAGAGATAATTTCTGAAATTACTGCTGTATGAGTAGCTACCTATCCATCCATAATCTGTCCAGGTTACAGAGACAGGATATTCAAGCCTTAAAGAGGAAGCAGAAGACTAAATATAATACTCAATTTAACTTAAATGATCTTTAAAAATGTTACAAAGAATAAAATTTTCTGGATTCATCTCTTCTGGTTCCAGAGAAGTGGTATGATTGTTAACTTTCATTTTAGAGAACTTTTAAAGAAATATAAAAAGACCACCAATTTAGATATACTGAATGATTCCTGTATTAGCTTGCTAGCGTAGCCATAACAAAGTGAGACACATTGGGTGGCTTAAACAACAGAAATCTGTTTAAGCCTCCTCACAGTTCTGGAGGCCAAAAGTCCAAAGTGAAGGTGTCAACAGGATTAGCTTCTTCTGAGAGTCTTTCTTGGCTTATAGACGGCCATCTTCTTCCAGTGTCTTCACATGGTCATCCCTCTGTGTGCGCCTGTGTCCTAATCTCTTCTTATAAAGACACCAGTCATATTGGACTAAGGTCCACCCATATGACCTCATTAATTAACTCTTTAAAAGTCCTATCGCCAAATACACTCACATTCTGAGGTCCTGGGGGTTAGTACTTCAACACATGAATTTAAAAGGACACAATTTATCCCATAACAATCCTCTTATTGGAAACAACTAAAAAAATGCAAAAGGAAATTTTTTTGTAAAATGTTTTCATCTATTAATGATCTGGAAAGTAAGAAATACTCAGAGTCAAAAGCTAAGTGAAGAAGAATCTGGAGATATAAGCCTATTACTGAAACTGGCTTCTACCCTGAGTTCATTTGCCTAATACAGGTGATTTTGACCTTTGGTTCTCAATGCCTCAGGTCACTGAGAATAGGAGACATACCTAAGGGCATGTATAAGGTAAGGGGTTTGATGGGAAATGTTAACTTCCTACCACTTCTAAAACTGAAACCCTAAAGAGAAACCTGAAATCACTTCCCAAGGGACTATAAGAAAAATGCCTGTACCAACCAGAATAGAATAAAAACCTCCCATAGGAGTTTGTTATCATAAACATGTCCAATATCTTTAAATACATAAAAAGGGGGATTTAAATGAGTGACGATTTTAAACTACCAAGATTTAAAGAAACAAAAATAATTCCTCAAAATGAAAAATGAAAACAAGGATAAATTTAACAGAAGATCAGATGCAACTAAAGAGAGAATTATAGAAGTAGAAAATATTTCTCAAAAATATTATCCAGAATGCAGTACAGAAACAAAGAAACAAGAAATATAAAAGATATTTAGGAGATAGAGAATAAAGTTGGAATTTCTAACATATATCTAACTGGCATTTCCAGATGGAGAGGGAAGTAAAAGCAGGGCTGAATCAATAGTTGAATGTTGAGGATATTCCAGAACAGATTTTAAAAGTCCAATAAAACCCAACCAAGGTAAATAAAAATAAATCTACACCAAAACCCATCATAGTAAATTTGTAGAATACTATCATCCACAAGACCAAAAACAATCAAACAAAAACAAAAAATATATATTTTTAAGTTGACAGGAACAAGAAAGACTTTCTTCAAAGGAATGACAGTTTGATTGAGAGCTGACTTCTCAACAACAACACTGAAGCTAAGAGATAAATGGAAAAATATTTCCAAGGTATTGAGAGAAAATAATTGTCACCTAGAACTTTATAGCACCAGGAATGGAACCTGTGGTTCATTTCAACATAAGAAATCTTAACTGGCCTGGACATTGACAGGATTGAGAGATTGAATGCCTTATAAGAATGAGGTTGAAATAAAGACTTTTTGAGACAAATAAAAACAGAGAGCTTTCCAAAAGCAGATGGTTTTTAAAAGAAATTCTAAAAGATATTCTTCAAGTGGAAGGAAAGATATTACAGATTGAGAGTCTGAGACAGTAGAAAGGATGAAGAGCATACAAAGCATAAAAATAACACAGAAAGAGCCAAATACATGGATAAATTCTGATCAAATGCTGACTACTTAACACAACAATAATAGTAGGGCTTCCCTGGTGGTGCAGTGGTTAAGAATCCGCCTGCCAATGCAGGGCACACAGGTTCGACTCCTGGTCCGGGAAGATCCCACATGCTGTGGAGCAACTAAGCCCATGCACCATGACTACTGAGCCTGCGCTCTAGAGCCACGAGCCACAACTACTGAGCCCGTGTGCCACAACTACTGAAGCCTGTGCAGCTAGAGCCCGTGCTGCGCAACAAGAGAGGCCACTGCAATGAGAAGCCCGTGCACCGCAACGAAGAGTAGCCCCCACTCACCACAACTAGAGAAAGCCCACGCACAGCAATGAAGACCCACTGCAGCCAAAAATAAATAAATAAAATAAATTTATTTTAAATAATAATAATAGTAATGTGTTGAGAGTTAGAAAGCAAAAATTATCTTTCTTTTCTCCTTTCAAGAAACTGAGCATGGACACGCCCACTACCCCTGCTTTGTCTCTGCAATGAACAACACCATAGGGGAGATAGAAAAACAAATAAGAAGAAACCTGGATTCCCTATTTAGTGACTGTTTAGTCTGTATTTAGTGACTGTATGGTCTGGCCCACTTACCACAGGACTAGTATGTGAGAGAAAAATTGACTTCCAGTATCTTCAAATCATTGCATTTTTAGTTAGACTGTACCCAACTCTAAATTTAATATTTATGTACCAACCATTTAATTCTGATCACCCACTCCTGACTTACATAATACTGTTTATTAGTATTTTCTCCTCTCTTTCTCTCTCTTTCTTCCTTCCTTCCTTCCTTCCTTTCCTTCCCTTTCTTATAAGAACACTTAACATGAGATCTACCTTCTTTAAGTGCACAGTACAGTATTGTTAACTACAGGCACATGTTGTAAAACACTTCTCTAGAATTTATTCATCTTACACAACTGAAACTTTAAACTCACTGACTAGCAACTCTCCATTTCCTCTTCCCTCCCACCTCTGGTAACCACCATTCTACTTTGTGCTTTGATGAATCTGACTATTTTAGATATCACTTATAAAAAGTGGAATCATGCAGCCCTTGTCCTTCAGTGACTGACTTATTTCACTTAGCATAATGCCCTCCACGTTTATCCATGTTGTAGCATATAGCAGAATTTCTTTCTTTTTTAAGGCTGAATAATATTCCATTATATGTATAAGCCATTATATAATACAACTGTAAAATATTTTACAGAATGCCAGAAAATGTATGTACCTAGAAGCATAAACTCATTTTTAAAAAATAAATGGCAGGCCTACAGAGTGAAATAAACAAATATTCTACCATGATGAAAAATTTTCATGCAATTCTCTCAAGCATGCAAAAAATAAATAAGGATTCAGATAATTTTATCAATAATCAGCAAGTTTGAACTAACAGACATATTTAGAACATTAGCACCGACAATGGTACAATACACATACTGCTCAAGCATATGTAGAAAATGAATATTTTAAAATTTCCAGTTGTAATTGTTAAGTTTCCTTTTATTTCTTTTCTTTATTCTGTCATTGTTTACTTCATATATTTTGAAATTATGCTATTAGGTATTTTTATATTTTACTGTTTAGTATTTTTATACTCTACAAATGTCCACTCCATAAAATATTCATCCCCTGAAAATACACTGTTTCAAATGGGTCAATAGTCATTTCAGATCAGCTGAGCCGTTAAGTGAATTAAGTAAGACTGAACTGAGTTTCTGTCATTCTTCTTGATCCTCAACAAACTCTTCATGACCACTCCATGATTTGTTCTGTGCCTGTGCTATATCTTATTTTCCCTCTTGTCTCAATCCTCCTCCCTGCTACAATAGTATAGCAGCTATAGAATTTATAACCTCACACTGGTGTCCAATCTCAGACTTCAGCATCTTGATTGAACCATTAGTCTCTAATTCATTCATCCATTTCAGCTGCAGTATCCCTTTCACAAGAGGTTAAAGAGTTCCATTTGGCTTAGATCACGGCTTACACTGGTAAGCCCCCATCAATCAACAAAATGGAAATTTGTTTTTATTATTTATCTCATTACTTTTTTAACCTAAAGAATGTTAATTATGCTTAGAACACTTTATTAAAACATTGAACCTATATTTAAATGTTTTTAAAGATACATTAAAGGTCAAAATATTATTACAGAATTATGTGTATAACTGCTAGTGATATAAAATGATATATGAGAAGATATTCTGGAAATTTTTGACAAATTGGCAAGACAAGTACATGCCACACCTCATTGTCTTGCCAAAGTTCTCACACTTGCTTCTATGGTCACACTTTAACTATTGCGGCAGACTAGCTAAGACATAAAACTCTAATAATAATTTACCCATTATAACTGGGATTGGTTTGAGGGCTAAAGGTGAGTCACGCAGGAAATATAGACTTGTTGATGAGATTTTAAAGAGATTCACTGATAAAAAGAAGGAAGTCACTAGAACATCTACATTCACCAAAGATTCCCGAATTGTTATAATACAGCTATAGAGTCATCTCATTCTACAAGAATAGTTCCTTCTAAAACCATAGAAAGATTTTTTTTCCTTTGACAAACTCATTCAAACTGAGAAACAGTTTGAATTAATAGAAAATGTATTCCTACTCCAGATCATGAGTAAATATGAAAAGGAAAGTGAGGAACAAATTGTATATGTAAAATTTCTTATTGACTTGGTTTAAAGCTTTATAAATTTTTAAATTTATATTCACATTTTAACTAACATAATTAAATACTTTAAAATACATGTCCTTGGGCTTCCCTGGTGGCTAAGTGGTTAAGAATCTGCCTGCCAATGCAGGGGACACGGATTCGAGCCCTGGTCTGGGAAGATCCCACATGCCACAGAGCAACTAACCCATGTGCCACAACTATTCAGCCTGTGCTCTAGCGGCTGCAAGCCACAACTACTGAGCCCACGTGCCACAACTACTGAAGCCTGTGCACCTAGAGCCCGTGCTCCGCAACAAGAGAAGCCATCGCAATGAGAAGTCCGCGCACCGCAACGAAGAGTAGCCCCCACTTGCCACAACTAGAGAAAGCCCACACGCAGCAACGAAGACCCAACACAGTCAAAAATAAATAAAATAAACTTTTTAAAAATTATAAAAATAAAAAAATAAAAATACATGTTCCTGTTTTAAGATAATTTTATTTTTTTATTAGAGACATTTAAAATCATTTAAATATTATTTTACTTTCATTTCTGCCCATGAAGAATTAACTTAAACGAATTGCTGTCCCACCACAATCATTCAGAAACACACATAAAATATTTGAAACTATTTTCAGACATAACAGGCAACATAGGAAACCGATTCCTCAGTGAAGGGAAACAAACTAAACAGTCTCCATGACTTTCGCTGGCTTACTGCCTGGAGGCATCCTCCAGGTTGCAGTGCTGAGACAGGTAACTCAGAGCCCAGTAGGTCTTCCTGAGTTAAGAAAACATAGATTAGAGTTCAGAGAAGTTGAAGCAGCTAGAATTTTTAGGACAGAGTACTGAAGAGGAAGAAACTACACAGAGAAAGAGATCCAGAGACCCACAGAGAGGTCCCTTCTAGTCTTTGCCTAAGTACTGATCCATGCAAGTGTTGGGTGAAACTTCATGAGGCCTCAGAAAGAGCTACTGGAAATTAGGAGGCCCAACAATTCTCACAGCTAAAACAAGGTAGAGAAGAGCTGGCATCTCACCAGCCAGAGTAGAAAGACTTTATTATATGTTGGGCCTAAGGTAGAGTCCTGAGCAGGGTCTTCCCTTGCTATTGGTGCTAACTGTCCCTTGGATAAAGGCTCTCTGGAACTGTCATTATACAGCTTAAAAAGAAAGCCTCAAAAGGATAGAACTGATCCCAAGTTATATGCAGTTATATGCCCGAACAAAGTCCAACACTCTTTAAAGGAATTCAACAAGATCAAGCATTCAACAAGGTAAATGTCACTAATGATCAGCATCCAATGAAAAATTACTAGTCTTATGGAAGTCCTTCCATGTAGAAACGTGAGGCAATAGACATGGAGCCCCCACCCACCCCTGCTCTGCCCTAAGATGTGTTAATAAATCATAAATAACTTTTTAAAAGTTACTAGGCTTATTTTAAAAGCAAGAAAATACAACCTTTATTCAGGAGAAAAATCAATCAATAGAAATAGACCCAGAAATGATAGAAATAATGGAATTAGCAGATAAAGCTCTTAAAACTGATTTTTAAAATCTTGTAAATAAGCACAAAGATGTCAAAATATGAAAAAAAGCAATGAAATATCAGTTATTTGGAGTCTTGATTACTGTGATTACAGTACAACTTACCAAAAATGCCCATGATAGCCTTGTAAATTAGATATCGTTATTCAATCTATTCACATTCTCCTACAAAAACATCTCTTTGATTCCCCATTACCTTCAAAAGAAAACCGAAATTATAGGCCATTGTTTCCCAAAGAATGCTCTAGATCAGGAGTCAGCAAACCTTTTCTGTAAAGGACCAGATAGTAAGTATTTTGGGCTTTGCAAGCCATATAGCATCTGTTGTAACTATTCAACTCTGTTCTCATAGAGTGAAAGTAACCATAAACAATATGTAAACAAATGGGCATGGCTAGATTTGGCCATCTGGCTATCATGTGTTGGCCCATGCCCAAGAGCTGTCTGATACAAAAGCTACTAGCCTCACATGGCTATTTCTATTGAAATTCAAATTACTTAAAATTAAAACTAAATTAAGTAAAATTAAAACTTCATTTCCTCAATTGACATGTGGCAAATGTGGACAGCACAGATTTAGAACATTTCCATCATCACAGAAGAGTTCTGTTGGACAGTGCTGCTCTAGAAACTCCATGCATAAGAATTATTTGGTGTGCTTTGTAAAGGCAAATTTCTTCAGCTCTCTAGACACGTTGAACTACACTCTTTCTGTCTCTGAAAGTAAAATCCATATTTCTGTAGGATAAGTCATACGTGTACTAGACATGGAGAACTTCTGGGTTAAAGAATGAAGTCCTTAACATAGTCTCATTATAGCCTTAAGGTTTTAATTCTAACCACTTTTATGCCTTTTGATTATTCCTCTTGTATTCCGGCCTATTATTCTTACCCAATCGTCTATGTCACACATTACAATTGAACTGCATGAATTAGCATGAATGACTACAAGAATGAGACAAACAGAAGAAAGACTTATTACTCTGAAGAAACATGATCAGTGGCCTCTTTTAGAAAAGGAGAGAATTTTACATGCATTTTGTAAGTCAAATTACTTAATAAAAAAGAAATCTATCTCATGTTGAGCAAATATGGTAGACACTACTTTCTCCACTTAAGCTCTCTCCTCCCTTGGGTGTGTCTTTTAGGAAATGAAAAAATATCGCTGCATAATATAAATTTGAACAGTAGTATGTTCAGAGTGTGGGATCTACAGCCAGACTACTTGGATTCGAATCCCAGGTCTACCAATAATCCTGTGTGGACTTGAGCAAGTCACTCAACCTCTTTGTGCCTCAGTTTCCTCATTTATCAATGGTGAAAACTATTGTAACTACTACAGCCTATGAAGATGATATGAGTTAATATATGTAAGAAACTTAGAATATTTTCTGACATATAATAAATGTCAAGTGTTAGCTATTACTATTTTCATTGTATCAGCACTAAGGTAAATTTTATAACACCAATAACATTAATTACCAAATGATCTTATTACAAATTGGACTCATTGGGCTCATTATAAACTGGACTCTTTTAACCTACATGTATGTCATGTATATTAGGAATAACACTACTGTGAGAGTTCCCCGTACAGGAAGTATACATCAACACAAATGTAAGCATATGTTGAAGCCTAAAGTATTACTGAAAATAGGTATCTTTTTTATGCATGCATTAAAGCCACTTCCTACTTTTATCATGCTCTTTATTTTTTTTTATTTTTCACAATGTGAAAATACTCTAACGGAATTTTATTCGGCCTGAATCCATGTTTGCATTTATGTATCCACATCATTTTTGAACAGAAACTAAAGCAAAAGGAAAAGTGTAATATCTTGCAAGTAAACTTTGGGATGCTTATCCTTTCTTTGTGTATCAGTTCTCTATTGCCATGACAATACTACATAACAAAAACCCACAAAACCTCAGGAGTATACAAAAATAAATATTTTCACTCATCACCCTTTTCACTGGCTGGGTATTATGCTCATCTGAGCTGTACTGGGCAGAGCTCAACTATTGGTCAGTGGTCGGCTTTGGATTGAGTAGGCAGCTTTGCTGAACTCGGCTGGGCTCTCCCACATGTCTAGGGTCTCAGTGGGCCAACTAGGAGGACTCAACTCTATCCTGTGTGTCTCAGGATCCATCAGGCTATCCCAGGCACTTTCTATGATGAAGGCAGAAGAGCAAGAGAGAGCAAGCTCAGTCACACAAAGTTCTGTATTTTCTGTGTGTAGCATCCCATTGACCAAGTCATTTAGCCAAGCCCAGAGTCAGTGTAAGAGGAACCACAAAGATACAGGACAAACAGCATGATAGAGGGATGCCATTAACTGGGGCCATGCAATCAGTTTAACACACTCTGTTTCATAAATTTTAGTACTTCCTTTTCTTGGACTAAACTCACTTGCATTGTCTCATAATCACTACGGTTTGTTTTTTTTTTTTCCCACTAGGGTTTTCAATTTGACAAATGCTTCTTTCTTGAAATGCAGTACACTTGTGTCATTGAGCTGCACTTATCTATTTTTAAATAATTTTAATTCTAGTATCTGCTAGTAACTGAGAGATTTCCATTTTTCTACATTCTCACTCAATCCTGCATGAAATGGATTAGCCTCTGATTAAATGTACTGCTTTCTACTTCTTCAATTGTCTTGCCCTGAGAAAACCTGAGAGTATCATTGACAATCCAAAATAATCAAAGATTATATGATTTTCAGTAATTGTCCAAGTAATTAAAAATCAATTTGGGGCTTCCCTGGTGGCGCAGTGGGTGAGAGTCCACCTGCCGATGCAGGGGACGCGGGTTCATGCCCCGGTCCGGGAAGATTCCACGTGCCGCGGAGTGGCTGGGCCCGTGAGCCATGGCCGCTGAGCCTGTGCGTCCAGAGCCTGTGCTCCGCAACGGGAGTGGCCACGACAGGGAGAGCAAAAAAAAAAAAAAAAAAAAAAGTCAATTTGGCATTATCCTAAGGTCTAAAAGTATTTTCTAATATAGTAGTGAGCTTGTCTGCCACCTTCATCTTTAAAACTATACTGTAACATCTCATTAGTTTATAATTCCTTGCAATGAAAGAATTATTCCATTTTTATTAGCTATTGCTATCAGATTATATACAAAGCTTTTGAGGTATGCTTTTGGCATAGATAGAAAAACTTTCCAAGGTTTCTTTTTTTTCTATTCTTCTAAGCAAATATCCATCAAATATCCATAATGACCAAATACTATTGATATATTAGAGACCCTAAAAACAAAAGTTAATCTAAAGCAAATCCTTATTCTGTCTGCTGCACTCAGAGACTCTTTCTAAGATGAGTCTAAATGATGAATTAAGTAGAGAAAAGAGACAATATTAGACATGATATTTATCATATTTTCAAGCCTTTAATTATCGTCACAGCTGTATATGGGCAATTTTCTTTTCTTGGAAATTTCTACCCAAGCCCAACACATTCACTCACTCAAACCACAGAGTGAATGATGTGGCTGGGGAGATGCCCATACGACACAGTTACCTGTGAATCAGAAGTTTCATTAGAGTGGCAACCTAAGTTCTATTCAATTCACTGCAATATGCTTCCATTATGCCTCTGTTTCTGCCCAGCACATATTGATATTATGCAAACAAAGATTTACTAACAAGTTTCTTTAAACCGGACATGTACCCTCATATTCTCCCTAAAATTTCATCCTCTGTGTTCCTAATTCTTATTAGGTTATACATTTTACTTGAAAGGCCCCAACAGTCCTCTAAAGAAGTGTCTCTCAACCTTTAATGTGCATATCCATCACTTGGGGTTACATTTTACAAATGCAACTTCTGATTCAGTCAGTCTGGGACAAGACACGCAATTCTGCACTTTTACTAATCTCCCAGGTGATGCTGACTCTGAAGTACCATGAACCCCACTTTGAGTAGCAAGTTCTAGTCATAAGGGCTTTTATCCCCATGTGGAGGCATATACCCTGCTCCCAAGATAATTTGATCACTCTTTCCTCCCTCTCAAACCCTTTTACTGAGTCATTTGAAGAGTCCTAATATGAGATCTATGAATTCTCTCCGTTCTAAACCCTCAGAGTGTGCCTTTAATCTTCTTATAAAACATTTAGAATAATGCTTGACACATCTTCACTACTCCATAAACATCAGTTGTTGTTTTGTTAAGTGAAACCTGACCATTCCCTTAAAAGCACTGTTCTTAAGTAGAAACATTTTATTTTCATAATCCATACACCTTGGTCACAAGAGATTTAGTAGTTGTTCTTTTTGCTCCCCAGGGCCACTTCCAAACAATTTCTTTTTTTTTGTCCTCCATCAAAAACAAATAAACAAACAAACAAAAAAACAGCTCTTTGAAGCCTGCACCATCTGGCTCTACTACCTACTACCCCACCTTGAAGTTGCCATCAGCCAACATCTTGTCATGCCCCTAGCTCTCAACCGCTATACCTGGTATCACTCTCAGTTGCTTCCACAACTATGCGGATGAACCAGATGATACTCTGACCTCAGTTTCTTACCTAAAACAAATATTATCCTTCACTCCTCTTCAGCCACCCATTCCACGAACAAACCTTAGATCTCTTCATCCCTGCCTTCCAGGCATCCATGTCAAACACCCACATTATGTCCACCATAAACAGTACTTCCACCTCACCTGCTCAAGGACCCTCTCACTACAATTCTTTGACCTTATTGCAACCTCCAGTTCATTGAAATGTTATATATATAAAATAAGTGTGCATATATATATGTACACATATATACAGTGAAGTTTTACATATCATGAAATTATATACATTTATATAATGAAATTTTTTTGTACTCTTGTTTCAAGTAATTCCATTTATATCCACCTACCTTCTAAGTAACACAAATAGTGATACAGAATCTGTCATAGTCCAAGAACAAATGTGACTTACCTGAGGTTGAAACTTGAGATCCATAGATGTGAACCCAATATGGTTTATAAATAATTGTAACTTTAATTATGTACTTTTTAAGGGAAAGTGCCCACAGATTCCAGCAGATTCACAAAATGGTCAGGAATAATAAATAGATTAAGAATTGGTGACCCACACTATTTTATCAGGCATGAAGGAAGAATGAGTATGTCCTTGGGGGAAAACCTGGATGAACACGCCAGGCATAAGAGTGAAGGGATGAGATTCTCTTGAAAGCAGGTGTCTTCCTAAATTCCTTTCCAATCCTAAATTTCACAGTACACAGGCCCACTAAATTCAATCTCTGCTGCTATGCAAAGCCCTTACCTGAGTAAATACATGGGGCCTGAAGGAAATAAGAAACTGTAGCTTTCTTTGTTTTTTTCCATTTCTTATCACCTCCTTTATTGTAGACATAAATGGATGCAAATGAACTCTCTATGAAGATAGGGTATGCATGGCTTCTTTTTGAAACTTTGGCTTTTTTTAAAAAATAGGTCTTTATTGGAGTATAATTGCTTCACAATACTGTGTTAGCTTCTGTTGTATACCAAAGGGAATTAGTCATATGCATACATACATCCCCATATCCCCTCCCTCTTGAGCCTCCCTCCCACCCTCCCTAGCCCACCCCTCTAAGTCATTGCAAAGCACCGAGCTGATCTCCCTGTGCTATGCGGCTGCTTCCCACTAGCTAGCTATTTTACATTCGGTAGTGTATGTATGTCGATGCTCCTCTCGCTTCACCCCAGTTTCCCCCTCACACCCCATGTCCTCAAATACATTCTCTATGTCTACGTCTTTATTCCTGTCCTGCAACTAGGTTCATCAGTACCATTTTTTTTTTTTTAGATTCCATGTATATGCATTAGCATACGGTATTTGTTTTTCTCTTTCTGACTTACTTCACTCTGTATGACAGACTCTAGGTCCAGCCTCCTCACTACAAATAACTCAATTTCATTTATTTTATGGCTGAGTAATATTCGATTGTATATATGTGCCACATCTTCTTTATCCATTCATCTGTCAATGGACATTTAGGTTGGTTCCATGTCCTGGCTATTATAAATAGTGCTGCAATGAACATTGTGGTACATGTCTCTTTTTGAATTATGGCTTTCTCAGGGTATGTGACCAGTAGTGGGATTACTGGGTCATATGGTAGTTCTATTTTTAGTTTTTTAAGGAACCTCCATACTGTTTTCCATAGTGGTTGTATGAATTTACATTCCCTCCAACAGTGCAGGAGGGTTCCCTTTTCACCACACCCTTTCCAGCATTTATTGTTTCTAGATTTTTTGATAATGGCCATTCTGACTGGTGTGAGGTGATACCTCATTGTAGTTTTGATTTGCATTTCTCTGATAATTAGTGATATTGAGCATCTTTTCATGTGTCTCTTGACCATCTGTATGTCTTCCTTGGTAAAATGTCTATTTAGGTCTTACACCCATTTTTGGTTTGGATTGTTTGTTTTTTTGATATTGAACTCCATGAGCTGTTTGTATATTTTGGAGATTAATCCTTTTTCCATTGTTTCATTTGCAAATACTTTTTCCCATTCTGAGGGTTGTCTTTTCGTCTTGTTTATGGTTTCTTTTGCTGTGCAAAAGCTTTTAAGTTTAATTGAGTCCCATTTGTTTATATTTGTTTTTATTTCCATTACTCTAGGAGGTGGATCAAAAAAGATCTTGCTGTGGTTTATGTCAAAGAGTGTTTTTCCTATGTTTTCCTCTAAGAGTTTTATAGTGTCCGGTCTTACATTTAGGTCTTTAATCCATTTTCAGTTTATTTTTATGTATGGTGTTAGGTAGTGTTCTAATTTCATTCTTTTACATGTAGCTGTCCAGTTTTCCCAGCACCACTTATTGAAGAGGCTGTCTTATCTCCATTGTATGTTCTTGCCTCCTTTGTCATAAATGAGGTGACCAAATGTGCGTGGGATTATCTCTGGGCTTTCTATCCTGTACCATTGATCTATATTTCTGTTTTTGTGCTGGTACCATACTGTCTTGATTACTGTAGCTTTGTGGTATAGTTTGAAGTCGGGGAGCCTGATTCCTCCAGCTCCATTTTTCTTTCTCAAGTTTGCTTTGGCTATTCAGGGTCTTTTGTGTATCCATACAAATTGTAAAATTTATTGTTCTAATTCTGTGAAGAATGCCATTGGTAGTTTGACAGGGATTGCACTGAATCTGTAGATTGCTTTGGGTAGTACAGTCCTTTTCACAATATTGATTCTTCCAATCCAAGAACATGGTATATTTCTCCACCTGTTTATGTCATCTTTGATTTCATTCATCAGTGTTTTATAGTTTTCTAAGTACAGGTCTTTTGCTTTCTTAGGTAGGTTTATTCCTAGGTATTTTATTCTTTTTGTTGTGATGGTAAATGGGATTGTTTCCTTAGTTTCTCTTTCTGATTTTTCGTTGTTGGTGTATAGGAATGCCAGAGATTTCTATGCATTAATTTTGTATCCCGCAACCTTACCAAATTTAATGACTAGTTCTAGTAGTGTTCTGGTGGCATCTTTAGGATTTTCTATGTATAGTATCATGTCATCTGCAAACAGTGACAGTTTTACTTCTTCTTTTCCAATTTGTATTCCTTTTATTTCTTTTTCTTCTGATTGCCATGGTTTACTTCTTTTTTTCCAATTTGTATTCCTTTTATTCCTTTTTCGTCTGTGATTGCCATGGCTAGCGTTTCCAAAACTATGTTGAATAAGAGTGGCGAGAGTGGACATCCTTGTCTTGTTCCCGATCTTAGTGGAAATGCTTTCAATTTTTCACCATGGAGAATGATGTTTGCTGTGGGTTTGTCATATAAAGCCTATATTATGTTGAGGTAGGTTCCCTCTAAACTTCTGGAAAGTTTTTATCATAAATCGGTGTTGAATTTTGGCAAAAGCTTTTTCTGCATCTGTTGTGATGATCATATGGTTTTTATACCTTAATTTGTTAATGTGGTGTATCACATTGATTGATTTGCATACATTGAAGAATCCTTGCATCCCTGGGATAAATCCCAACCTTTGGCTTCTTTTTAGAATGAAATATATCTTATGGACACTGAGAATACATTAAGCACATAGAAAGCACAACACAATTTCATAAAAATGCAGACACATGTATAATTTATAAATCATCAATTTTGTGTCATAATTCAAAATTCTAATCATCTTTTGAGCATATGTCTTGGAGAAGATCTCTGATGATACAAACTAGAGGAATTATAGCCCTGTTTTTGGTTGGTCTTGACATAATAATTCTACTACTATGAAAATTTAAGTTCCATATCGACTGTCCATGAAATGTTTGACAGCCAGTGACAGGCATCTCTTGAAATCACTTCCAAATGAAAACACTTTTCTGTACAGGTAAAACAATGTCCAATATTCGCTTGTCTTCAATGGACTTTTGCTTGTTTGTTTCCCCTTATAAAGAACATGTGTTATTGATTAAAAAGCACATATCTATTTAAATAACTCTAGCCAAACCATGCATATCTAAGAGGAGTTCAACCTGAAATACTAAGAGGAAATTGTTCCTTTAAAGAGAGAGATTATTTCAAAAAATAGACTCAATTATAGAATCTGATGGAGGAGTTTCCTCTTTTATAAGCGATTGGTCAATAATTCATATTTAATGCCTCAGAAATTACTTTTTGCCTTCAGGAGAATTAGGACAGACATGCTTTTCTCAATTATCTAATCTTGAGATTAAAAAATAAAACATGCAGGCTGTCATATGTGAGGCACTACTGCCAAACCAAAACTTATTACAAAATGAAAATTATCATTGGTTAGCTGATACTGTGATACCATTACTTTAAGTAAAGTAAGTGTGCATTCAGGCAAGTTACAGAATAATATAAATGATATTTTTATTAAGTGCAAGATTCGAACACTTTTGCTTCTTTACTTCTACAAGCAGTTATAAAAGCAGTTTAGAGACTGGGCTTTAGAATGAAAGGACCTAGAGTCAAATTCTAAAGGTTAATTATGCCAATAATTTAGATTGAACTAAGAGCTCCTCTGAACTCCAAATTCATATCGAACTGTCTACTCCACAGCTTAACTTAGATATCTAACAGGCATCTCAGACTTAACATGTCAAAAGCCAAACACCTGGTGTTTTTTTACCCAAAATCTGCTCCTCTGTAGTCTTTCCCATTTCAGTAAATACCACCTCCAACCTTGCAGTAGCTCAAGACAAAAACCAAAGCAAACAGATAAAATTACCCTTACTCTTCTTTATTTTCTTACATACAGAATTTGATTAATTTAGAGACTACATAGGCCCTACACTCAAATACACACAGAATCTGACCAATTCTGATTACCTCCACCATTACCATGGCAGTTGCAGGGATCATCATCTCATGCTCAGGTTATCACAGTAGGCTCTGAACTTATCTCTCTCTGGTTCTACCTTTAGTTCCTTCAGTTATTCTCCATATAACACAGCAGCCAGAGTGATCCTGTTAACATGTATAAAGTAAATCATCCAGTGGCTGCTGATCACACTCACTCTTTACAACAGCCTTCAAAGATCCTGCCCTCCTATGGCAAAGAAAATGGGACTCACCAAAAAGTCTACTGCTCCACCACATTCCTCAGACTCCTTGGAATTAGGTGAGGCCAAAGTATAGGAGAGCTATGGCACAATACTCTACCTGTCTACTTTGCTTCTGTAAGAATCAAGGAGTCTACACGATCCAAACAGTACCTCTACAAAATGACAGAGGTTCATCAGCTTAGCTCCTTAAGAAATGATGTGGAGCAGAGTCCCTGCCAATCCAATATGGAAACAGCATAAAATAAATTTTTGTTTTGTTAATCCACTAGGATCTGAAGTTAAAGATGCTACAGAAACTTAACCTAGCCTATTATCTACTCTGACTTTGTCTCCTACCATGATTTCATTCATTCACTCTGTGTAGCCATGCCAGCCTCCTTGCCTTTCTCTGAATACATCGAGTATTCTCCCCACTCAGGGCTTGGCTAATCCTTCTAATTGCAATGCTCTTTCCCTAGGTCTCAAGCTCTTTACTCAGTACAGGATTCTTCAGATTTTCTATTTCTTCTGAGTCAGTTTCAGTAGTTCATGTCTTTCTACGTATCCATCCATTTCATCTAGGTTATCTAATTTGTTGACATAAAATTGTTTACAGTACTCCCTTAGAATCCTTGGCACTCTATCAAACTGTACACTTAAAATGGTTAAATGTAAACATCATGTCATCTAAATTTTACCACAGTTTTAAATATATATGGATGAAGATATTGCTAGTTACATGAGCCTGCCAGTGACTGGTTCATAAGAAGACAATCTACAAGCTCCTGAGGGGGAAGAGCACAGGGTAAGAGCTAAGGATGTTACTTTAGGCCAAAGGAATTCATGAATATCTGATAGTTTAGATAATTTCAGCTTTAATATTCCCTTTGTCCTTTCCACTTTTTCATAGTTTTTAGGGTAATGAAAACTGATCCAAGTAGTACCTGGTCCTTTCTCTATTTAGCTACTTACAAATGGTCTAAATCCTTCCTTGGCTTCAGTCTTAAGGGAATATTGAAGAACTTTAGGTAAAGATTTAGATGAATCCATCTGAACTCATCTGAGTTATGCTCCAATTATTATATTTTGCCTCTATCCATACAGTCTTTTTCTCACAGTAGTTCTAGAACCATAGCTAATTCTCTAGCTATTTCTTGAATCATACATAATATTGATGTGTGTATTATCTGTAAATCCAGATCAGCTATAATTTGATTGTATGAGGAGGAACTGTCTGGAACTTTTACAAAAATACTTCTGTAGTACATTGTATCTGGCAGTTCCATTTGCAGAATAAATCTCTAGTACATATACAGGGAGTGAATCACAGAGAAGAAAAAAGTGTTCTTCTGATAATGGTCCCAAAGCAGTAAAGTAAAGGCATGGGAAAAGCTTAGGATTGTTATAAATTCCCACTACTTGAGTGGTTTTAATATTCTAAGGGGACTGATAGTCTATGGTAGTAGGAGTAATGATAACAGAACATAACCAAATCAAAAAGAAACTACAGTGCTGTTCATTTATATTTCTAGATCATGCTCCTTGTGAATTCAGAAGAAGGACAGGAAATTGTTGGGTGCTAATGTTTCACTTGAAGAAGCATCACTGGACATATTTTGGAGAGCTGACCTTTTGTTTCTTAACTTCATAGGGAACATTCCCTCTTCCAATGACTCTTTTCCTTACAACGTCTTATAAGTGTCTTTATTTATAAGCTCCTGATTCTTAGATAATAGAAGAATTTTTGTTCTTATTTTTATTTTGGGGCTAGTGCTTTTATTTAAAGAGCTCAAAGTTTATTTTTATTTCCAGCTTGTTCTTCACAAATGTTTGCCACATTTAGAGATCTTCTAAATTGGCAATTTTCAATTCCAATTTATTTTTTCTGATTATTTCAGTCTGAGCCCCTTTACGAAAAGAGAGGACAAGGCTTGTTTTACTTTAGCTGTACAATATACCCTAGAATCTCATTTGAAAATTTCCTGAAGTCTATTTTAAACTCACCTATTTATTTTTCTTGATTTTATTTATAACTTTTCATTTTTGACAAATCATTGCTTAAGGAAAAGGCTTCTAAAATGACCTTATGTAATGCATTTTCTATTTTTCTTATTCTCTCAAAGTCAATTTTTTCAATTATGCAGAGTTTGGCTACTCAAATCCTCTCCTGGCCTTTCCCTTCTTGCTTCTTTTAACAATTTCCCCCTGACTGAGAGGCCAGAACATGAATTAACTAGTTGGTAAAATCTACTGTTCCAAATCTGATATTTTAAAATCCTGAACTCTGTAATAAATACTTACTTGTCTGTATTTCTGATGCTTAAAATAAATCTCTCATTATAGCTCATAATGCAGCTTTAAAACAGTATTTAAGTTCAACACTTATATAGCTGCCTTCTTGTTTAGCAAAACAATTATTCCTTTCTCAAAAACCAGACAGCTATACAGGTCAGGCCCAATCACCCTCAGCAAATCATACTGCTGTTCTTAGAATTTTTGAGAAGTATAGAGCTCAGGGACTCTCTGATTCTCAGATGTTTAAAGGGGTTGACATCAGCTATGAAAACATGGGTACTCAGGTGAGACTGGTGTTTAGTTGTCACTCGGAGTGTGTTTAATAGAGTGAGTATGCTTATGACAGGCTGATTTTCAGAAGCCAAAAGCTATAACAGGTTAGCCTGCAAAACTATACTACTTATGCAAGTTGTTTTTGATCAGCTGAACTGGTTTAAAACTTACCTGATGCAATGAATGATCAGTCTTTTCCAAGTGCTGTGAAAACTCTCTATCTCACCCACTAGGATATAAGCCCCACGAGAGCATATGTTTTGCTCACTATTCTATCCCAAAGCTAGCACAGTGCCTGCCATGTAATATTATTCAAAAGTATTTCTTGAATGAATGAATAAATGAATTAATCAAACCTAAGTTTAGTCATTTACCTATTCAATGAACTTCTGCCAATCGCATAATCTCCTATGACTTCAGTTTCCTCTGAAAGAGGGTTAATTTTATCTACTTTACAGGATTGTTGTGAGGATTAAACCAGGTTAATAGTTAATACACCTGGTAAGGTGCCCAACAGACAGAAATATTTCAATAAGCGATGGTGGTTATGTGGTAGTTTCTATTTTTCTGGTTAATATTAGATGGCAGGGTGAAATATATGAAAAAATTTACTTCTGTCATCCTGCTTCCTAGTATCTTTACTTAATATTGACATCCCGTAACCAGAAACATGTCCCAGGCATTCTAACACTCCTTTATTCTTAATTATTCAAAATATATCTTTTTTATGTCAATATGACCCAGCAATCCCACTACTGGGCATACTGAAAAAACTATAATTCAAAAAGAGTCATGTACCACGATGTTCACTGAAGCACTATTTACAATAGCCAGGACATGGAAGCAGCCTAAGTGTCCGTCGACAGATGAATGGATAAAGAAGATGGGGCACATATAGGGCTTCCCTGGTGGCACAGTGGTTGGGAGTCCGCCTGCCGATGCAGGGGACACGGGTTCGTGTCCCAGTCCGGGAAGATCCCACATGCCGTGGAGCGGCTGGGCCCGTGAGCTATGGCGGCTGAGCCTGCGTGTCCAGAGCCTGTGCTCCGCAACGGGAGAGGCCACAACAGTGAGAGGCCCGCATACCGCAAAAAAGAAAAAGATGTGGCACATAGATACAATGGAATATTTACTCAGCCATAAAAAGAAACGAAATTGAGTTATTTGGAGTGAGGTAGATGGACCTAGAGTCTGTCATACAGAGTGAAGTAAGTCAGAAAGAGAAAAACAAATACCATATGCTAACGCATATATATGGAATCTTTAAAAAAAAAAAAAAAAAAAGGTTCTGAAGAACCTAGGGGCAGGACAGGAATAAAGATGCAGATGTAGAGAACAGACTTGAGGTCTTGGGGAGGGGGAAGGGTAACCTGGGATGAAGTGAGAGAGTGACATGCACTACCAAATGTAAAATAGATAGTGGAAAGCAGCTGCATAGCAAAGGGAGATCAGCTCGGTGCTTTGTGACCACCTAGAGGAGTGGGATAGGGAGGGTGGGAGAGTGACACAAGAGGTAGGAGAAATGGGGATATATGTATATGTATAGCTGACTCACTTTGTTATACAGCAGAAACTAACACACCATTGTAAAGCAATTTTACTCCAATAAAGGTGTTAACAAAAAAGTTATAAAAATAATAAAATTGCAAAAAAATAAAGAGGGAGGGGATATGGGGATATATGTATACATATAGCTGATTCACTTTGTTGTAGAGCAGAAACTAACACAACATTGTAAAGCAATTATACTCCAATAAAAGAAGTAAAAAAATAAAGAATAAAAAGAGAGTAGTTTAAATTATTATAGAGTGAAGGAAAAAAACCAAAATTATCTAAGAGTTTTAAAAAAAATGATGGAGCAAACAATTGACAAAGCAAGGTCTTAAAGGGATAAGCATACTTTATATTAATGATGGAAATAAATGGTAATCATAATTAAGCATCAATAGAGCTAATAATCTGTGAGCAGATTCCACAATGAATAGTTCCTTAGTTTAATGTAATCTCAAATTTTTCATCCATGATATATACACAACCACTCAAAATCACTATGGATTTAAGAACACCCTCTAGTTTCTTCTCTCATGCTTCTAATAGTAATACTAAAACTGTAATTCTATAAACTATATATTATGTTAGGTGCTTTGCACGCATTGACTCATTTATTCACCACAATAACACTGTATGAAAGATTATGTATAGAAGAAAAATATCAAGGTTCACAAAGGTAAATAATTTGTTCAAGAGACACAGGTGGAAAGTGAAGTGATTGGGAATCAGTTTTAAGTATATAATCCAAAACCCCATACTCTTAAGCACTTTTCTATATAGCATCAGAAACAAGTCGGGGTGAACATCTGTCACTTATTCATTTTTCTCACATTCTTTCCTTTTGGAAGCACTCTCCTGGTGTATCTGATTATGGTCGGATTGAATATACAAGACGTCTTTTCTCTGCCAAAGCATCAGACACACAGCACACGACCTAAGCTGGCCAATCAGGCCAATTAGGAGGGATATGACTGAAGCTGAGCCAGTCAGACAACTCTCAAGGACCACTCAGCTGGCATATGAAAGAAAATGATGTTCTTTCCCTGGAGGCTACTAAGATAGTAGTATTTGGGTTATAAGCTTTCAGTCATATAGAGAAAGTCTGTCTGAGATCAACCAGCATAATTTAGAACTCCATGCCTGAGACTTTCTTCCTCAGGACTTAAAAAACCAATCAATTCTTTATTGTGTTTAAGCCAACTTAACTTAGGTTCCTGTCACTTACAACTGAAATATTCCTAATAAAATAATGAGCTGGAAAGAATAGAATATGAGATCAAATTAAGATTCATATCCCATCTCCCTGAATTCCTAACTGTATATCCTTGACCAAACATATTTCTGAATTTCATTGAATCTCAAAATCTTGTCTAAAAACATAGAGATAATACTACTGTATAAAAGAAAAGACTTAGGGATGGTCTGTCTGTGCTCAAATCCTGACTCCACCCTTATTTGCTGTGTGACCTTGTACAATTTATTTGCAAACTTTCTCCCTTCATTCCTTCTTCCCAGCTTGCCTTCTTCCAGGCTGTGTTCCTAAAAGAACCTAAGGAGACGTACAACAATAATTCATTCAATACATATTCATTGAGAACTTATAATGTGCCAGGAACTGAGCTACTTTCTAGGAATTCAAAATGAACAAAATAGACACAGTCTCAGCCCTGATGGGAAGAAGAGACAGATAATTAGATAATAATCACAGGAAGAGATGCAATCTATTTGGCAGCTGGAGCTTTTCATCCCTTTGAGCTCCGGAAGAATTGCCTTGAACTGACCCTCCCACCTACTCCCCTGCCTTGATCACAGATGACTAAAGTCTTCCCCAAGATTTCTACCAACTCTGTGTGGGAAAGGGAGGAATCTTACACTCTCCTGGCTTCTAGGACATTGGTTTCCTTATCTGTCCCTTGCACCACTTTGATACCTACATTAAGCTGCCTCGCCCTTATTCAGTTTTTACAACAAAATCACCTAACCCAAGCATTTGCAGGACTGTTGGTCATTACTAAAGATTTCAGATGGACCCCAAGAAAGGTCCCTTTGAATAGTACACAACTTTCTTCCAATCTCACCACCTCCTCCAGTGTCCCTTATTTTCCTCCTATTTTCATTCCATTATGGAGTAGAAATTATGGATTATAGAATTGAAAGTATGATAATTCTTCAAAAGTTACAAATTCTTCTTCCTCTGTCTCACAGAACAGATTTTCCCTTCCACTGAGTATACAGTACAGACAAACTGCAATCCTTCAAGAGGCTTGCTTCAACTCCAAATGCATATTGAAGTATTTTCCCAACAAGTATAATTCTCTTCCTAAGGAGACTTCTATGGCTATCTGTTAAAGTAACAATATATTTTCCCACCTTGTGAAATCGTTATATATTTTTAATAGTAACAAGAGATGAGAAAGAAAAATGGAGTACTATGAGAGTGTAAAACGAGGAATGTGACTCAATCTAATGGGTCAGAGAAGAGTTCCCTGGACTATCTGAAGAATGAATAGAAGTTAACCAGCAACATGAGAGAAGGAGAGCATTCCAGAGAAAGGAAATAATATATTTAGATTTTTTTAATAAAGAAGAAAGAAAATTACGGTGAAAGGTTAATAAGGATAAGAAAATAAAGATGAAGCCAGCTTTGCAGTACAGAAAACAGTAAAGAAAATACATGCAACAAAGTCCTATGTAATTGACAGAGGTGAGCTACAAATTCTAAACTGACTTTTCTACTAACAAATACAGGGAGGAAAACATTACCAATGGTATAATTGAATTTGCATAAAATAAAAACACACCAAGACATATTTCTGTTAGCACATGGCTGATGACTGATTAATAACAATAATGTGAACATGCTTTGCTTCCTTGTCTCATTTCATTCAATTATCACAAGCAGTCTAGATAGTAGATATTACCATTACCCCATTTCAGAGGTGATGTTTAGAACGGCTACACGAGCTGTGCGCAGTTGCTAAACTGCTAAGTGGTAGAGCCAAGATTCCACTGCAGGTCAGCCATTTGGCCCCAGAAGCCTTCTCTTAACCACCACGGTACACTGAACTCAGGCCCTCTGCGTTCTCTGCTTTCCTAGGACAACGCTGAATGGCAGGACTTTAATATTTACAGCTCAGAGACAGCCACCCTTCCATGATATCATCTAGCCACTGCTTGGTGCAAATGAAACACTTGAAAAATTCCCTGAATTCATGAAGCTTGTCCTTCATTTGGTTGAACCAGGCTCCTCTTCACTATAGATGTATACAGAGAATTCTGTGATGTGTTTCTCATGTTATTTTTCAGTTACTGAAGCCATGAGAATTTGAACTTTGACGTGTTAAATATTTATGGTTTATGTGGAGGAATCCTGGTTCAACATATAATGTTTTTTTAATAATGGTATTGACCATACCAGATAATATGGGTTTTTTTGTTTTTGTTTGTTTTTGCGGTACATGGGCCTCTTACTGCTGTGGCCTCTCCCGTCGCGGCCAACAGGCTCCGGACGCACAGGATCAGCGGCCATGGCTCACGGGCCCAGCCGCTGCGCGGCATGTGGGATCCTCCCGGACCGGGGCACGAACCCGTGTCCCCTGCATCGGCAGGCGGACTCTTAACCACTGCGCCACCAGGGAAGCCCCAGATAATATGTTTTTAATCACTTATCATGAATAAAAATTATCAAAATGGTCAGTTTTAACAGAATTAATAAAACTCAGGTTTATATGGCTAAATAAACAGAATATGGCAATTGTGCTCAATTCATTCCTACCTGTATGCTACCTATTTGAAGATTCTTGAAAAGAAATAGAAAAGTGATAAATTAAAACATATTAAATATTCAAAAATGATCAGTAATAAGGAGCTCAAAATACAATTATTAGCCATTTGAATACGGATTCACACACTCAATCCTCTGACAAGGTCTGTATGATACGGTAGGTACAATCCTAGTCATTTCAGTCACTCATACAACCAGTGGGGGGCTTTGCAAGATTTGTTCAGATGTGGTTACCAAAAACTGTGTAAAGACTAAAGCAAGGAACCACAAATTCAGTTTCTAAAGGCCCTGCCCTACCCTCAGGGGCTTCCCCTTCTACTCTTTCCTTTTCTTCTACTTATAGTGCTTCTTCCTCTCATCAAGTTATTCTCCCTTTCCCGTTGTGGAGTGCCCTGTGAAGAAAGCATTATAAGGCTAGATTGCCAATGCACTGAATTTTTAAACCCTCTAAATAGGACATTAGTTCATAGCTTGAATGTTTTGAAATCTGATCAACATGTCGTTTCTCAATACATTAAGCAAAGCAAGCAAAATTAGTCTGCTTTATGTCAGGTGCTTAGCGCAAATCCCTTAATAATGTGCTTGAGTGCAGAAACCATTAATAAATGCATAATTCTCTACGACAGGCTTGATTAATTAAGTCATATGTGTATCCTTCTAATTAAAAAAAAGAACATTAGGCAGATGAGTGGAAATTCTGAGTACAAAATTCAAAGGCTTCCTCTGAATGCCTTTTGCCTTTCTCTTCAAGATGAAAGGAACACTGCTGGTTATTGTAACTGCCAACAAACAGTTATAGCACAGGCACAAAGCACCCAGAACTCTGTGTCTTATTAAAAACAATTTGGTATTCATCTGCCAATTTGTAACTCAGTTCTCAATCAGGGGCCTGTCTGATTAAGTCAGGCAATTCAAATTTGAGGGGGCAGCTGGTGCTGCTATGCAAATAAACAGATGAGGAAGAAACGGGACCAATGAATCAACAAGCAGATGGTAAAAAGCCAAGGCCTGCAAAGAGTACTTGAATTTCTTTTCCTCTCTGCTTCCCATAACACTACATCTCACAGAATTTATATTCCAAGGGATTATAAAGATTATCACTTAGTTTAACAATCAACATGGAACAGTTTCTAACTCTGATCCCTTTAGCATGAAGGATTTACAGAAAGAAAACATGGTCACCGGATGCTATATTAAATGGTCGTCTGCTTCAATAAATTCCTCATTTTTTTCTTAAACAATCATTTCTTAAACAATTAATCAATTAACTACATGATAGAATTAAGACACTTATATGTGCTCATCTTTACTTCTGGCCAAGTGTTTCCATGCAAAGCTGCATGCTCTTCAAAGGAGGAAGAAAGTCTTTCTCTCAGGTTATATAGGTCTTGGGAAGCAAGACCCAAAGAGTGGCCTGGGTCCTGAATCTGCTCATTACCTCAATCCTATATTTCTTCATGACTGGTTCAGGGACACATAGTCATATTCATTCTTGATCTTTTTTCTGCAACTGGTTCAGGCATTACTCATTTGTCCTTGTCTGAACTGGATCTCTTTGCAAAATGCTCAGAGTCTATCTTTATTTCAGGACATCTCAAATTTCAGATACAACTTTTGGCAGTTGCATCATGTTGTCTGAGGTCTCAACATAAACATCTTCATTAATTTCGCCTTTCATCTGCCAAAATCTTTTCTTTGGCTTGTTTTCTTTATCATGATATCAAACAGACAGAGACAAATCATGTAGTTTTGGGGGGCAATATGATGAGAATAGATGCAGCTGAAAGGTGTTAAAAGATTTAAAGCAGGCATGATATTATTTGTATACATTTTTTAAAATATTTTTTGTTTGACTCTAAAGTCAACTTTTTTTTTAATTAATTAATTTTTAAATTTATTTTTGTCTGCATTGGGTCTTCGTTGCTGCGCGTGGGCTTTCTCTAGTTGTGGCGAGCGGGGGCTACTCTTCGCTGCAGTGCAATGGGCTTCTCATTGCAGTAGCTTCTCTTGTTGCACAACACAGGCTCTAGGTGCATGAGCTTCAGTAGTTATGGCATGTGGGCTCAGTAGTTGTGGCGCACAGGCTTAGTTGCTCTGCAGCATGTGGGATCTTCCCAGACCAGGGCTCAAACCCATGTCCCCTGCATTGGCAGGCGAATTCTTAACCATTGTGCCACCAGGGAAGTCCCTGTTTTAAAATGTAACATACTAGTTCTTACGATGACTTGTTAGAAATATTGAGAGACTGTTTTTAGCACTCTGACAGCTGAGACTTTCTTTAGTATATGGTAACAAGTCACTGGTTTTAACTGTGGGGGGAACATTTCCATTTTTATAGGCAAGTATTAACACAGGATCAATTCTGGACTTCAAGGACTGCTGAACTCAAGGATATGTTTCTTGGTGGTAACATACAAATCACAATATTGTTTGGGCTTCCCTGGTGGCGCAGTGGTTGAGAGTCCACCTGCCAGTGCAGGGGACACGGGTTCGTGCCCCGGTCCGGGAAGATCCCACATGCCACGGAGCGGCTGGGCCCGTGAGCCATGGCCACTGAGCCTGCGCATCTGGAACCTGTGCTCCACAACGGAGGAGACCACAACAGTGAGAGGCCCGCGTACCGCAAAAAAAAAAAAAAAAAAAATTTGTTTATGCCAAAATATTTTTGACCTGGGTCTTTGAAATGTTTCCTTTCTGCTTTCTTAAATAGAAAGTATTTTTTCATAGTCATATGACATTATCTTGGAGTTTTCAATAGCATGATACTGACTACTTTGGACTAGCTTAATATCAGCTAGTGATTAGCTATGTTCTCTTGCATCAAGCAAGGCAAAGCCTGTCCATGCTACTTTCTCCATTATTAACTATTAAAAGACCCATGTAAGATGGCCAACAGGCACACAGAAAGATATTTAACATCATTAATCATCACAGAAGTGCAAAACAAAACCACAATGAGATATCACTTCACACCTGTCAGAATGGCATCAAAGAGATCACAAATAACAAATGTTGGCAAGGATGTGAAGAAAAGGGAACCCTTTTGGTGGGAATGTAAATTGGTGTGGCCACTGTGGAAAACAGTATGGAGGTTCCACAAAAAACTGAAAATAGAACTACCATATGATCCAGCAATTCCACTCCTGGGTATATATCCGAAAAACGTGAAAACCTTAATTTGAAAAGATATATGTACCCCAATGTTCATAGCAGCATTATTTACTATAGCTAAGATATGGAAGCAACCTAAGTGTCCATCAACATATGAATGGATAAAAAATATGTGGTATAGACATACAATGGAATACTACTCAGCCATAAAAAGAGAATGGACATTTGCCATTTGTAACAACATGGATGGACTTGGAGTGTATTATGCTTAGTGAAATAAGTCAGAGAAAGATGAATACTATATGATATCACTTATATGTAGAATCTAAAAAATTTTTAAAAAGTGAATATAACAAAAAGAACAGATATAGAGAACAAACCAGTGGTTACTAGTGGGGAGAGGGAAGTTGGGAATGGCAACATAGGGATAGGGTAGATTAAGAGTTACAAACTACTATGTATAAAATAAATATGCTACCAGAATATAGTATACAGCACAGGGAATATAACCAATACTTTATAATAACTATAAGTGAAGTATAACCTTTAAAAATTGTGAATCACTATGTTATAGACCTGAAACTTATATAGTATTGTAAATCAGCTACACCTCAATAAAAAAGAAGATAAGCCAATATAAACTGTGAAACAATGCTATGTAACATCTCTTTTTTCCTTGACTAACAAAAATCACCAAAGACCAGGGATAGAAAGCCAATTTCCAGAAATGTGTGACCAATGCACACTGTGTTAAAGATGTCAGCAAAAGTCCACAAATACAGTCACTTGTGCACATACATAAGTCCACAACTTGTACCATTGAGTTATTTCACTTCAAGGTTTCTATCATCTTCCCATAATACTTTTTATATCCTTACCTATTACTTTAGCTACCCTGATTGGTTCCAGCTCCCTGGACATTCTTATTTGATTCCTTATTTGATTTACAATTTCATATTTTATTTTTCTGAGAAGTCAGCTATCAGTTTAATTATTGCTCCCTTGACTCTACTTTCTTGTTCTCTGCCTACTTAGCTATTTCCCTTTTGTGCCTGGAGATGGATTTTTTAAATTTATCCTGCTTGAATATGTGGCTTGGTGTCTTTAATTAGGTTTGGATATTTGTCAACTATTATCTATTCAAATACTGTTTTTTCAGTTTTCTATTTCCTTTTCTTTAAGACTCTAATTATAAATACATTAGATCTATCTTCTATGTTTTTTGTCTGTTTTCTGTATTTTCCATCTTGTCACTCAGTACCTACTTCTGGGTATTTTCTTCTGATCTACTTTCCAGTTTGTGAATTCTCTCTTCATCTGGGTCTAACATGTTTAGGACCCTATTCACTGAATCCATAAATTTAACTTTATAATTTTAAGTTTTAGAATTTCCATTTAGGCTTTTTTTTATAGTTTCCTGCTTTCTGTAAAAATTTTTAGTCTTGTTTTGTATCTTCTTAAACATAACAAGGATAGTTATTTTAAACTATTATGCAGTATCTGGAGCTTTGGTGGATTCATTTACATGGTCTGTTTTTTTCTACTGTTTTTGTTGCTTTCTTGTCATTTTAGGTATCTGGTTACTTTTTACTGTTTGCCAAACACCATATTTGCAAAATTGTTTGTAGAAATAATTTTAAGTATTGAATGTTATCTTCCACCAGAGAGGATTTAAAATCAACTTTGGTGGGCAGCTAAGGGAACTAGCAACATGGGTTCACTTCATTCTAATTTGGGAAATTGAAATGATTTACAGCTGAGCTGCAGTCTTAAAAAGTCATGTTTTTTAGCACAGGGAGATCAGCTCGGTGCTTTGTGACCACCTAGGGGTGGGATAGGGAGGGTGGGAGGGAGATGCAAGAGGGAGGAGATATGGGGATATATGTATATGTATAGCTGATTCACTTTGTTATAAAGCAGACACTAACACACCATTGTAAAGCAATTATACTCCAATAAAGATGTTAAAAAAAAAAGTCACATTTTCCCAGTTTCCATTATTCTTAGGGTTCGTCTCTTTAAATTCCTATCCAAAGTGTTGAGAGTTCACCAGCACCCCACCTCACTGCTGGTGACTGAGGACTCCAACTTTTGCCCTTGTCAACTGACACTGTGAAAACACCGTCAAGTCTCTCAGCTACACCCTCCAGAATAAGCAAATTGCCACAGGGGTAAAGCAGTACAAAATTCTACCTGGGGCTCTGAACTCCTCTATATCCTAGCCCAGTATATTCTTCACTCTTTCACTGTTTTGTTTTTTCCTTTGCCTACAAGCAGATTTTTTTTAATCTTCTGTCCAATTTTTCCAGCTGTCCTAGTTGGAAGAATTGGTCCAGTAATTTAGCTTTGTCCTAACTCTTGAATTTGTGAGTTCCTTCTCTTTATGTCACTGACCCTATCACAAGCCTGAGACACTAGCTGACAGACTCAGTTAAAAACTAATGATATTACAGGTTCCTTTTCCCACAAACCCATAGAACACACACACACACACACACGCACACACACACACACACACACACACACTAACAAGCCACATTACACCAGCTCACCATCTAAAAAAAGTGGTAGTACCAATAAAATTAGAAATTTTAACTTTTGAATAAAATACACAGTGCCCAGCCCACACTCATGACTCTAAATGAATCTAGGAAATAGATTCATCATGGAAATACACACTGGAACATATAAAAAGAAGCCCTAGGCATTGGCCTGTATCTCCAAAATTCATCCAGACAATCAATATATGCCTATTCCCACACTGTACCTTTTTCTCATGCCATCTCTACCTTCAACTTCACCCATTTGTGTCTGTTTCTTGCCTCCAGTTTCTCAACCAATCCTCTTGATTCAGAACTCCCTTTGGACACACTTTCACATCAGCACCTTTCCCACTACAAAACCTCTGGCATTTTTCCTCTGGTCCAACTCCATGATCTTGGATAAAAACTAATTCACAGGTAAAACGATCTGGCTCTATTAGACAGGCTTATGAAGTCCTTGATCCCCGTACAATGCTGCCCAAGGGACAGGAGATAAACATTTACATACAATTTCCAAATTACTTAGTGCTCAAACAATTCAATGTTTAACTCAAAATTACTATTTGCTACAAATTATCTAAGATGTTTTAAATAGAAACACTTTTTATCTACATGATATTAAAGATTAACAAAAGGATCTAATAATATAGATAATGGAGGGAATTTAGGAAGAATTTAAGTCAAATAAAATTACAAAGACTTCAGATCTTGAGAAATAGAGAAATATGGTTGATTACATGGAGAAGGGGTCAGAAAATATTTCCATATCCAGCACAGACTGGGTATATTTTCTCCGTAGTATTTAATTTTGATCTTTTAGTTATGTAATTAAAGCTCAAGATACTGGTTAAAAAGGAAAAAAAAACCAAGAAAAACAGCTGCCCTAAACTTACTTCAGGCTTTTGTTTGCTTTCCCATAATTCAGTTTGGAAACAAAGCACTTAAAAAAAAAAAAAAGAAACAGGCGCAAGCAATAACAATGAGTAACCATCACTCTCTGTCGCTAGTTTGAGTGCCAAGGTTCCTCCCTTAAGGAAATCTGAGTTACAAATCTCTAAAAATAGGGGTTTCTAATGGAGACTGCGACAGGGCAAAAGGCGCCACTATAATTTGATAGGGACTTATTTGGTCAAGCCTAGCATTTTAAATAGAGTAAAAGGTTTTAAACGTATTTGTTTAGAAATGATTTATTTAGACCACCACTAACGCCAGGAAGATTAAAGACAGCATGGCTAGTTGTTTAGCTGGAGATCTCTCTAAAAAGAGGCGATAAATTTCTGATACAGGTCTTACAACTGCTGCTGACGGAAGAATTAGATCCATATTATAATTCAATTGCTTTATCAGCCCACCACTAACTTCCCAGTTGCCTAGAATGTCCTCATGGTGACTTCATCCTTGCTGAAGATGCAACAATTCTATAGATAAATTCCAGGACCACCCCGTTGAGAATTTCCCCCTCTCCCTGCTTTTTTGAAAGTTCTGGTAATTTATAACCTCATATTAATGTCAGAGCTCTCTGAAGAGCAATTACATAAATATTTTTAATTGCACTGTCCTCTTAAGCACACAAACCACAATTTTTCTTAAGTAGGTCAAGGTCACTGGTTATCTCCACTAAAGTTTTAACATGATGTGGCAATCTTAAAGTTCTTCAGTTAAAACATTTCAGCAAGTTTAGAAGTTGTTCCTGTGAACTATATAGAGTGTACAAATCTTCCATGGGCATTTTATTTCTCCATGTTGCCTGTGTTGGCTAATTCCATGGAATAATTTGCAAATTATGTCAAAGGTATGAATTTAATTTTACAGAAGAAACTACAGCCCAAGTGTTTACCCTCAGCTTTATATATTCATACTTCCCCATACAAGGAAACCTAGGAACGACAGTATAAATTAAATGTAATCCTTTACTACTATGTGAATAAGTATCTTCGCTTTTCTCTTTCAAAAACAAAGTCTTTTTCAATGCTAAACCTATATGAAAGAGGGCAAGAAATAGACAAAAGGTAAACTAAAAGATGCCACACCTAGGACAATATCATGAATAGTATATAAGGAGTATAAAGAAGTATAAAGGAGGGCTTCCCTGGTGGTGCAGTGGTGGAGCGTCCGCCTGCCGATGCAGGGGACACGGGTTCGTGCCCCGGTCCGGGAAGATCCCACATGCCGCGCAGCGGCTGGGTCCGTGAGCCATGGCCGCTGAGCCTGTGCGTCCGGAGCCTGTGCTCCACAACGGGAGAGGCTACAACAGTGAGAGGCCCACGTACCAGAAGTATAAAGGAGTATAAAGAAGACTATGAGGAGTTGTATATTTGGAAGTATAGAGTCCATTCCTCTAGCAAAGCAGGGAAAATTTTAAGGTAATACTTTGCCTAGGAGAATTTTTTAACAACTTCCCTTTCAAAAAAGCTGGGATGTATACAAAATCTCTTCTATTGCCACTGCAGAAAATAGAGACCATGAGGGGATACCTTTATTTAAATAAATTTCAAAGCTTAGGCTGAAAAGTAAATTTCACCAAATATTAGTAAATTTAACTGAATATTAGCATTACACTGGTCTCTACAGTAAAACATTAAAAACAGGGCTAAAGATAGCCAGAGCTATAGAAATATTATCAAAACTCTGTATCTGATCTATGAACTTTGAACAATTACAGAAACAGGGACAGAGAATGTTTGTTAATTAATACAAAACCCCTGATACAAAGTCATGTTCACTCCAACAGAAGCTGTCATGGAATAAGTCCTACACATCACATCAGATCAGTAGATAACATAGGAGAAAAGGAAATAGGAATCTGAGTGTGATTATGACGGAGACATTCCCTTACCACTAACTAGCTAATAATCTTATAAATTCTCTAGGGAAACAGGAGTGCTGTCTTGTGTATGCAATACTACACATATTCCCACTTAAGCTAAAAATGCATTAAATTCATACAGCATATGTTATTATTTAAATTCTGTCATTCTCCTTATAATGCTTTCACTGTCTACATAAAGCCTCATACCAGAAGAACTTGGCCAAATCTTTTTAAATACAACCATTCTGGATATTCCCATTTGCCACTCTGACCCATTCTCCATTCACCCCTGCCCTGCTTTTTGGCCTAGGAACCTGACTTCCATGGATAGCAACACCATGATCTCCTGTCCCCTAGCTTCCAGTTAGGTTCACTGGATGAGAGGTAACAGCATAGAGGGTGAGAGAAAAGAGGTTTGGGGGTATTTATTCCACCAGCTACTTCCCTGCCAGGCCTTGGGTTGGCAGCAGCTTGGGTCCACTGCTTATGGTGATAATTCACGTTAATGCTAGTTGGGCGCCACTCTTCTACAGCTGTAGGAGACAGGGAACCACGTCCTCCCCTTTCCCCTTCTGGCCTGCATGTGGAAGGGCTCTCCATTCTTGCTGCCCTGGGGTGTGTCAACATTGCGTGCTGGCTCCCTTAACCCTGCCTGTGTGTCTACAAAGAGTACGTCCCTTCATTGATCTCTCCTCATCTTACCCATTTGAGTGTGTCTTAACCCGATTGATCTATTATCTTAAGTGAATGGAACCCAACTCAGAAAACAGCATCTTCACTTAATGTGCTCTAATCTGAAAATACATCACATCAGCAGCATGTCCAGCTTCAACTAAATCATCTGTCACCTCTTTATATACTATGGTGACAGCAGGGGTTTTTCTGAGGCATAACTGACTTATTATTTTAGTTTCAGGTGTATAATGATTTGATATTTGTGTACATTGGAAAATGATCACCACAATAAATCTAGTTAACATTCGTCACCATATATCATTACAAAATTTTTTTTTCTTGTGATGAGAACTTTTAAGATCTATCAATACGTTTTTAGCAACTTTCAAATATGTAATATAGTATTATTAATTACAGTCATCATGCTGTACATTACATCCCCATGACATTTATTTTATAACTGGAAGTTTGTACCTTTGACCCCCTTCACACATTTCACCCCACCCCCCACCCCACCCCCACCTCTGGCAACCACATGACAGTGTTTTCTACACCAACTATTTAAACATGGTCTCACACAGTATTTCTAATTTCTCATTTATGAATTTGGTTTATACGAAAAGTCTTCCAAAAATTTAAAAAGTGAAATAATAGGTCTGCATTTAAAGGCCAGTCTTTTTTCCCATCGCTAAATAACACATAAACAAGAGGAGTGGAAGACATAAAGCTGAAAAAACTTGGTTTTCAAATATTTTAGGGACAGAGTAATGAGATGGTCTTTCCACAGAATTCTAGCCTTTGCCATATATTGAGATAGTGCTTGCTTCATCTCTGTCTGCACCCCTGGTATGAATTTTTTTTATGTGGAAAGGACAAACCAACTTTCTGTAAAAATATTTTGAATGTTTCTCATACAAAACCCAAAGGATACCTCCAGAGGAACTGAAACAATATACGAACATAAGGGGGAAACACAATGATAAAGGCCTGAAAGTACCTTCAACAAAGCAAGAGACTTCCCAAAAGGGGAAATAAACACAGTTGAACTCCCTTTATCTACATCCTAACAAATAACACCTCCTGTGCCTTAAATATTTAATGTGAAATCTGTGGATTTATAAAGCTTACAAAATGCCAGGGGCTTATTATCTTTACAGTTTGCCTGACAGGAATATTCATATCGCTCGATTCCGCAGTCTAAGACAACAGGAATTCCTCCAGGTGCTAGTGGCAGATAACTTTCACGTGGCTTCAATAATCCACTAATTATGGAACCCCTCAGGTAGAACAATGTCATTAATCTGATTAAATTATTTATATTGCTGGAAAGCTAGATCTTATTAGGTCTTCAGTATTTTATTTGGTTCTTCAATTCAATATGGATATGCAAAGGGGCAAAACCATCTTTTCTCCACTGCATTTTCCAGCTGAAGAAAAAAGAAAATAAGAAAGAAATAACCCCATATTTAGTGTTTTGCTGCAAGATCACCAACCAGGAGCAGGGTCTACCTCTCTCCCGGGCACCCTGAAGCCCAGAATTTTCCAAGTCCCTTTTGAAACTCCATTCCTGTGGTTGAGGTTTTCTTCCCATGTTTCAGTAGCAGGACCATAAGCCATGATAAGATTAAAGTTCTGTCAGAGGCTGTCTAACAGCACCTCTAAGGTCCTGTCTAAATTAAAGTGAAGAGGCTTTATTTCTCTTAAAAAAGATCACTGAGAAGATTGTGAAATCCCTTATGCTAAATGGACTACCCAGTTACATTGAACAGACACCCCCTTTTGGGTTTTTGACAACATACTGGCCCATTTCATATCTGTGCTGGTCTATCAGACATTTAGTTAGAGCATTAAAGAAGTCTGGAGGTTAGATTAAATCCTGCTGAATATGATGGGCTACTCAAAACATGTACCATTTATCCAAGCACTCTGTGTGAGTACTAACTTGTAAACTGCTTTATAACCCATATTTTAAAATGTCATGGCTGATTCATCTATCATTTCCATTTTACAGAAAGGTACTAACTTGACATACTTTCATCAGGAAAAAAAAAAACCCACAAGGTTTATAAGGAAAAGAGCATGTTTTAAAAAATGGGAAAAAAATACAAAGTGTTGTAAGTTTTACGTTTGATCAAATCAGTTGACATTGTTCACTTTACTGAAAATTTCCTGAGTCTAGTTGTCCCTTGTCTACTCGAATTTCTATTAAGTTTCTCACTTCCCAAATATTCTTCCTTCTTTCAAGGTTTCCAAAACACGAGAAGCTGTGATGAGCCTTTCTTATGTAGCCCAGGGCTTTCTTTTAATAGATACGTGGTCAAGACACACAGCCAGTCCAGCTCCCTGCTAAATTTAAATCATATGATACTAGGAATAGAATTCATAATCTTATGTTACAAAAACACCATCCTCCTAATAGAGCTCACAGGATTTCAAACAACTCTATTTTCTTCTTGGACCAGCAGCTAGAAGGCAGCAGAGAAATAAGCCTATGCTCATATCCAGCCCCAACAAACCATGATAACTTGGAAATAGTAAAAGCCAGCCTCTATCCCACCTGCATGATTTTTGCAATTACATTCTTGGAAACAGGCGTTTGGGTAAAGTGTGTCCTGAGAGGCTTCAGGCCACATACGGTAAATCTTAGAGCAGTTGACTGGGTGTCTGTCTGTCCCAGGATTTCCTAAGTGACTGCAGAAGTGACTGTACGTGTACCTGCACCAGTTAGATACTTCTCTAGAAATGAAGGACCTGGTCTGCCATTACAGGGAGTGTTGCAGGCACACAGTCCTCAGCTGTCAGCCCCCTACAAGGATTGCCTCTGCTGAAGAGGGCCTCCACACTCAAGGCAGGGATCATTGTGCAAGTGATACATAGAGGGCATGCTCGCAGGTAAAATCTGTAAGGGAGGGAAGAAGGGGCCAGGAGAAGCCGAGATGCAGGTTCAGCTGAAGTCTACCCTTGGTCGGGGAACTTTGGAGCATGAATAGTACCACAGAGATGTCTCCCCTTGAGAAGAAGCCCACGCTTTTTCACCCTCTTATCTGGCAGTCATTGACTGTGGGCTGCCCTCAGTTGGGGAAGGGGGTGGCAGGGAGTTGACCTCCCAAGCATTTCTAGATGAAGTAGCTTCCTAGGCCAAGAAAAGGTACAGCTCCGAGCTTAGAGAAGCCCACCTTCACAGCAGTGACAGATAGGCACACCGGCCCAGGAAAGGGAGTCCAGGATGGGACCAACAGTGTCTACAGCATGGAACAAACACCATCCATGCATAAGGTGCTGTGCAGGTGAGAAATATAAATGTAAGACTGGACCACAACAAGCATTGCCTCGGTGTCTTCCCATATCCCCACATCTAGTCCAGGCTAGCTACAGGGGTTTCACCCCATCATAGGATACCCCTTGAGAATAATCTCTGTTCCTGCTGGAAGGACCCCTGTAGAAATTTCTGCAGTCTATAATGGAGGAGGATCCAGATGGGAAAATGAAAAAGAAAAGGCAGTGCTGACTGTCAAGTCGTTTTCCAAGAATTATTCTTTTACCGATTGATCCTAAAGAATGATCCTTTAAAAAAACTGTGACCTTTAGTAGTAAAGTTCCTTCTTGATTTATATTATTCTTATTAGTCAAGTCATCAGGAACGTGTGATTGTAGATAAGCCAGAGTCCCGATATTCAGGTATAAACTAAAAGATCTAACTGCCAGTTGTAAAAACCTCTTTTGTTTTTTATCTAAGTGAAAGGGATAATAGTGATTTCATAAAGTTTTGCAAAAATTATGGGAAATTGTAGATGTTAAGCTCCTAAAGTGACAAAAAATAGATGCATGGTAATTTATACTTGTTGTAAGTCTTATGCTTAAGGACAATGTTTCTAATGATTAATTTCTAAGAATGGTTTTAATTCTACATATAATCAACAAAATGCTTTCCTGCTTGGCCTGCTTTCTTAACAAAATGCCTAGTTTTTTTCCCTATAAATACAATTTCAATATTGAAAACAATAAATAAACAAACAAATAAATAAATAACTTCCAACTGAAGAGTCATAACATTTGACTAACCTAAATTGAATGTTTAGTTTAAAATGGAAGTAGGCTCACCCAATCCCTGAATGAGAGGCTCAGGAAATGATGTCCAATACCTTTATATCATTGTCCAACTGAATTCAACACCAAGTATGGAAAGGGATGGATCCAGTTACTAAGTCCTCATGTTGCACTGGGCAAAACACTTCACCTCAAACTACCTTAATTTCCCATTGTTAATAAGAGGAATTTGAACTAAGTGGTTCATTTATTGAAGAAATATCTATTAAGTACCTACTATGTGCCAGACAGTGTGCTAAGAACCCAGGATAGACTGGTAAACTAAAAAGACAGAGCCAGTGCCCCGGTGGAGAACATGATCTGAAAAGGAAGATAACACAAATAAGTTCCAAAAAAATGTGAATTGGGATAAACACTATGAAGGAAACAAAAGTTGAGGAAATATAAAATAATGGAAAAGAGCTATTTTAGATGAGGTTTTTATGGAAGGCCTCTATAAAAAGACAATATTGAAGCTTGGATCTAAAGATAGTAAGGAGCCAATCATGTAAGAACTTTCCAGAGAGAAAGCATAGACTGTGCGAAGGTTCTGAAGTGGGCATGAACTTAATATGTTTAAGAAACTTTAAGAAAAATTAGACTAGATAAAGTATAATGAGCAAGGGATACAGGGGCACAAAGTGAGGCTGGACAGAATGAGATCATGTAAATCAGGATAAAGAACACAGATTTCACACTCCAGGAACATGGGACGACATTGCAGGTTTTGAAACAGGAGCGGAACATTATCTACTTTGCATATTGGTGCTGCATGGAGAACTGACTGGGGGCAAGAGTGAAATACAGGAGTCCTGTAGGAGATGATGCTGTAGCCTAGCAGGAGATAGGTAGTCCAGTTAGGGTACTGGCTGCGGCAATGGACAGAAGTGAAGAGGAGATGTGTTTCGGAAGTGCTGACAAATGTCTGATATATTGATTATGGTTTGGACGTGGGGGATTGCTAAAAAAGAAAGAAAAATCAACAGTGATGCTTGGGTTTCTAACATGAGTAACAGAAAGATAGTGTCGCCATTTAGCTGTGAAGATTGGCAAGTGAGAAGGAAAAGCTTTGGGATAGAGAATCAAGAATTCATTTTGGACAAATTAAATTGCATAAGAGAAATCCAAGAATATATGTCACATAAGCAGTGAAATATATACATCTGGAGATCAGTGGAAAGATTTTTGTCCATTTATCATCATCATCATTAAGCAAAGCACTTAACCCTTTGGAGACTCGGTTTCTTCATAAACAAAACGAGGATAATAATATCTACCTTCCTAATTCATAGAACTGTAAGGATCAAAATGAAATACTATATGGATAAGCACTTGGCAAACACACCCATAAATGTATGAATATGCATGTATGAATAATCAGTCAGCATTTCAATGGAAAACATGAAAAGCAACTCCTTACACAAGTCCCTACCAGCAACACTCACACGTGGTTGTCATGGATCATATTGTTGCTGTATGTTAATTCAATGAGAATTCTTCCTTTGCGAGTCTATAATGTGTAATTGGCTCTAGATCATCATTTCTACATGTCTGTTCCCACCAGATACTTGGTATTTTTGAGGAGGCTTAAGAAGTAGACATAAAAGTGGTGCTGAGCATTGAGAGAAACCAAAATAATTGCCAAGCAAAGCTCACCAGTGCATGTCAAATATCAGTAAGTATTAAGCAGTCAAAGGCTAGAACTTTCTTCAATAGATAACAAGAGTCTACAGAAAAATACTCTTTCTTACCCTTTACTTCACTTTCCTTATCACACTAATTCAAGGAATCATATTCTCCAAGTAGAAACAAGAAGTCTTTTCCTGTTAAAAGTTCCTGCAGATATAAAGAACACTCCCTTGATCTCTGAAGGACACCATTCCAGTAAGATGCAAAGTGAGTGTGGAAGTTCCAGTAACTTCTGAGGGGTTAACCCTATTTATACAGGGCTCTGTCTCTTTGAACAGACCTTCTGGAGTCATAACCAGGCTAATTAATCCTCTCCGTGGAATCGCTCTGGCAGACAGAGTCTGGTGCCAATGCTAAAAAAATATAGACATAGACAAGAAAGGTACTGTAGTTTTTATCACCAAATACCCTAAACTGACAGCCACCAGCTATGGTAATCAATGATAATGAAGCAAAACTTCTGGAAATCTGTCACGGCAGCGGGAAATGTCTATCTCAATGACCAGTTTCCGCAATAGACTCAGTCAACTGGGCTCCTTTTCAAAACCAGTTAAAAGGTAAAATGTACGATTGCAGCTCTTATTGGTAGTAACAGTGACATTTTCAGTAACTTCCTAATCTTTATCTTTGCTGTACGCTTTGAGTATACCTTTCAGAAACTTAAAATAAAAATATTAGAAATAAAATTCTTGTGTTTATTTTATTTATTAAATTAAGCGTTTGAAATTTTTTGATATTTAATTGACTTCATTCTTTACTTAAAGATGGTCAGGACTAAAATCTTACCTAAATACTAATTGGCAGAATTCATTATTGTGAAGACTTTCTAGTGTCTTTGAAAATGTTAAGCTTATGTGACTAGAATTTGAGATAGGCAACTAGAAGGCTTTCTGAACTCAGGGTGACATGAGTAGGAAAGATAAATCTCTGGGCAGGAGGGGGTGTCCCCACAATTTTTTCTTAGGTGTATAGGCAGTATTAGGGCAAGAAAGGGCCCACTTTGATCGTCTTCCTTACATTAGTGATGTCCAGAGTGATGTACACAAAATACTCTGTTTACATTTATATTTATTTACTCCTTTTTACTATTGCATATATTTAATGATGAACATAGTATATTAAAAATTTAATTTAGGTATAAAATATATTTATATATATTTTAAATATATATATAGCATATTTACATACTTAGAAATTTTCCTGATAATAATGAATCATCCACATATTTGAAGACCCTTGCTCAGAGTCTCAGGATATGACCAGTGATGTTTTAAATACATATATAAACCGACTTGCCCTAAAACACTTGTCATGAGTATTATAACCACTGCAAAGGCTCTAATTCAGGACCAAATCATGCCTTTCTGCAAATCTGAAAAATGAGTGCTTCTTCCAGGTGGACCTGCTTGGAAAGTACAATCTTGAGAACTAAACGGGGGCTGGACTGCAGCCCCACCCACCCCTCAGCAGATACCCTTGTGCAGTGAACAAACTGCATAAATGTCCAAACGCGTGGGCCCTGTGTGTTCCACTTTCAGAGAATGTGCTCAGAGCAATCACGCCCCCTGCCTCCATCTGGCTAAACTTCTGGGCAGTAGCCCCGGCAGCCTCACAAGATGGCAGTCCCTTTGTGAATTTGCTGGATCACAATCCAGAGTCTGATTCTCAGTTTCACAGCCTCAGAAAGTTTTTTGTCAGTAATGGAGACAGATCCATTTGCTTTGACCCAAGTCGCAAAGTTATCAAATTTATTATTTTGTCTCAAGAAATATGTGTCACGAAACCCAGAATTCTCTATACAAGCACAATGAGCTCATCTCCTTATCGTAAGCAAAATTATATGGGAAGGAAAGTTATAATCAGAAAGAAGGTACACCCATCAAATGAATCAAAAGCAAATGGGATCAGGTCATGACAGCAGATGTCTGCAGCTGACAGTAGAGGTGGTTATACCAATAGGACCCAAAATGCTCTAGCTACAACTATTTGGATCCCTCTCCATATTAGATGTAATCTTGGCCAAGAGCTTTGCCAATACGACCAGCATACTGAACTAAACAGCCACTGGCTAAGAGGATATTCTCCTCCCTCTCAGTGCTTGGAAAGGCACAGTCGATGCGTGTCTCCCTAATTCTCCTTGGTACATCCCTGGGTGATAAAACATGCCCTCTTTCTGACAGGCATTTTTGTTTTCTTTACATACATTATGACACTAAATTCAGCTTCAATCAGTCCTGGAGGGAAAGCTATCTCTCTCCAGATCCTATAAGTCACTGCTACCAGCCTATGTGCTTAAAGTTTAACTTTCCGAGGAAAGTCCAGTTTTTTGCAACTTCTTTGGGATGCCAAACGGTGCCTCTAAGTTCTGAAAACAATGTGTTTTCTGGAGGCAATGTGTTTCTGGAGGCAATGCCTCCAGAACCGCAATTACCTTTGACTGATGATGGTCAGATTCTCAGAATTCAGAGAGCCATCTCCACACCTGTAGATTCGCTGGTCATGTAACAGCATCAAGAGGTGGCCCTCCTCATAACTAGGACATTTCTACAGTGCTGTCCTCTCATAACTAAGAATGTCTGCATGGCAGACACCTCCTTCTGATAAACTTATTATTACATCTTTGTCAACTAATAGTGATGTAACAAGGGGAAAGCCATGTATTTAGACTCAACTGAAAATAAACTCCACCAGAGGAAAAATGTGACCATTCATAAAGTGTTTATACTAATAGGGCCCAGCAGAGGAAAATTATTTACTTAAAGCCCAAAACATTTCTCTGAATGATGTTTGACCTTGGTTTTGTGTCAGAGTTTAGTAGAAGAAAGTATCCCTATGTATTTTCATTTTCCCATTAATATATGCTACACTGAGAGAAAATAAATAAGTAAAAATAATTCAGGAGAGTCAATGAACTAATGTGAATTTGTTATTCATGTTTTAAAGTTGGCAACAAAAAATAACTGCCAGAAAGTACAGGGGCTCATAGATCCCCAAGGTCAGCTGTTTTCTGTAAACATAGTTTCTAGACAGTTTATAATATGTCCTTGAACCAGAGTCTTGGGCCATTGCTCTGTTTACCCATTAGATCTCCTGCAAGTGCATAAAATGTCTCTTCTCATTTTAGTGAGTGAGAATTTGGCTGCCTATTCTTTATAATGATCATTTTTTACCTTGGAACAAATTGTTAAATTTGTTATTGATCATGCATGAAAATAACTATCTGGCCTGAAACCTGGAACAATTTATCAGACTTTACTAGCTGATGCTATATTTGAGGGTAAAATACCGTCTATTACTTAGAGCTGTACTATTTATTCACACCTCTTCAAGAATTGTGATTTTTCAGTTTCCTATTTGCACAGAAAATAGTATTTAGCTTGTTTTATGCCAAAAGCACTAGGCTAGACAGTGGGAAAAATGGAAAAGTGAATTAGACCTGGTTCCTGCCTCCAGGAACCTGACACTCTACCCAGGGACAGATGAGACACACACATGAATGTCTACAATGTGAGGCAACGTGAAATTGGGTCATGGAAAGAAGGACCAAGTAACCTAGGAATTCAAAGGGAGCCTCGCTTCCAGTGGGGCTGGCCAGGAAATGTTTTCAGCACAGAGGAGGAGGCATCTGAGTTGGGCATGAAGCCACGAGTCAGACTGCAGAAGGCACAGATGGGGGGATGAGGCACTGCAGCAGATGGAATGGCATGAGTAAGGACAGAAGTAGAAAAGCGCAGGGAACAAACAGTGATCCAATTTGGCTGGACCGTGTGTACTGTGGGGTGGGTGATGCTTGGGAGGTAAAGGTAAGCTGAGGTTAAATTTTGAAGGGTTTTGAAGGCACAGTTCACAAGGAAAAACTCCTTGGTAGGCAACTGAGGGAAGAGTGACCATCTTTATCAGAATGTATTTTAAAGCAACTGATCAGGCAGTGAGTGCGGTGTGGAATAGACGGGGAAGAGAGGAAGATGGGCAGTGACAGTTGATGTATTCCACACAGGAGATGGTCAGTGGGCTTCCCAGCAGACTGCACTGAACACAGAAGTTTGAAGGGTGATAGGGATTTCCCTGCCTGCCAGTTTTTATTAACCTATTTTTTTCTTTCCCTTTCTGGCTACAGGAGTCAGAAAGGCCGAACGCCATCGAGGGCTTCACCAGTGCAAAATGCTAGACGTGAATTCGAGGGAGCTACAGAATTTGAAGGGGTCAGAGGTGGACACTGAAATCAAGCTGCAGAGCTAGACTTCTAAATGCAGAAAAATAAGGCAGGCACAAACCATGTCAATTCGGAGAAATTCGAGGGTGGGAAGAGAGTCCTGCCAAACTGCCTAGAATGGAATTTTTTAACTTTGTGTTTTCTTTTTGTTGATAATCTAAAATAACTGTGAAAACATACTTTGGGCCTCCTTATAAAGGAGGAGTGCTTCTACGCTATTTTGGTTGCTTGCATTTTCTTATTGCATTAACACCAAATAGTACTGTTTTAATTTTCATGGGCTAATGCAGAGAAGGCAGAGGAGGAATTAGTATAGAAATGACATATTTATGCCAGTTGAACGCCAAATGAAATCCTGCTGCACTAAATGAACAATGAGTTCTCAATGGTTCTACTAAAGAAACGGGGCATTGAGTCTATGATACCAAAACTGAGCAGCACTAAAGACTCAGAGACCATTGTAATAAGCAAATAAGTCTTCTTAACTCAGTTTAGAATTTGGATTTCATTAGTTTGATAATTTTCTTGATATCTAATTTGTAAATATGTTTTGATTTTATAACTGTTTGCCATCTATAACCATCATGAGCTTAAACCTAGTTACATTTACACAAATGTAAGTACCATTATCTTAAAAAGATATCAGTTAATTCGAAGAGGGGAGAATGAGTGAAAATGTTTTTTCATTAAAGTGGGCCCATGCATTACGAATGTTTGGAAAACATGCATTTTGCCTTGTGGTTTGCTTTTATGGTAGAGGTATGGTGACTATTTGCTTAAATTGTCAAGGCAAAGAGGACACTCATATATTTATATTCTAAGAGTTAAGCTTGCCCAATTTTCAAGCTGTAAACTTCCAAATTAATATACACAATAAAAAAGTTTTATTTACCACCTATTTGTCTGTGGCAATGAACTAATATATTTGCTGTGTGATTTAACCAGACAGCCCCTCCTTTCCAGGCTATAAAACATACCCTCTCCTTTCCAGATTTTAAGAATGATTTTTAAGAATGTGTTTTATAGAAGAAATTCTCCAATTTTTTTCAATTTTGTACTTATTCCATCCAGATTTTAAAAGCAGGTAGAATCAGACAACATAAGATAATCTCATTTATTTTTATGATACCTAAGCGGGCAAATAAAATCGGCATATCAGTCACCACTGGGATTATATTATTTTTAGCATGGCTGATGCGAAGTTAAGTTTAGTGGGATTTCTCTATTACATTAATTGGCTACCAGTTCTGCTCCGTGTAATTAGCGCTACTATTCATATCTCAGCTCATGTGTGAATCTGGCAGCACTGTCAGCATAACACACCTGTTTTCCTACCCAGGATATCAACTGAGCAACAACTGACTGATATCCTGAATTACATTAAATACACTTAATAGTATTTCTGATATGTGTTCAGAGAAGACAGTACTGACATTTTTTCCTCATTGCTAATATCATATAAAGAAATACGTTATTTCCCATGAGATGAACAAGCTTTTAGCTAAGTTATCTTTAAACTATCTCCACGAGATATTCATCCCATTATCTCCATTGTATAGATTTGGGAACAAGGGTCAAAATGTCCAAAGTTTTAATATTCTTCAGTTTAGCACTTTCTTAAAGTGTCCTCCTTGTGAATAAACTCATAGTAAATGTTCCCAGCACGTGGTGGACAATTTAAAGAATGACCAGTTTTAGGGCAGGAAAAATCCATGGGGAATACTAGATTAGTGTTTACATAAAGATAAATGTTTAAAATAAGGCAAGTTATTAAACATACTTAGCATAAATACGGGATCCAAGTAATACCAAATACTCACAAATTTCTAAATTAAAAAATTATAGGTTTGTATCTCATCTTTCGACTGTTAATGGTGCCCTCGCAGTCTCTTAACCGATTGCCACGCTTAGATGCCACGTCAGCTGGTCTACAGGTGAAAGGGGCATCGCATATTCAAGACTTGATACCATTTCCTCTTATTTCTCTAACCAGCCAATTTCTACTCAGCTCTATTCCCTCTTCTGGAAGCACACTCAAGTAACTGTTCTTTCCGGATCCCTAATTTGTTTTATACAAAACAATCACAGCAGTTTCCAATCAACTCACTCTGTCCGTCTATACCAACTCTGCAAGATTCAGGAATCTGCTTTCCTAATGAGGGCAGCTTATTTTCAACCACACCAATATGTCCCTAGAATCATGATGAATAATCCTAAAATCCACCAGCTCCCTCTGCAATGTGAGTTAAGGCATCTCAAGGCCCCCTACAGCTCCAAAATGTCATAATGTTTTTTCCATCTACCTGCCTTAGTGCCAGAACATCATCATTAGTCCTAACCTTTGGGATGGAGCATTACACCCTGAACAACCCTATTAAATTGTGAAGGCAACATATTACTCCATTGATTATTAGGCAGAGGTGTGCAAAAGAACCATTTGGAGGAGCTTTTCAAAATATATATACTCAGCTTAGCCCTCCAGAAGGTGTTGCTCAGAAGGTGGGTCCAGGAGGAAAGCCATGTTGAGAAAGCACACTGGGCCACTCTGATGTTCATCCCAGATTCAGATCTACTGCAGTAATTCCTCATTAAGCATCCAAACCTAATAGAATAGGTTCATCTTTTTTAAGTGTCGTGAAAAAATAAGATAAGAAATAGGGAAGTTTGATGGTGAGATGGCAGCTAGGAAAGGAAAAGTAGGCCAGAATGTTTTGCTTCAGGGAAAAAAAATCTGGGCCTCCAGGGGACAACATGAAGAAACTGGCCCCCGGAAGGAGTGTGGGGGATTGGGAGAGGTAAACGGAAGAAAAGTTTTGAAACTACTTCCTAATTTAACCAGAGACAGACTCCAGTATTGAAATTTCCAGCCTTAAGTTCTCTGTAACTGTGATAAACAGTTGGTGGTTCCTTAAAAAGTTAAACATAAAATTACCAAATGGCACAGCAATTCTATTCCTAGATATACACCCACAAGAATTGAGAACAGGTGTTCAAACAAATACTTATACATGAATGTTCAGAGCAGCACCATCCACGGGAGCCAAAGGGTAGAAACAACCAAAATGCCCATCAACCAATGAAGGAATAAATAAATACGGTATATCCATACAACAGAACATTATTCAGCCATAAAAAGCCATGAAGTATGATACTCGCTACAATATGGATGAACCCTAAAAACATTATGCTGGGTAAAAGAAGCCAGACCCAAAAGGCTACATATTGTATGATTCCATCCACATGAAATGTCCATTACAACCCAATCCATAGAGACAGAAAGCAGGTTAATAGCTGCAAGGGGCTGGGGAAGGGGGCAGGCATCCACGGAAATGGGAAGTGATGCTAATGGGTACAGGGTTTCCTTTGGGGGCGATGAAAAAGTTCTAGAACTAGATGGTGGTGATGGTTGTACAACACTGTGAATGTACTTAATGCCACTGAATTGTACACTTTAAAATGGTTAAATAGGTCAATTTTATGACATGTGGATTTTAACACAATGTTATTAAGTGCTTTAGAAGTAGGCTTTCTTTATTCAAACGCTGCTACCTCCTACAGGAACTCTGAAGAAATGCACTTGTCAGTGAGCTTCCCATGAATCTGGTGGTGCTTCTGCCGCCCTTTGCCACCTTCTACGTTGAATTCACGGAAAGTGCTGAGCAGGTGTGAACAGGAAAAACTGGTCAAGTGAAGTATCTCAAGTTACCCTGTGCCTTAGGTGAGGAGATGCGTAGAGGAACGTGACAAGAACATTAGAACAAGTGTGGGTCCCTAAATGTCACTGGGCTTTAGGTCACTAAACCTCACCCACTCTCTGGAAATTGCATAGATTGGCAGGCGATGACTACAGTATGTGCCCTGAAATTTAAACCCAACCCAACAGAAGGGAGGATTCCAAAGCAGACAAAATGCCAAAGAAAATTCCCATCGAGGCAGGCACTGTCTACATCCTTACAGGGTCAGCAAGGGAACAAAAGTGCTGTGACTCCTTTACGCTGCCTAGCTCTGCCTTATTCCACATCTACAATGCAGAAATGTGAGAAATGAAGCTATTTTCTGGGGAATTTGGAGAACTCCCTAACTACCTAATTACTGGCCTCCAAAGTATTCAGCTATGAGACTTGAACAGTGGAGGAAAATATGTTTCTCTAGGGGGAATTCATCTTCTGATTATAGATACAGACAGTCCCTCATGCCACTTCTCTGTGGCTGCTCTCTCTGGGTTTACAGTCACCAGGTCTTCGATGCATAGCTCATCACAGTTGATTATCTTTGTTCCCAGTTTAGATAACTTAGATAAGCAGAATGCATTGCCTAAGTACACACATGAGTAGACATAAGCAAAAGGAAAGAGGAAAAATCTGTAGGTAGAATTCAGGTTTTCTAAACACATTTTAAGAGAGTGTTGGATGAAAGGTCATTCAACATGTTTACAAAGACTGCTTTAGGGTATTGGTAAAACGTGGCTATTTTTCCTTTCTCTTTTTTTATGTATTCCTCTATTTCTGAATTTTCTGCAGTAGTTACATATTTGTTATTTTTAACGTTATAAAAGAAAAAGTACCATTTTATTTTTGGCCTAATGTTAAGTAAAAGTATGTGCAGATGCAAGCTCAAGCAGACTATAGTTTGTAAAGGCCTTTTCCCACCAAAAGGAACCAGCTCATTCTATGTCTATGGCATGAAATATGCCAAATAAACCTGGAACGTTTTGTCCAACTAGAAAGCAAGAAAACTATTAAAGACTATCACGATTGTCAAAAGGGCCCAGGAGCCAACTTGAAAAGGACTGCACAGCAAAAGATGGAACAATTTGAACATTAATATTAATTATAACTTCAATGAATTAAAACACATCATATATTAAAATAATTACTCATCGGCTACCTTTGGCAAATGCTAGGGAATGAATTCAATACTCTGAAAACTGGTAAACAAAAAGAAAGAATCAAGCATTTATCTTACATTTTTCTTTCCTTTTTTCTTTTTTTTTGATTGCACGGCTTGTGGCATCTTAGTTCCCCAACCAGGAATTGAACCAGGCCCATGGCAGTGAAAGTGCAGAGTCCTAACCACTGGACGGCCAGGGAATTCCTATCTCGCCTTTCCTATACTAAGTTTACTTGAGGATAACCAAACAGTTGATGAGGGAAAGTATTTATTTTTAGAATCATTCCAGCTTATAAATTAGGAAGGAATCTGGAATTAAATTATCATTAGTTTGCAAGCCTGATAAACGAGAGTGAATGTGGGAAATTATCATTAATGGCTACTAATATCACCAAAAGAGGTAGATATGTGCCCCCTACCACAAGTAGACACCACCACCTATAAAGATAAGTCTCTAGATCTAACTTTCAGTTTCTAATAAATATAGGGGAAAGAGCATTTCATTGAACGTTAAACTTGAGGGTGCAATCAGCAAAATCAAAAATGTGGAAAACTATACAAACAACCTAGCTTCTTCAATGAATATATACAAGGTAAAAAAAATTAGAGGAGAAAGGGAGAGCCTAAAAATTAAAAGAAATTAAGAGTCATATCAACCAACTGCAATGCAACCAATTCTTATTTGAATTCTGATTTGAATAACTGTAAAAAAAAAAATTTATGCCATCTGGAAAATATGGCCACTGAGTAGCTATTTGATGATAATAAGGAACTATTATTAATCTTTTAGGTATGAAATGTGATTATGTTGTCTTAAAAGAGTTCTCACCTTTTAGAGATACATACTGAAATATTATAAACAGAATGATTTGATGTCTTGGAGTTGCTTCAAAATGATCCATCTGCAGTTGGCAGCAGGATTTGCCATGAGTTGAAAATTGATCAAGACAGGTGATAGGAATACGGGTCTTCTCTGTACTAGTTCTTCCATTTGTGTAAAAATAATAAAAAGTCCAAAATCCCAGATCATCTACGAATATCCCCAAACTATCCACCTAAGATTTAAAAGTATCTTCTTCCTCTGGATGAATATTAAGGCTTAGGAAGAAACACCTGACTATTTCATAGCTAAATAGAGAGACATCACAGGACTGCAGGAGAGGTGGCCAGGTTGAGCCTGGCACTGCTGAGCAGGCCAGTGGAACGTACATTTCAGTCCATGTCGTTAAAGGGCTAATTTTTCAGAGTGAGTTCAACATTAATTTTCTGATCAACCTAGGGGCAGTGATGTAAAGCTTCTGTTTCATCCTTCTACTTCTTAACACAAATACCTCATGGAATTTCAGAACCAAGAGTTGGAAAACGGGGGAATATTATTTCAAAGGATCTTGGCAGAATTTCTCATAGAAACAGAACTGTCTTTTGTTAAGCAAAGTATCTTGATGAGCCATTTAGGTATAACAATGGTGATAATCTAGAAGAACAGAGTAAAAGAGAGAAATAAATATCTTTTTATATTTTTGTTAAAATGAACAGCCTCTGAGGGGTGAGTGGCCTCAAAAGAAAGAAGGTGGGATGCATGGACGGGGAAGGAACCCAGCATTCTGGAGCAAAGTCTTTTTAAGGAAAAAAGATTGCCCATGAAGGACTCATCAGTGCTAGCCATGACTGTTGGGCTATTTAGAACAGAGATGGCTAAATTTCAATTTTGAAGTATCTGTGGTGCTGTTAGGTGATGTGACCCCCCAATCCTCCATTATTGCCAAACCGTAAGTAAAAGCAACTTGCCCACACAGCCATATGTGGGTAGTTATTGGAAGAGAACCAAAGGCAAGGCAGCTGCTGTTTATATTGAGCTGATGTGGGCAGAAGGAGGAGACAACCAAAGAAGAGGAGCTGTGTGTTCAGTGGAATCAGAGAAACACATCGCTGGGGGTATGGATGCCCCTCAGGAATTCTCAGATACGGGGCCGGGCGGTAGGAAACCTAGGAGTAAAGGCTTGAGACAGTTCATTTGACTCTTAAAAGAAAACATAAATATATAATAAAGGATGACTACACAGGCTGGAAGATTTGGGGATATCTACGGTGCTAACACGGGGAGAACAGTTAGAAGACAATTCAGACCACCAAGCTCTGTAATCCTATGATGTTATTTCTGGGAAAGATCCCAGAGATCACCCAGAAGAGCAGTTTTGAACTTGGTCCACAAAGCTCCTGGTTTCTCAGAGGTGGCTCAGGGGCTTCCAGAAGGGGCATGGATTAGGGTCCAAAATCCTTGATTAATCCAGAAGAGTTTATTCTATATTACTTATTAGGACTCCACTTTGGATCTTATTTTTTAGAAAGATTTTTGCTGCTAAAAAGAAGAAAAAGGGGGGCTTCCCTGGTGGCGCAGTGGTTGAGAGTCCGCCTGCCGATGCAGGGGACACAGGTTTGTGCCCCGGTCCGGGAAGATCCCACATGCCGCGGAGCGGCTGGGCCCGTGAGCCACGGCCGCGGAGCCTGCGCGTCCGGAGCCTGTGCTCTACAACGGGAGAGGCCACAGGAGTGAGAGGCCCGCGTACCGCAAAAAAAAAAAGAAGAAGAAGAAGAAAAAGGCATTGATATGATCTAACCGCCTCATGTTACAGAAAGGCAGAGAATTAAAAAATGCTAAGGAACTTGCCTACCATCACATACCAGAGCAGATATTAGAATCCAGTTCTTCTGATTCCCAGTCCACTCTGTCCTCCTCTCGACTGAGAAGCTAACAAAGGTGTCAACGGGAAATGGATGTACACTCAGGGCTGGACTGGCCTCTGCAGCTTTATGGGTTCTTGGCATCACATAGAAGTCACTGTAGGCCAGGTATCCGGAGTCTTCTCCACGGCATAAACCAGGTGGTGGAGAAAGGCTTGCTTACAGGCTAGAGGAGACCTTTGCCCTCTCTCTTCCTGCAGCAAATATCCATCTAATTCTGTTTCGAGGCCTTGCAGAAAGCCTGAGGCTGAGAGAGAAGTCCCAATTTCATCGATCTGCCTGTTTTGTTCCCACTCCAAGAGACAGTCTGAGCTGCCTTCCCTTGCATTGCCCTAATTTGTTTTCCTCCCAGGTTTTTTGAGATATAATTGACATACAACACTGTATAAGTTTAAGACGCACAGCATGACTTGACCCTAATCTAACAGAGTCAACTACCATCTCTCCACCAAATTCTATCTTGAAAGCCAAAGATGAAATTTCAGGAAAGGCTCAGGCATAATGGAAGGAAGACAAAATTGAGAAAGAAAACTCCCAGGTCGAAGAGACAGTTCTACCAATTAGCTGTGTAGCCAGAGGTAAATTAATTAACTCTTCATCTGTAAAATGATTCTAATAATACTTACTTCATAGGGGTATTGCATAAGGATTAAATGAAGTAAGCCACTTAAAACATCTACCCCAGGACATGTCAGTCATTCAGCAAATACTGGTTGGATTCTTTTTCACATTTTAATTCAACCTCACAAAGAAGCACTACAGTACTCTCTTGGTACACAGCAAAGGCAAGAGGACCAGGGGCAGCCAGAAAGGTCTTGAAGACATATTTCTTGTCTATGACTGAATTCTGGATGTTTTTCCTAGGACACTGCTGTGTCCACAGTAAAAACCAAAGTTGTTTCCCTCCAGAACATATGATCTGAAAAAAATGGCAGAGTTTTTTTATGTGGTCACAGTTGACTGTCTGCCCAGGCCATTCTTCCCCTGGTGGTCTCTTGGGATTCAGGGAAAATGCTGGCATCTCAGAAAATATTTTAGTCTGCTGGTTCAAGTTTGTCGAGGGAGTCAGCCACACAGAGCCTCCACAGCAGGTGAATCCAACCAAGTCTGAAGGAAACTCAGCTGCCTCCATTCACACAAGACATTTTAGATCAGTGGACCTTCAATGCCCCATGGCAGCAGCAACTCCATCCTCTCATCCTTCCCTTCCACCTTCCCAGGTCCCATTACAGGGTTCTTCCTCAACTGCACGTGCTCAGTTAGTTCACGTACCTAATTTAAATAGTAGCCGTAAATCCCCTGCAGTGGAAGAACTGCCCCATCTCCCTGTGATGCACATCCAATAGCCCTCTTGTCTCGTGTGTAGCTATTCTGTAACCTTACACATAGTCCCCTGTCCTGCTCTCAGATGACAGTCATCCTTTCTAATCACAAACTCACTGTTTTGAATCAACTAGAGGCCTGATGTGAATAGTTTTCCTAGAGTTTCACCTAACTTGCAACACTCAAAGCAGCTTCAATTTACAAGCACAAGCTCAAGAGAAAAAATTTGCACAAAAGTTGAGACACAATGATTGCATCCATCAGCAACTGTCACAATAATGCTAAGTCACAAACCAAGGAGAACTCAGTGACTACACCACAAGGCTCTTCTCCAGGCTGGAAGTCAGGTGGGACAACTCTATTCCACAAGCGCTCATCCCGGGTCCCTGGCTGAGGAGGCAGCAGCCCTTATCAGGGAAGAGGCCAGAGACTCCCAGAGGTTCATGTGGACACACACGAGGTATCTAAAGGCCTAGAATCAGAACTCACACACTGTCATTTCCTACTATATTCCTTTAGCCAAAGCAGGTCACAATGCCAAGTCCACAGCAGTAGGGTAGGAAGTAGATTCCTCCAGTGGAGGCATTCAGGGGTTAACAGAATGAACATGTGTTGAACGATGGTCTAACCCACAACACCTATGTACATGCCAGCTCTTTATTCCCTGCATGCTCAACATTCCCTGCATCTCAGTATTAATATCTTCCTTGCCCAGAGTTAGAAGTCAGATAACACAACACTTCTACGAATCAGGAAGTTGTCTATCACAACAAAACCTGCATGAGGTCTAATCACTGTTGCCTACTCAGCATTAGGTAAGAGATTTGGACTAAGCCTTTCTGCTAGTTGTGTGTAGCAATCACTAGAAATAAATGTATGTATAAATGATGTGTAGTTTAAACACACACACTCACAAACCACAGACATTTTTGCAAACTCGCCAGTGCCATGGGGAACCTCCAGCCTGCGGTCTGGCCTTTCATGTGGAGTTTCACTTGAGTATTTACTTTGGAATTTGATAAACACAGCTATTCACAGGGCCATCTACCACAGAAACACAACTTCTTCTATAGGAACATCCCCTATTCATCCTGCAAGCTAAATCCCTGCCGTTTCCTAAAGATCCCACAGAATGGTTGTTATGCATTGTATGTAATTTGGAATAGGGGGTAATCATTCATTTTGCACAGCTCTTCTTTTGCTGCCTTCCTTCCATCATCATGTTTTACTTTAAAACTTAAAAAAACAAGAGATAGGGAAAATATGGTCTCACTTGAACAACTGAAAAGTTGGAGTGGTCAGGGATGAAGATCTGGCTAGGGCTGGTCTTTTGTAACTTTTTCTGCTTTTGCTACCAAATTACATCTTAAGGTCTAGAAAAAAGAACGAGCAACAGGCTGACCCGGAATTAACCTCAGAACTTGCCTATTATTTAACTTTTTGTTGTAGTGTTGAAGGAGAACAACCATGTCTGTCCCCTTCCTATGTGCTCAGAATTTAAGCCAAGAGAGATTTAGCAGGAGACCTGATAGGAAGTGGAACACCAATCTGGGAGTCCCAGAAGAGACCACACAAAGCAGCAGAAAGTGCCCCAGCTCTGTAATCAGACAGATGCTGGTTTCCATCCAGACTCTCTTCCTTCGTCATCAGGCAAAATTGCTTAACGAAACGCTGTTTAAGTTACTATTTGCTGCATAACAAACCACCTCAAAACTCAGTGGTTTAAAATGACAACCATCTGACCATAGTCACAGTTTTGTGGGTCTAGAATTAGAACTGTGCACAGCAGGGACAGACTGTCTCTGCACCACAATGTCTGTGGCCTCAGATAGGGTAGCACAGAGGGCTGGGAATGATTGGGATGACCCAACTCTGGACATAGGCTGGGGCCTGGATTCTGGCTTTGGTTAGTCTTTTTGGTTCTTCTCCAAATAGTATCTAATGGGGCTGGAATGTCCAAGATAACTTCTGGGCTAAGATGGCTAGAAAACTGGTGTTGGCCGAGTATGCCTGTCAGTCTGTCTGTCACCCTTCCTCTCTCTCCTCCTCTCCTCTTCCTCCTCTTTCTTTCTCTTCTCTCTTTGTCCCTCTGTCCCTCTCTCCTTCCTACTCCTTCTCCCCCGCACCCAGGTAGCCTCTCCACGTGGCTGACTTGGGCTTACTCAAAGCATGACAGTCTCAGAGTACTTGAACTTCTTACATGGCAGCTAGAACAAAAGCAAAAGCTATCAGGTCTCTTAAAGTGTAGACCCAGAGCAGACAATGTCACTTCCACCACACGCTATTGGTCAAACCAGTCTCAAAGGCCAATTCAGATTCAAGGGAGGGGAGAACAATACCTAACCTCTTGATGGAAGGGTGGCAAAGAATTTTCAGCCATTTTTAATCCACCACAGATTCAATTTCCTCATTTGTGAAATAAAGGCAACAACCATAGCAACAAGTTGTTCTGAAATGAAAATATGACTGTTTTGTAGATGCAATGTTTGTAGAATATTCGACATTTAGGTAGTGTTTCAAATGCTAGCCTTTATTACCAAGAGAGTTTGTTTGGACAAGAGAACATCTAAAATTCCCAAAATCAGATGTTGGTCTTACTGATGTGAAGGAAAGAGAGAACAAAACTTTCTAGAGATGTAAACATATATCCAAGATATAATATAATGTATAATAAATGATCCCCATTCTGTTGTTTCCTTCTGATTTGTTCCTATTATTATTAGCCTTCTATTGTTTTCATGGCTCAGATGAATCTAATATCCATTTCTTATGGTGGAACAGAAAACCACTATGGTGGAATTGTACTATAATCTGGGGCGGGGGGCGGGGGGACAGATGAGGAATATACTGATGGTGAGAGCCGATGCTTAGAAAGAAGTCCTGTTGTTGGAAACTGCCCATGTATGCCAAGCCTTCTTCTACAGTCATACAAAGGACAAAGAGAAGAACTGACCTCCTTCAGAGATAGACTCTCCCCTGGGTTGTGGACCAGGCACTGCAGAGCAGAGAACAGGAGTCTTAGAGAAGAGAACTCGAGCTGAAATCCCAGCTCTGACACTTGCCACAGAAGACAAGTTCCTTACCCCTCTGTACCGCCTCTTCTTTAATACAGGGGTACACAGTATGCGGTATGGTAAACCACATACCAAAGTTCCCTCTTTCAGGACCTAGCCACGTCAGTGGACACAATTACTGAATGCCCCGGACTTTGCATGCATTCTCTACTTTAAACTTCCCGTCCCCCTAAGTGCATTCATACTGACAGCACGAGTGGCTTTTGTTTTGGGTTGGAGGATTAACTCACTTAGCCTGGAGGTGACTTGAGAAATCTGAGCCTCCAGGGAGGGAGGCACAGCCAGGGGTCCTGGGACCCCTCGAGAAGGTGGGAGCTCTCCTTTTGCTACAAACAGCCTCTCTTGAACATTTGGTTTCCTGCCTCTCACCAAGGCGATGGGATGGTCTCGTGAGACGCTGGTGTCTATTTCTCCCCCTCCATTTCCTCAAACCATTTCCATTTGGCCTCTAGCCCCAACAGTCCATCAGAATGTCTCTCTCTAATGCCACCAATGACACACATGTTCATAAAGAAAACAGATGTTCTTGCCTTCATCCCCCTTGACCTTGTGCAGCAGCATTTGGCATGGTTGGCTTCTCCCTCCTTTTTAAAACACTCTCTCCTTCAGTCCGAGTGACCACTGTTTATTTTTCATACCAACAACTCCACCTCATTCTCCTCACAGGTTCACCCTCCTCTACCTGACAGTTAAATTTTACAGTCCCTCCAAACCTGGTCCTGTGTCCTCTCCTCTTCTCATTATGTACTCCTTGTCTCCAGCCCTCCCATCCATAACTCTCCCACAGTAGCCTGCTAATGGCACAAGCATGGACATCTCTAGTCTAGACCACACTTATGAACAATTCCTGATGGGTCTCTCAAAGGCACTTGAAACCCCAAATGTCCAAAGCTGAATCCATGATCTTCCCCCACAAAGCATGGTCTTCCTCCAGGACATCATTTCTCCATTTATGAAACCACCATCTGTACAGTTTCTCAAGCTGGGAAAACTAAGTCATCCTTGATAGATCTCATTACTTCCAAGCTATCAATTTTATCTCTGAATTTTTAATCTGTCAACTTCTCTCTATCTCTACTAAATCTCACCAAGACTAATGCAATATAGTAGCTATTGTATTTCAATCAGTATTTTTAAAACTGAAAACCATTAGTAGACTGTGAAATAAATATAGTAGATGGCAAACAGTACATTTTTAATGAGATAGACTAGTCTAGATAAAACAAAAATATGAGAATGCATCCCCACAAAGAGGGTAAGTCTCTTAACACTTAACTTCTAGAGTGTGTGTGTGTGTGTGATGTATACTAGATCACAATGTAAAATGTATTTTTAAAATGTATAAAGAGGGGCTTCCCTGGTGGCGCAGTGGTTGAGAGTCCGCCAGCCAATGCAGGGGACACGGGTTCGTGCTCCGGTCCGGGAAGATCCCACATGCCGCGGAGCAGCTGGGCCCGTGAGCCATGGCCGCTGAGCCTGCGCGTCTGGAGCCTGTGCTCCGCAACGGGGGGGGCCACAACAGTGAGAGGCCCACGTACCGCAAAAGAAAAAAAAAAAAAAGTATAAAGAAATTAACAAGGGATCACCTGCAAAAACTGTTTGACAGCCACTGACACAATCCATTCTGGCCTTCCTGCAAAATATTCTCTACAAGGCAACCAGAGTAAATCTTTCAAAACACAAATCTGATGTCAGCTTCTCCCGCCACTAACCACCAAGGAAGGTCACCCTCCAGCCCCAACCCAATCTGGAATACATTCGCCTCTTCTTGTGTGTTCCAGTTTCATGGGTTTTCTTCCAGCTCCTTCTGATTTCCATGTTCCCTCCTATCACAGGAAAAATTCATAAGCTGTTTGCTTTGCCTGTTTCCTTCCCTTGATTGCCTAGTTAGCACCTACTATGCACCTGCCCTTATACACTAGAACACATATGCCCTTTTACATGTTTTTTATGAAAGTTCGGTCAATGGACGTCTTCCTCACTAAACTTGAAGGTCAGTGATATCAAGGACTATGCTTTTACTCATCGTTATATCCCCAGCACCTATCTTATAATAGTATAATAAATTAAGATTTATTAATATTATAAAGCTGAATGTGAATGCCAGGGCTGATACTTATTAGTTGTGTGAGACCAAGTTATTATCTTCACTGAGGTTCGGTTTCCTAATCTGTAAGATAGGGATGATAACACCTTTCTGGGTTACTGTGAGAATTAAATATGTCTAAAGTACCCTGCATGTAATAATGCTTAAATTATTGTTTGATAAAATGAATCCATGATGTAATTTCCCAAAGGATCCAGTTTCCCTGGTACTAAGATAATCAATCTTAGTGTTCATCAGCTTCTACCTTTAATTTTAACCTATCTCCTCAACTTATGTTGGTTAGGGTGAGTTATTCACTGTTTCTTTTAGATAGGGCAGCCAGATCCAAGTAGACGCATTTGATTGGCTAGCTCAGTAGCTCCCAAGCTTTTGCTAAATTCACAAGCAACACCACACAGATTAACACTGATGTGACCTTTACTTACATCATTTTTCCTCCTCAGATCATAATTTCCTTGAAGCAGGGTCCATGGGCTCCATTTTGTACATATTTTACAATTTTCCCAGCAGGAGGATGAAAGGTAGCCTGGCATATTAGAAAAAATGCAAGTTTGGTACTCAAATGGCCCCTTCATTTTACCATTTATTAGCTGGTGACCCTCAGCTAATCTCTTAAATCTCTATAAGCCAGCGGTTCCCAAACATGGCTGCACATTGGAAACACCTGCCATTTGTGTTTGTGGTTTTTTTTTTTTTTTTTTTTTTGGCTGCATTGGGCCTGTTGCTGTGCACAGGCTTTTTCTAGTTGCAGAGAGCAGGGGCTACTCTTCATTGCGATGCGCGGGCTTCTCACTGCAGTGGCTTCTCTTGTTGCGGAGCACGGGTTCTAGGCATGCAGGCTCAGTAGTTGTGGCGCACGGGCTTAGTTGCTCCACGGCATGTGGGATCTTCCCGGACCAGGGCTCGAACCCATGTCCCCTGCATTGGCAGGTGGATTCTTAACCACTGCGCCACCAGGGAAGTCCTGTGTTTGTTAGTGTTTTTTTAAAAATACTAATGCCTAGCTTTTATCCCCAGGCATTCTGATGTACTGGGTATGGGTTGCTGCCTAAGCACTGGGATTTCTGAAAGCCCCCCAAGGGATTCTACAGCTAAGTTTGGAAATCACTGCTCTAAACTACAAATTCCCTCATCTATAAAACAGTGGTGAAAACTGTCCCAATTATAAACAGTTAATGAGACATTTTAACAAGATCAAAGATGGTAAAGGGTTTGGCATAAGCGCTCTGAGAATAACAGTTATCCTTGTTAGCTGGTGGTGGTGGAAGTCGTGAGGCATCAGATGATGGAGATTCACGAGGACTCTCCCAGCCTAGCTAGCTATGTAGCATATTTAGATCCCTTTAAATGTCAGCCCATTTTCTATTTCTATGCATCTGGAACTTTTTCTGACGTGTAGAGAGCACCTCATTGCAGAGGCATCTTTTGTTTGGATTTACCTGCAAGTGACATGCACACTAGACTTTCTCACCTCGTGTAGCAACGAGACAACACGTACTATGAGTCTAATAACTAACCAGAAAAACTTTTGTGGGGCCTTCAAATTTTACAGGGCTAAGTTAAACACGTGAGGAGAAAATTTTGGTATCAAGTTGCATCAGAGCCTTTGAAACTATTTTGGGTCAGCTACACAGCAGAAGTTTGGGCCTGGCAGAGAGCCCTAAAACTGAGCCAAAAATAAACCAAAGACCATTATAAAAATGTTGTAAGTGCCAAATGCATGAGATGCTAAAATTGCAACATAATGGAGTAAAAAATTACAAAAGAGGCTTTCCAATGGTGGTACTGAGTGTCCCAACCCAGAGGGAGAAAGTTCGGGGGAGAAGTCTGGAGAGTGAACCCAGCCCCTGGAAATTAGCCTTGCGGAAAGTGATGACCGCCCCCATCCAGGCTATTCACAATTTATTACCCATCAGGCATCAAGAGCATTGCTTTCTTCCCCCTATCGGAGAGCATAGGCTGAATAGTCAGGATACAGGAAGAGTTTTCATAAAAATTAATTGGGCCACTCAGCTTTTCCTTGTATTCAGCAAATGCTCCTCCATTTGCCCTTCTCCGGGCCTGGACACGGTCTTCCTGCTCTTCTCTCACATCCAGCCGGCCATTCCACAATGCACTCGGGCGCATCCACTTGTTATTTATCGTCTTATTTTCCTGACCTCCAGAAGAGGTGGTGATTTATTCTCGGTACAGGCCTGTGGTGGAGGTTTTCAGGAAGGGTGGCAGCAAGCACTGGGCTTCTTCCTCCTGGCTCTGCCCCGCCTGCCACTCTCAGCCTGCACTGCCCAGTCCATCCCCCCCTCCTTTCCCCCAATTAGGAACTGCTACCAATTGTACATGGACAGATTTATGCATGGCTGGGGACCAGCTAGTCTCCCACTGATTGTCTAAAAGAAGAGTATGTTCTGTGTCAAAAATCCTTTGCACGGAGTCCAACTGTTTTCTTGGAAATAGCTTCTTTGACCCAGGCCCATAATTTTTTTTTAGGTTTGAATTTTATGGGCCTGATGCAAAGTCTGTCAACATTTTCTTTGTGAGACTTATTCAGGATACAGCATATTTTTGAAATGTGCAAAAGTTTGGGGATATTTCTGTCATCCAGTGCCAAGAGAATGTGCTGGAAAAGAAGAGGGCGGGAGAGGCAGAGGAGCAGGCTTAATGACCACTTACTAAGGGATTTTTGAACACCAAGGCAGAAATGATATTCTAGTAAATTTTTGAAGTAGCTTGATATTAAAACAGCAGATTCCCTAATGTTGTCCTTGTTCGGGTGACCCCACCCCTCCCAAGTCCCCCACCTCGGTGAGGCCATCAGGACTGCTAAGATCCAGAGAATGGTTTAATTGGCCCAGAGCTGCGCCATTTCTTCCCATATGACCCCTGGCTGAGAAGATCAAGGTGAAGAAAAAGGTCAGCAACACAACTGTGCATCAGACCCCAACCTTAATTTTCCCTGAAGATTCACCTTTCTCACATATGTTACAATGTACCTTTGGATGTGCTAACAATAGGGTGGGCAGTGACCTTGACTGATTTCAGATGGATGAGGACTATTTTAATCTGTTCACACAATGGAGAACTATATGGTCTTGATATGCATGTGATACCCCCTTATGGATAGGAAACAAAATATGAAAAATTAAGGGTTGCTCACATTGTCATTCCTTAAAACTCCACCGGATGTTTTATCAACGTGCAATGTTTAAGAAAAGCCCAAACATGTCACGCAGGCCCACAGCTTCTTGATGTCATCAGCAGAGATCTAGAAGTCTGTGCAATGAAATAGTGAAGAAGTTTTTTCTTCCATGTCCCATCCCTTCCCCATGTTCCCTTTTCCCGTCTTCCTTGTCTCCAGGGGTTACTGCCTCCTCTGCAACAGTAACCTTCTCTGTAATCATAAGGAAATTTACATTTCATTATTAATTTTATTCTTACCTTTGGAACTCCATTCTCATTCTTCTTTTCCTGTCACCTATCCCACTCTACCCTAATTGGGCTATTAAGATTGCTGCCTGGCCCTCTGCACCTTCCCTGAGATACCTAAGCTTTCCCCTCTCTAGGCCTTTCCTGACCCCTTGCCACTCCATCAGAGCATACCACTCCCGACCACTGGTTTTAAATTGTTCCAGTCAGAGTAATTTCATTAAGATCAGAGTTGGGTGCACATGTCTGCGTATATGTATGCATATTTATATGTGCATGAGTAAATAATATTCTGTTGTTTAAATATTCAACAATACTTCTGGTTTCCAGTTTTGTGTGTAAGGCGCTTGGACGTTACCATTCCATCTGAACAAGTAAAAGCTGAACAGACTGAAAAATCAACACTCTTCTCGGATCCACAAGAGAAAGGAAGACACAGGCAAACCACTGCCCCCAAGACTGGAGCGACAGACATGTGAATACAGTGTCAGGATCTAGTTCATGTGCTTTATACATAGTAGCTCACTTGATCTCTCAGACCTAGTGAAGTGGTTGTTATCATCCCCAATTTAGAGATGGGGAAACAGACACAGAGGTATTCAAATACTTTCCCTATAGCAACACAACTAGCAAAGTGGATGAGTCAAGTTTTGAGCTCATGCAGTCTAGCTCCAGAGTCTATGTCTTAACTATTATACTTGACTATCTCTCTAGAGTCTAGGACAATTTCCAAATTGGTGCACAGAGCATGGAAAATATATTTCTAGACAATTCAAATCACACCATTTGGCAGATGTGTCTTATTCCCCTAAAACACACAATGATTTTGGTGTGCTTCATATTGGGTCTATAGGTAATTCTTTGGGGTCAATTTGGTACCCTGAACCACAGAACCCATTATCAAAGAGAAGGCATAGGGACTTCCCTGGTGGTCCTGTGGTTAAGAAACCACCTTCCAATGCAGGGGACACGGGTTCAATCCCTGGTCAGGGAACTAAGATCCCACATGCCGCAGGGCAACTAAGCCCTTGAGCCACAACTAGAGAGCCCGAGTGCCGCAACTACAGAGCCCACCCACTCTGGAGCCCGCATGCCACAACAAAGAGCCCGCCCACCGCAACTAAGACCTGATGCAGCGAAAAATAAATAAATAATTAAATTTAAAAAAAAGAGAGAAGGCATAAACCTCTTAAATGGTATGTCAAACTGAAGTATTGCTTACCTGGTGTGGTAGAATGATTCACACTAACTTTGAGACCCTGTAGCAGTAGTAGTAGTAATAGTAGCAACAGCAGCAGCAGTAGTAGAAATACAAACACTAATACTACTACTAATAACAAGAATAGGAGCAAAGTCATAATAGCACTTTGTTGATCAATTATTACTTACCATCTTGCTTAGTGTTTTCATATTCATTATATTTCTTAATCCTCACCAAACCCTCTAAAATGGGTATTATTATCCTCATTTTACAGGTGAAGAAACTAAGACTGATAGAAAGGATTAGTAAATTCTGTAAGATCACAGACGAGTAAGAGGATGAGGTTTGAACCCAAGTCTTAGCCCCAGGCTGCATGACCCTTTATTGCCAATTTAATCTTCGAATGAGTTTGTTCACCAGTAAAACGAGAGAAGTTGAATTCCAAGATGGCTTCTAGCTCCACAGTGAAAGGACTGAATACCATTGAAGAGATATAAAATTGGGTCTCAGTAGAAAACTAAATAGAGGTGGGATGATTTGAATAGATAAAGAAGAGACTAAAGATAATCTCGTTTCATGGAAAGGATATAAAGCATTTCTGCCCAAAAAAACCTCATCTCTGGACACTTAGGAACTCAGATGTCAAGGTGACCAAAGGCTAGAGTAGCCAGACTCTATATCAGAGAATAGATTCTCAGAGAGCTGAATACGGAGGAAACAGCATGATGTTGGAAGTTAAGGTTCACCAAACATTTGGGCTCTGTACCAATATTTACTCACAATTTCTTCTGTATATAAATTTATTTTAATAAAACATATGAGCCGGATTTGAGAAAAATATTATGTAGAAGAGTTTTAAATAATATGCAGATAAGGCAAAAACAATAAAGCTATTATATACAACTGACTTTAGGAACACTGCTAGTCTAGAACTCAGTCTGATACTCACTAGATATGAAACAACAAAGCTCCCCAAGCTTTAATTTTCCCAGTAATAAATATGAGAGTTAAGCTAGAAATTCCTAAATATCTCTCACAGCTCTAGTGAAGCTTCACTTTTAAAAGCTGTTCCTAAATAAATTTTAAAACATAACCACATTAGATTTCCTTACACCCTTCATTAATCCAAGTGTGCCACCCCCCCCCCCCCCCGCCGCCGAAATAGCCAACAGTCATATTTAGGTTAAAAATGGTTTGACCTACTTTGCTGAGTATCTCCAATCCTGAATGGTTATCTGTCTGTCTGAAGTAGTTTAGGAGAATGATTCTGAATTTCCTTCTCAATCTCATTTTAAATTCACATAACAAATTTCAAAAGAGAATGACGCAGAGCCTTCCAATTTTTAAAGGGCAAAATTAAGATATCTCCACCCTGTATTCCTCCTTGAAATTACCTAAAAGCAAGACATTTGAGAGGTAGAAAGGCAAACCTCAGCTAGAATGAAACCTGTAACTGAGAACCAAATTGTATGAAAAAGAGTCCCCAAATTTAGCGAATAGTAGACAAGAGCACAGAAACAATGCTGAGGGGACAACGCACCTGGAGGTCACAGAAAACAAAGCAGATGGTGCCCTTTAAGGCAGAAGCAACAGAGTAAGATGTGCAGTGAGGTGGGACCTTCCCTGGATACTGCAGCCAAGAATAACAAGAGAGACCAGGATAAAAAAGTAACACATGGACTTGCCATCATTCCTTGAAAGAATATGTTACTGAGACGGGAGAGAGGAGCAGTTCTAAAGTTTGAGGAGATGTTAAACTCTGTCATCCTCAGAGATAGAAGCATCAGCTAGCTGACATTCAAAACCCTAAATCATAAGGAGTTTTACTGTGCACCAGCAAGGCCTCCTGCTACCCCAGAACACTACGAACATAAAACACCCTCAAATATCTGGTTCATCATTCAAAGATGAGTGATAATAAAAAGGAATTAGCAGGCTTCCCTGGTGGCGCAGTGGTTGAGAGTCCGCCTGCTGATGCAGGGGACACGGGTTCGTGCCCCGGTCCGGGAAGATCCCACATGCCACAGAGTGGCTGGGCCCGTGAGCCACGGCCGCTGAGCCTGTGCGTCTGGAGCCTGTGCTCCGCAACGGGAGAGGCCACAACAGTGAGAGGCCCGCTTACCCCAAAAAAAAAAAAAAAAAAAAGGAATTAGCAACAGATCTAGTCAAAGATACTACAGTAAAATACAAAAGAAAAGAAACAAAACTAAGCACATCATAAAAAATATTACAATGAAGCAGATAGAAATATCAAACACATATCCAGGGTCTCAGAGAATTAAATAGAACAAATGTCATTTTAAAACAAGAGCATGAAGAAAAGATACAAATATTCAAGAGGGAAAAAAATGATCAGACATCAGAAGGAAATTATATATGAAGTATCCAGAGCCCAGGAAAGAAGGTGAAGAGAAAAATAAAACCATCACAGAAATCAAGGAAACACCAAAAAGGAGAACAGACACTGTAGAAAACACAGAACTGAGAAAAGAGAACACAATAAAATGTATATGAATAAAGAGTTTTATAGGATTAGAGAGGAAATAGAATACATAGTATAAAACAAGACGATCCTAAATTCAAGTATTTTTTTGCTCCTGAAAAAAGAGAATTAACTGAAGAGAAGAAAAAAATCAAATATATAATTCAAGATAATTATCTTAAATAAAATTAGATTTAAAACTACGGATTGAGAGGTTATGCCATATACCAAAAAATAATGAATCAGAGAGATAAACATCAAGACAAACTTCAGTAAAGTAATTAAATTTAAAGTTAAAGAAATAGTTATTTGGGTAGTGATCCAATTATATCCATCATGAAACTGCCAACATTCTGTCATTTTAACCTGTAAAAACAGCAATTTCTTCTGGTTTTACTTAATAACAAAATCTTGGAGATAAGGGCTGAAAAAGAGAATGGAGCGCAAGTACATTGGTAGAAATTAAAATATATCATTTAATTCTGATTAATCCAGTAATAGAAGTACGTATACAGAAAGGTTCAAAGTGAACACCAGGAAAACAGAAAAAGATAATGTAATGAGCTAAAATCAGGGTAACGAAAAGGGCAGGAAAAACTGCAATACTTATTTCTCTTTGCTCATAAAGATGAAAACTAAGTATGTTACATTAGACTGTAACTATAAGGATAATAATGACATACAGAAAATAACATAAAACTTCCAAATTACCATATGAATTTATATCTTCTATCAGGAAAAGTAACTGTAATGAATGAAGCTCTAGCAGAAAATCCAGGACTTGTCAACAAATCTTATTAGGAAGATGGTTGGCTGATCAAGGTGACACTCAGCAGCCCTTCAGAACTAGATGAACTAATGAGTGAAGAAGCATATGAGAAATACATAAAATCCATTGAGGAGTGAAAATGGAACCCCTAAATAAAGTAGTTTGAAAGAACTTAATCTAGCATACTTGTTTTAAATTAGTGGAGGACAGAAGATTTTTTAACACCAACTTTTGCAAAACGAAACTACTTGCAACAATGTTACCAAAAGAAAATACTCCTTAAGTTCCTAACAACATCAGATAAACACTGTTGAGTCTTTTTCATAGCACCCTATGATTTTTAGGCTAGGCTCCAGCTATAATATTCAGAATTCCTGAAACTAGCTGTGGTAAAACTAGTTACAAAAATTATGTAACTCAAGGGTAACACTGCTATCTTAAGCCTTATATAATATTGTAACTTGCTCACATCCATCCCTGGATTTGGTTCAAAATACTTAATTATCTTCCCATTGGAAATAACTGGCAGTGGAGAAAAGTTTTTGTTAGTTGCACAGTGTCAGATGAAGAACAATACCATCTTAATTTTGCAGTATACTGTGTTTGCTATTTTTATACACTGAAGCAAGAGTCATGCAAGAAAATAAGAAACAGTTTAATAATAAAATATTCAGCTTCTTAATTAAAAAAATAGAATGATTCCAAAGTGATAAAAGCAAAGCTGGAAAATGAAAAAAAAAAAAAAAGAGTGGTGGTGGAAAGAAGGAAGGAAAAGAAAGAAGGAGAGGGAGGAAGGAGAGAAAGGAGGAAAAGAATAGGTTATGATCCCAATATTTTTTAATGCATTCATAATGTTAACACGTTTCTCATTGCAAAGATTATACTCCATAAATATCTAGCAGGCAGAATATCTATGCCAAGTAATACAGCATCATGAAAACTCATAAAGACAAGACTGAAGCAAAGGGAGGCACAGTTTTTGGATCTCTCACAATCTCCACATAAAAACAAAGGAACTAGGTGATAAACCAAACACTCAGAGCCACGATAAACCAAGCACTCAAAGGCAACAATTACAACAAACCACAAATGCTGAAATGTAAGTGGGTAGGGAAAAACCACCAGTAGCCACAAAATCTGCCAGAGCAAAAGAGCGTCTAAAGAGTCAAGAACAGGAGAATCCCCAAATAGCCAACAGGTATTCACTGAAAAGCAAGCTGCTCCAGTCTAGAAAGAGCAGTTAAAACCTGAGAGGAGTTCTGCCCAAGCACACGACAGGTGAGGACAAGGGCCACGTGAGGTCTCAAGGTCCTGGGAGGTAGAGCTTAATTCCCACCAATATCCTTTCTTCAGAAGAGCTAGACTGTGATTCACCTCCAGAGGACAGAATAAGGAAAGAGCAAAGGTACAGTACAGAGGCCTGGTAAACACCACCTTAACCAAATGGTAAAGGTTCACATTCTCAGTGGCGTCATGGAAATATCACATATGCCCTGATAAAATATGATGAGAAGGGCACTTCACCTCTGTGATATTCTTTCCAAAATCACATAACCCCAGTCTAATCATGGGGAAAATATCAGATACACCCAGATTATGGAACATTCTACAGGGTATCAGGGCAGTACTCCTCAAGACTGTCAAGGTCATGAAAAATAAGGAAGGGTTGAGAAGCTGCCATAGACCAGAAGAGACTCAGGAGATATGACAACCCATATATCTGTGGCACAGTCGATTGGTCCTGGGACAGAAAGATGCATTTGTGGAAAAACTGGTGAAACTCATATAATGTTGGCTATTTAATTGGTAGTAAGGTCCCAGTGTGGGTTTCCTAGTTTTGACGAATGTACCATGGTAGTGTATGATGTTAACAGTGGGGATAGTGAGTAAGGGGTTTACAGGAACTCTCTGTAGTATCTTTGCCACTTCTCTGTAAATGTACAATTTTTTAATTAAAAGGTTTTTTTTTATTTTACAGTAAATATGTTCTTTTTTAAAAAAGAGGGCAGAAAGGGACAAGAAAAAGCAACAGCCTTTTGCTAATTTATACTTTTTCAAGAAAATCATTTACTTTGTAAGGCTTTCAGATTAATTTGCACAGAACTTGATCAGGGCATTCATTTATTCTACAGTGTTTCTAACAAACACAAAAGTATAAAAGATGCTATAATAAACTCCCATGTACTCATCCCCCAGCATCTGCTATTTTCATCATTATTGCCAGGCTTGTTTCATTTAATTTTTTTTTTTTTTTTTTTGTGGTACGCGGGCTTCTCACTGTTGTGGCCTCTCCCGTTGCGGAGCACAGGCTCCGGACGCGCAGGCTCAGCGGCCATGGCTCACGGGCCCAGCCGCTCCGCGGCATGTGGGATCTTCCCAGACCGGGGCATGAACCCATGTCCCCTGCATCGGCAGGCGGACTCTCAACCACTACGCCACCAGGGAAGCCCTCATTTAATATTTTTAAAAAATCAACACAGAAGGAAGAAGTAATGCAAATGAAAACGGCAATCAGTGACTTGGAAATTAGAAAAAAATATTAGTAATATTAGTAATATTAAATTATTGATAATTAAATTCAAGATCTGGCTCTTTGAAAAAACAAAATAGATAAACCATTAACTGATCTAATTTTTTAAAGAGAAAAAGCACAAATTGACAAAAGACATGAAAAGATAATTCAAGGAAAAGGAAATTAAAATGACATTTAAATGTTTTAAAAGATATTAAATATCATTAATAATAAAAGAAATACAAACTATGCAAGATTCCATGATTTAGTCATCGTTAGTGGCAGAGATCGAAATACTTGGTAATACCCAGTTGGTATGCTGGAAAAAGGAGTGAGGAAACAGGTATTCCTGTGCATTGCAGATGGAAGTATAAACTGGCATGTACTTAATGAAAGATGATTTGACAATATTTTTCCAAATTAAAATATTCACATACTCTTGACCCAGCAATTCCACTTCTGGGAAATTATGCTACAAATACACTTACAAATGCACACAAAGATATATACACAAGAATTTATTTAGAGCATTCCCCCCAAAAAGCCATATTTGCATATTGGAAGTAATTTAAATATTCAATAATAGAAGACTGTATTTTAAAACATTATAGTACATCAAAATAATAAAATATTACGGCACCATTGAAAAGACCTAGGCAGCTCTTTATATAATATTATGAAACAATCTCCAAAATACGATGAGTTTAAAAGCAAGGTTCAGAAGAGTTTGTATAGCATCGTAAAATTTGTGTACAAAATAAGACAGGAAGGAATCCCATGTCATTCCATGGAATTCAGAGAGTTGTACACATCTGTTCTCAGACCCAAATAGGTCTTTTCAGCAATTTTTAAGGTAATGTGCTAATATGACAATTGTTGGGCTTATAATGAAAAGTTATAAAAGCAAGAATCCTTCTGTTCCAGACACAATCAAAAGATCAGTTGTCAGATCATAAAGCACTTTTCTATGGGCTTACTCTCCTACCAATCAAAAGCACCGGCCCTACACCATTATCACCAGACCCCACTCTCAGGCCCCATATACCTATTAAGCAGAGGCCTAGACTTCAGAAGCCACCCCAAAAGACAGATATGGCATTATTTTGATATACTAGCTCTCCTGATGTCATACCTGGATGCTCTTGTTAGGAGAAGGTGGAAAACAGAAAAATTGTAACAGAGGATCTGGAGGATTCAGGGAGAAAATCCAAGGGGGATACCCTCAGCCAGAATCAAGAGAAGCACCCCAAATCCACGTCACCAATCCCCACCAGTGGTCATGACAAAGAAACTAATGTCCTAGTCTCTTGGGGCACTCTTGGGATAGGCACCATCAGAGCTACTCTGATTCGACACAGGACTAATATGTTTGCTTGCATGTTTATGGCATGTAACATTTTGCCATTCTTCCTTTGCCTCTGAGGGATAATTCAGTAAACCAAGAGATAGTTTAGAAAGCAGTGGTCCTTTTCAACATTAAATTAGCCCAACCGATCCCTCAGCAGGCCATCTTTCTTTCCCATGGCTTCTAGAACCAATCAGGGTGAGCAAGGAAATGCGTCACTTTGGAATTGCTTGGAGGGCCAAAGGTAAGTAATGACCTTCCTGATTTAAGGAATAACATTGGCTTCTGTGGCTTGTATGAGGAAATAGAAATTCTCTCAAGGGTCAAGATGGAGTCACCTAAAGAACTTTCTCACATCTGAACCAAGAAAAACAAGTCTTAGTTCTTCCTTTTAACTGTTAAAATTATAGTAACACCTCCTCAGTTTGGAAATTTTTAATTAAATCATTTGCAAACATACAAGGCTAATGTTTATCCCTTTTACTACATACCAAGTAGAATTAAAAGAATCACTTACTAAAGAAATTCACTTGTTTTCAATCACTCTTACAATTATTATTGTGCTCATTCACATACAATGTTCTAATTTTTAAATGTTACATATATAGTAACAGAGCCAAAAGAACTTCACTTAGCAAATTTCAGTATATATTTGCACCAAGAAATACGTACTTCAAAATATGTGTATGGGGGCTTCCCTGGTGGCGCAGTGGTTGAGAGTCCGCCTGCCGATGCAGGGGACGTGGGTTCGTGCCCCGGTCCGGGAAGATCCCACATGCCGCGGAGCGGCTGGGCCCGTGAGCCATGGCCGCTGAGCCTGCGCGTCCGGAGCCTGTGCTCCGCAACGGGAGAGGCCACAACAGTGAGAGGCCCGCGTACCGAAAAAAAAAAAAATGTGTATGTACATGAACATATGCAAGACTAAGACTTTTTTTTATTAATTTAGACTTTCTCTCCTTATTTCTTAATATTCTAAACAAGCAGACAAATCCAACATATAACATTTCTGCTGTTTTTCTCCTTCTCACCCACAATTCACTGAAGCTCTACATAACATTTAAGACAAAGATTGGAACCTGAGAAGTAAGGGAGGCACCATGGCTTCTAAAATGTCTGCAGAAATATTGTTTTCTTGAGCAAATTTCTCAATACCTGTGAAGATGTGCAATGGGGCAGGATGGGGATACAAGCAAGGGAACTAGATGCTCCTCCTGACAACATCCTCTAAAATGGTAAGTGTTCAATAATTATAACTATACTGAAGATACAGAGGAGGAGGCAGAATGAAATGGAATCCATTCATTGACCCATTCAACAGAGGCATGGGCCAGACCTTATTCTCAGGTCTGGTGATGCATCTTAAAGAGTCCCTGTCCACTTGGACCTGATGTTCTAGTCAGGAAGAAGACAGGCACTACATAAAAAAACAGGAAGAAAATGAAGCAAGTTAAGGGGAAAGACAATAGTGGAAGAAATACGCTCTTTGGATACAGTGATCAGGAAAGTCATCACGAATGAAGTGGCATCTGTGCAGAACTGTGAGTGAACGGAGGGAGTAAACCATGAAGACGTCTTAAAAGAGTACTCCAGGCGGAGAAAATAGCAAGTGAAAAGGCTCCAAGAAAGGCTGGATCTTATAGGGCTTGGTTGGTACTGTAAGGACTTTCTATTTCATTCCAAGTGTGATGGGAAATCATCTGAAGGTTTCAAGAAAAATACAATAATAACACAATTGGATTTATGTTTCAAGAGCATCATTCTATTTGCTATGAAGTGACCACCCTGTAAACTGACAAGACTGGAAAAGACAGGCTAGTTGAGGCTATTGACACAGTACAAGCCAGAGTCTATATAGCGACTTAGACTACAGTGGTAGCAACGGAGATGGTGATAAATGGTCACTATCTGGGTATGTTTTTAAGGTAAAACAACAAATTTGCTGACAGAATGGATGTGGCGTACAGAAGTGGGAAAGGGAGTCAGGAACGACTCCTTGGTTTGTGGCCTGAATAACTGGATAATTAGAAGTATCATTTATTGAAATGGGGAATACTGGGGTCACAAAGGTTTGGGGTGTGAAACTTAAGATTTCAGTTTTACACATTTTAAGGAGTACTAGGAATTTATTTTCCAAGAGGAGTTGCCAAGGAGGCAGATTGGACATGAGAGTTAGAATATCAAGGAAGAGATCTGGCCTGGAGATATAAATTTGAGAATAATTACATTATAAATGGTACTTAAAGGTATGATGTGCTATGATGACAGCTAACGGTATATGGGAAAAAATAAAGATATGGAGGGGCTTCCCTGGCGGTGCAGTGGTTGAGAGTCCGCCTGCCGATGCAGGGGACACGGGTCCGTGCCCTGGTCCAGGAAGATCCCACATGCCGTGGAGCGGCTGGGCCCGTGAGCCATGGCCGCTGAGCCTGAGCATCTGGAGCCTATGTTCCGCAACGGGAGAGGCCACAACAGTAAGAGGCCCGCGTACCGCAAAAAAAAATAATACTAATAAAAATAAAGATATGGAAAAACTGAACCCTTGGATACACTGACATGTAGAGGTCTGGAAGATGAAGTGTATGTCACAAGAGAGACTGAAAAAGACTGGATAATCAAGGGAGAAGACTGTGTGGTCCCTGAAAGCCAAATGAAGAAAGCGGTTCAAGGAGGGAGTGATGAAATATATCACATACTCTTAGGGGCAGAGTGAGATGAAGACGGAGAATTAACTACAGAACTTGGCAATGAGAGTTTACTGGTAACTGTAACCTGAAGGGTTACAGTGGAGCGGTAGGGAGAAAACCTGACTGGAATGGATCAGAGAGGGTAGTCAGAACATAATCCTTTATAATGTGGTTATAATGTGCTTGTTTACACCACCAACCCAAAGTATGGTGCGCATATGTGTGCGCGCACACACACACACACACAATATCAATCTCTCCCTCTTCCTCTCTTTCTCTCTCCTCTCTCTCTCTTAGTCTTGCTTACAGTTTCACTTCCTCTGAGTTAGACCATAACTCAACTTCTAGGGTATTTTAACTTCTTTGTACTATATTTCATATCAGTGTACAACTTTACACAGCTACATTTTTATTTCACAATTTGGACTAAGTTCTTAATAAAGGGTGTAAGAAGATAAAAGAGTCTTGAGGCAACTAGAAAATATAGTTTATATGGAGGATAATGTTCCCACTTAAATAACTGCTCCAGTGTGGCATGAAGATGACCTCAAAACCTTAGTGTCATTACTCCGTACACATTGCTAATAAAGGTACGTAAACACATTTCCCTTGACAGGCAGAAGCCACAGAAGCTTCCCTCTCTAGCCACCAATAAGAGAGGCAAGTTGTGAATGAAGTAAGCCTGGACCTGCTTAAATACAGAGGTAATCTATTCATTGGTCTGTGTCTAACAATAGCCAAGAAATTAGAGGAGGACACTTGAGTAGACTCCTGTTCTTACCAAATGAATTATTTAATCCACTGTCCTTTATTTAGGGTTGCTGAGCTCACCAAAGTGTGCACACATCACCTTTCAGCCTTGAGGACAAAAGAATAAAACAGACAACTCATCACGTTACCAAGAGGGATAAGTACTGTTTCAATTAATGTGCTAATCCCTAATGAAGACAGCAGCCATTAGATAAATAAGCAAACCATTAGGGTAGGAGCAGAAATAACAGTGCATTCACAGATCTACTGATGGCTGCTAGATATCAGCCACAACCTACAAATCCTGAAAAGAGATTAGTAAAATGTGGTCTATTTCTAAGACTGAAAGCTCTATTACTGTTAAAAGAAATTGATTAGATCTATACTAAAAGGAATGAACCAGCCTATCAGCATGGCAGGATCTCAAAAGCATGTTGAAGGTAGATGGGTGATGTTCAAAAGGAACTATCCTTACGTACATTTTAATTTTATTTACTTATTTATTTAATTTTGGCTGCGCTGGGTCTTTGTTGTGGCCAGCGTGCAGGCTCTTCGTTGCGGCATGCAGGCTTCTCTAGTTGTGGCATGCAGGCTCCAGAGCACACGGGCTCAGTAGTTTTGGCGCGGGCTTAGTTGTGGTATGTAGGATCTTAGTTCCCCGATCAGGGATCGAACCTGGGCCCCCTGCACTGGGAGCGTGGAGTCTTCATCACTGGACCACCAGGGAAGTCCCAGGAATGATCTTTATGTACATTTTAGAAAGCACTCACAAAATAACACTATACATTGGCTACGGATATGGAGAAATAGATGAATAGATAGAGGGTTTTTTTTATTGGAGTATAATTGCTTTACAATGTTGTGTTAGTTTCTGCTGTACAATGCAGTGAATCAGCTATACGTATACCTATATCCCCTCCCTCATGGACCTCCTTCCCACCCCACCCCCCATCCCACCCATCTGGGTAGGCACAAAGCACTGAGCTGAGCTTCCTGTGCTTTATAGCAAGTTTCCACTAACTATTCTATGCACAGTGGTGTATATATGTCAATCCTAATCTCCCAGTTCGTCCCACCCTCTCTTCCCTCCCATGTCCACATGTCCATTCTCTGCATCTACGTCTCTATTCCTGCCCTGCAAATAGGTTCGTCTGTACCATTTTTCTAGACTTCACATATATGTATTAATATATGATGCTTTTCTGTTTCTGGCTCACTTCACTCTGTATGACAGACTCTAGGTCCATCCACATGTCTACAAAAGACCCAATTTCGTTTCTTTTTATGGCTGAGTAATATTCCGTTGTATATATGTGCCATATCTTCTTTATCCATTCATCTCTCATTGGACATTTAGCTTATTTCCATGTCCTGGCTATTGTAAATAGGGCTGCTGTGAACACTGGGGTACATGTGTCCTTTTCAATTATGGTTTTCTCAGGATATATATGCCCAGTAGTGGGATTGCTGGGTCATATGGTAATTCTATTTTTAGTTTTTTAAGGAACCTCCATACTGTTCTCCACAGTGGCTGTATCAATTAACATTCCCACCAACAGTGTAGGAGGGTTCCCTTTTCTCCACACCCTTTCCAGCATTTATTGTTTGTAGATTTTTTGATGATGGCCTTTCTGACCAGTGTGAGATGATACCTCATTGTAGTTTTGATTTGCATTTCTCTAATAATTAGTGATGTTGAGCATCCTTTCACGTGCCTCTTGGCCATCTGTATGTCTTCCTTGGTAAAATATCTATTTAGGTCTTCCACCCATTTCTTAATTGGGTTGTTTTTTTTAGATATTGAGCTGTTTGTATATTTTGGAGATTAATCCTTTGTCTGTTGCTTCATTTGCAAATATTTTCTCCCATTCTGAGGGTTGTCTTTTGTCTTGTTTAGGTTTTCCTTTGCTGTGCAAAAGCTTTTAAGTTTAATTAGGTCCCATTTGTTTATTTTTGTTTTTATTTTCATTACTCTAGGAAGTGGGTCAAAAAAGATCTTGCTGTGGTTTATGTCAAAGAGTGTTTTTCCTATGTTTTCCTCTAAGAGTTTTATAGTGTCTGGTCTTACATTTAGGTCTTTAATCCATTTTGAGTTTATTTTTGTGTATGGTGTTAGGCAGTATTCTAATTTCATTCTTTTATATGTAGCTGCCCAGTTTCCCAGCACCACTTATGGAAGAGGCTGTCTTTTCTGCATTGTACGTGCTTGCCTCCTTTGTCATAAATGAGGTGACCATATGTGCGTGGGTTTATCTCTGGGCTTTCTATCCTGTACCATTGATCTACATTTCTGTTTCTGTGCCAGTACCATACTGTCTTGAATACTGTAGCTTTGTGGTATAGTTTGCAGTCGGGGAGACTGATTCCTCCAGCTCCATTTTTCTTTCCCAAGATTGCTTTGGCTATTCAGGGTCTTTTGTGTATCCATACAAATTGTAAAATTTATTGTTCTATTTCTGTGAAGAATGCCATTGGTAACTTAATACAGATTGCATTGAATCTGTAGATTGCTTTGGGTAGTATAGTCATTTTCACAATATTGATTCTTCCAATCCAAAAACATGGTATATTTCTCCACCTGTTTATGTCATCTTTGATTTCGTTCATCAGTGTTTTATCGTTTTCTAAGTACAGGTCTTTTGCTTTCTTAGGTAGGTTTATTCTTAGGTATTTTATTCTTTTTGTTGCGATGGCAAATGGCATTGTTTCCTCAATTTCTCTTTCTGATTTTTCGTTGTTAGTGTATAGGAATGCCAGAGATTTCTGTACATTAATTTTGTATCCTGCAACCTTACCAAATTCATTGACTAGTTCTAGTAGTTTTCTGGTAGCATTTTTAGGATTTTCTATGTATAGTATCATGTCATCTGGAAACAGTGACAGTTTTACTTCTTCTTTTCCAATTTGTATTCCTTTTATTTCTTTTTCTTCTCTTATTACCATGGCTAGGACTTCCAAAATTATGTTGAATAATAGTGGCGAGAGTTCTTATCCTCACCTTGTTCCTGATCTTAGTGGAAATGCTTTCAGTTTTTCACCATTGAGAATGATGTTGGCTGTGGGTTTGTCATATATGGCCTTTATTATATTGAGGTAGGTTCCCTCTATGCCCATTTTCTGGAGCGTTTTTATCATCAATCGGTATTGAATTTTTTCAAAAGCTTTTTCTGCATCTATTGAGATGAGCATATGGTTTTTATTCCTTAATTTGTTAATATGGTGTATTACATCAATTGATTTGCATATATTGAAGAATCCTTGCATTCCTGGGATAAATCCCACTTGATCATGGTGTATGATCCTTTTAATGTGTTGTTGGATTCTGTGTGCTAGTATTTTGTTGAGGATTTTTGCATCTATGTTCATCAGTGATATTGGTCTGTAATTTTCCTTTTTTGTGATATCTTTGTCTGATTTTGGTATCAGGGAGATGGTGGCCTCACAGAACAAATTTGGGAGTGTTCCTCCCTCTGCAATTTTTTGGAAGAGTTTGAAAAGGATAGGTGTTAGCTCTTCTCTAAATGTTTGACAGAATTCACCTGTGAAGCCATCTGATCCTGGACTTGCATTTGTTGGAAGATTTTTAATTATAATTTCAATTTCATTACTTGTGATAGGTCTGTTTATATTTTTTAATTCTTCCTGGTTCAGTCTTGGAAAAATGTACCTTTCCAAGAATTTGTCCATTTCTTTGAGGTTGTCCGTTTTATTGGTATATAGTTGTTTGCAGTAGTCTCTTATAATTCTTTGTATTTCTACACTGTCAGTTGTGGTTTCTCCTTTTTCATTTCAGTTTTATTGATTTGTGTCCTCTCCCTTTTTTCTTTGATGAGTCTTGCTAAGGGTTTATCAATTTTGTTTATCTCCTCAAAGAACCAACTTTTAGTTTTATTTATCTTTGCTATTGTTTTCTTCATTTCTATTTCATTTATTTCTGCTCTGATCTTTATGATTTCTTTCCTTCTCCTGACTTTGGGTTTTCTTTGTTCTTCTTTCTCTAGTTCCTTTAGGTGTAAGGTTAGATTGTTTATTTGAGATTTTTCTTATTTCTTAAGGTGAGATTGAATTGCTATAAACTTCCCTCTTAGAACTGCTTTTGCTGTGTTCCATAGGTTTTGGGTCATTGTGTTTTTATTGCCATTTGTTTCTATGTATTTTTTTATTTCTTCTTTGATTTCTTCAGTGATCTCTTGGTTATTTAGTAGCATACTGTTTAGCATCCACTAATCTGTGTTTTTTACAGTTTTTTTCCTGTAATTAATTTCTAATCTCATAGTGTTATGGTCAGAAAAGATTCTTTACACGATTTCAATTTTCTTAAATTTTCTGAGGCTTGATTTGTGACCCAAGATGTGATCTATCCTGGAGAATGTTCCATGCGCACTTGAGAAGAAAGTGTATTCCACTTTCAGGTGGAATGTCCTATAAATATCAATTAAATCTATCTGGTCTATTGTGTCATTTAAAGCTTGTGTTTCCTTATTTATTTTCTGTTTGGATGATCTGTCCATTGGTGTTAAGTGGGGTGTTAAAGTCCCCCACTATTATTTTGTTACTGTCGATTTCCCCTTTTATGGTTGCTAGCATTTGCCTTATGTACTGAGGTGCTCCTATGTTGGGTGCATAAATATTTATAATTGTTATATCTTCTTCTTGGATTGATCCATCAGTCATTAATATAGTGTCCTTCCTTATCGCTTGTAACAGTCTTTATTTTAAAGTCTCTTTTATCTGAGTATTGCTACTCCAGCTTTCTTTTTATTTCCATTTGCATGGAATATCTTTTTCCATCCCTTTACTTTCAGTCTGTATATGTCCCTAGGTCTGAAGTGGGTCTCTTGTAGACAGCATATATAGGTCTTGTTTTTGTATCCATTCAGCCAGTCTGTGTCTTTTGGTTGGAGCATTTAATCCAGTTACATTCAAGGTTATTATTGATATGTATGTTTCTATTACCATTTTCTTAATTGTTTTGGGTTTGTTTTTGTGGGTCTTTTTCTTCTCCTGTGTTTCCCGCCTAGGGAAGTTCCTTCAGCATTCTGAATTCTCTTAGCTTTTGCTTATCTGCAAAGCTTTTGATTTCTCTATCGAATGTGAATGAGATCCTTGCTGGGTAGAGTTATCTTGGTTGAAGGTTTTTCTCTTTCATCACTTTAAGTATATCCTGCCACTCCCTTCTGGCCTGCAATGTTTCTGCTGAAAAATCAGCTGATAACCTTATGGGGATTCCCTTGTATGTTATATTTTGCTTTTCCCTTGCTGCTTTTAATATTTTTCCTTTGAATTTAATTTTTGTTAGTTTGTTAATATGTGTCTTGACGTGTTTCTCCTAGGGTTTATCCTGTATGGGACTCTCTGTGCTTCCTGGACTTGGGTGACTATTTCCTTTCCCAAGTTAAGGAAGTTTTCAACTACAATCTCTTCAAATATTTTCTCAGATGCTTCCTTTTTCTCTTCTTCTCTGGGACCCCTATAATTCGAATGTTGGTGTATTTAGTGTTGTCCCAGAGGTCTCTGAGATTGTCTTCAACTCTTTTCATTCTTTTTTCTTTATTCCACTCCTCAGCAGTTATTTCTACCATTCTGTCTTCCAGTTCACTTATTGGTTCTTCTGCCTCAGTTATTCTGTTATTGATTCCTTCCAGTGTATTTTTCTTTTTAGTTATTGTTTTGTTCACCTGTTTGTTTGTTCCTTAGTTCTTCTAGATCTTCGTTAAACATTTCTTGTATTTTCTCAATCCGTGTCTCCATTCTATTTCCGAGATTCTGGATCATCTTTACTATCATTACTCTGAATTCTTTTTCAGGTAGGGTGCCTATTTCCTCTTCATTTGGTCTTGTAGGTTTTTACCTTGCTCCTTCATCTGTGACATACTTTTTTGTTGTCTCTTTTTTTTTTTTTTTTTTTGATAGGTGGGAATTTGTTCCTGTCTCATTGGTTGTTTGGCCTGAGGCCTCCAGCACTGGAGTTCGTAGGCTGTTGGGCAGGGCCGGGTCTTTGTGCCAAGATGAGGACCTCCAGGAGACTTCACTCCAGTGAATATTCCCTGGGATCTGAGGTTCTCTGTTAGTCCAGTGGTTCAGATATGGAGCTCCTACCACAGGAGCTCAGGTCCGACCCCTGGCTGGTGAACCAAGATCCTGCAAGCTGCGAGGGGCAGCAAAAAAAAAAAAAGGAGCAGGACAACAACAAAGAGTAAAAAATAAAATAAGATTAGAAAACTAACAGATATGTTAGAAAAAATTAAAATGTAGATGAAACAACAACTGGAAGCTAAAACAGAACCATAACAGCAGAAAAAAAAAAAAAAGGCTGCGAAAGTCCTTGGCTGTGGGGAGCGGGGCTAGGCTCAGTGTGGCTGGAGGGGCCCAGGAGTGCCTCCGGACTTGGAGGGTGGAGGACCAGGTCTGGGACCCCAGCAGGCTCCCTGGGCCCGAGTGGACAGAGGAAACGCTAGGAGTGTTCCCCCCGATCCTCCAATCTCAGAGGGTCCTTCCCCTTTGGCCCCTCCTCTTCTTCACGCCTCCTCCCCCCCTCCTACGCCCCTAGGACCCTCAGAGGGCAGAGGACCAGGTCCGGGAGCCCAGCAGGCTCCCCAAGGCCTGAGTAGGTAGGGGAAATGCTAGGCACATTCCCCCCTGATCCTCTGATCCCAGAGGGTCCATTCCCATCTGCCTCTCCTCTTCTCCACCCTAGGATCCACGTGGTTGGACGGGGCCCTGGAGGGTGTAGGACCCAGCCCAGGAGCCCATCAGACATCCTGGGACCCGACTGGGTGCAGGAATCACCCACCACACCTCCCCTGATCCTCCAGTTCCAGAGGGTCCCCCCCACCCCCCAGTCTGCCTCTCCTCCTCTTCCCCTCTCCTCCCTCCCTCCCTCCCATGCCTCTAGGGCCCACATGGCTGGAGGTGGTCCTGGAGGGTGAAGGACCAGGCCCGGGAGCCAAGCAGGCTCCCCAGGGCTGAGTGGGCAGCGAAAATGCTAGGCACATTCCCCCCTGATCCTCTGATCCCAGAGGGCCCCTCCCAGTCTGCCTCTCCTCTTCTTTCCCCCCCACCCCATGCCCCTAGGACCAATGCAGCCAGAAGGGGACTTGGAGGGTGGAGAACCCAGCCCAGGAGCCCAGCCAGCTTCCCAGGGCCCACGTGGGCAGTGGAAACACTAGCCATGCTCCCCCTGATCCTCCAAGGCCCCAAGGGTCCCTCCAGGCATGTGAACCTCTCCCCACTCCCAGCCACCCTTCAGGGGCGCCAGTCCCGTCTGGCTTCCACTTCTCCCCTCCACTCACTCCCTACCACATCCTACCCAGTCACTCGGGGGTTCCTCCCATCTCCTCTGGGGTTGAGTTCCCCCACCAGCATCTAGCAGGTGCCCTAGCTGGGGGGAGACATGAACTCCAAGTCCTCCCACTCCGCCATCTTCGATAATAGAGTTTTTATAGCGATATATAATGATATGTACCAAACTATTAATGGTGGTTGCCTTTGGAGATGTTGGGAAGGAAATGGGACATACAATAATGGTTAAATGGGATATCAATAGTTAATTCTGAATGATGGGAATATGGGTGTTTGTTATGTTCTCTTTTATGCTTTACTATATATTTTAATCAAAAAAAATTTTTAAATAAATGATAACCTACTGTTCTCTGAGTGGGAATTGTGGAGACCTGCAGCCCACAATGGAGAGAAAATCCATGATGTCCACCACACCATCAGTCACATGGATTCACCTGTGTACTGCCTTTAGCTCCCTCCATGCCTCAACTACTGTCATACAGTCTAGCTATCATTTCACAGTTTCACTCATCTTGGGATGGTGTGATCAGGGAGTTTATAGTAGAGTAACAGTTTCACTGTAAAGAACTATTGGTGGTCCACGAAGCTTACAGCTCTCAGTCCAGGCTGTCTTTCAGGAGTAGCTTTTCCAACAGTCATTCAGTGACTCATCAGAATCCATCCAGCCACACTTCCAAGCATCAGGGAATGGACCACTCTGACTCCTCACTAGACAAAGATTGCAGGGAAGTCAAGGAAACTTAGCAAGTGGACACTTTTTCATGGAACCCAGAAGCAGTCACTGAATAAAAGCTAAGGAGCAAAAAAGTAGCAAAGCCTGTTGATAAATCAGACTCAGGAAGCACAGTAATGTATCAATTATATTAAAAAATCCAAATTATCATTTGGTGAGTGCAATTTGGCATCCAGATGGACCACACTAAACAATGCAATTCTTTTTAATTATTTAAATATTATTTTGAGAATCACTTAACTTGGCAAGGAGAACTGTTTAAAATCTAATGTTTTATAGGAACCACATTACAGTTTTGCTACATAGGGGAAGACTTTCTGTAGTCTTTGCATCATGTGTAGTAGATGATTCTAAGGTTTTAATGGACTGCATGTTCCAGCAAGGAGGAAGGGAACTAAAATTCACTGAGTTCTGTATATGCACCAGGGCCCGGACTGGTACATTTAAGTGTCTTACAGTATGAAACCAGTATCATGTAGAGATGATATTCTAGAGATTTTTTCCCACAATCTAAAGATTCTAGAGATGAGAAAACTAGGTTTTGACTATGGAAGTAACTTACCCAAAGTCAGATGTTTGGGAAGTGGCAGATCCAGATTTCAAACCTAGGTTGCTCAACTTCAAAGCCTTTGCTCTACAGACAGCTCATTTAAAATAAAGTTTTAAAAAGTAATAGAGACTATAGTAGGAAACATCATGTGTAGTCATCACAGTAAATGGAAATGGAAATTCTATGCTATATCTAAGGGCTTTTGTGAGAGAATCTGTAGAAACATGAATTCTTTGGCCTATGAACCCCTACCCACCCCCAATACTCTGTGGACTGTGGAAATCTCCCTAATTGAGATTTAGTAATCCATGATCAAACTTTAATGAGCAGATGAATCCTCTGGGGATCTTATTAAAAGGCAGATTAAGATTCAGCTGGTTTAGGATGGAGGTGAGACTCTGCAGATCTAACAAGCTCTCCATGATAATGATCTTTCTGGTCCATGGACCACAGTTTAAGAAGGAGTTGCAGAATATTTAACTATTTTCAAGTGAAGATGGCCTTCTGGGACAATCTTCTGCTGATGGAAATCATTAAATCCTGTTTTGAATGACAAGATCTCATCTTAAAAATTATTTAATTTTCTTGAAGACCTTGGATTTATATCTTGCAGAACACACCCTAAGGGATGACTTTCCTACAAAAAGAGCTCCTCTAAACTTCCCCAAATTACAGATCTATCATTTCACCAAACACATACCCCAAATCTGTGGTCTCTTTTTCCTCAATACATTGCACACGCTGATTTCTCATTTAAATAGTCAGCATAACCAATAAGCTAGTTTCAAGATGAACTTTTTACCACTGAGCTTTGATATACTGTGTTTCACTTAACAGAGGAACTGGTTAAAAACAGCAGCAAGTATTAGACAACTCTAAGCATTTTTAAAATAAAATCTGTCTTTACGATCTCAATAAAATGATCCGAGACACTTAAGGATCCTTTGAGAGACTTTTTTTTTTTGAAATAGCACCTTCAAAATCACACTGAAGTTAAGTATTTCAAACCACTATTTCAAATAGCATTAAAAAAAGACTATGTTCCAGCCGTTTCCTTTTTAATTTATACCTGAGCAAGTTTATGCAAATCTTTAGATACATGCTCTCCGGCAATTAAAAAAAGAATGGGTGTCATTCTTATCCATTCTGAGAACATAATTCTACTGTAATGTTCTAAAGAAGGTAAATATATTGGTTAATTAATCAGGTAGAAGCATTAATCTTGATTATAATTAAACCAAAATCGTAATTTTTGGCCAACATGTCTCTGCCACGAGATGAATCATGATAAACAATTCTGCTCCTTAGGTTCACTCATTTGATTAATTGGACTATATTTTGTGGCTAATATGATCCTGACAGATCAGAATGCCTGCCTCATCAAAATTTAAACTTTCATGTTATAGAATTGAAGAACCTTACCCTCAATATCTTCCAAGAATAGTGAATATTGTGTTTGCCTAAAAAATAATACACTCCCTCTTCTTTTGTTAACTACTCAATTCTCTTTAGATATCTATATCCGTACATAATCACGCCCTTCCTGCCCCATGAAGCCAATGTGCTTTAGAGGAAGTCAACTCCACCCCTAGCCAGTCAGCCCAGAGCCAAGCAAAGTATCCCTTTCTCTGGGCAGAGCAACTGGTTCAGAGATGGACTCCTGATCCAACTGAAGTCAATAAAATATAAGAAAAGGTTTATTGTCACAATCCAGGAAAGAAGCTTTCTCACTCCCCAGAGGGAAGATTCAGAAGGATCCCTCTCCCTGTTCAAGGCAAGCATCAGTGAAGCCACCTTTAACCACAAGGGGGAGCCAACCCTTATGATGAAGCTGACACCATAGGGGAGCAAAAACAGAACCTATGTGAAGGGTTGTTACAAAGGAAATACCCTTCATACACTCTTTCCATCTTCTATTCAACCAATATTCCTCTAATTGATCTATGAAGACATTTTGAAAGCCTCTTCGGATGCCTTGCTTTAGTTCAAAAGTACACTCTGCCACATTTCCCCTGGCACGATAGTCCAATATATCTGTCAGAGAAGGAAATGAGGCTACTGTAATGACGACCCAACACTTCCTCTTCTTGGAACTCCAGGAAATAAAATAAAGCTCATAATTCATAGTTTGCTGAATCTCTCTTCCTCTTTTTGAAAACTGGAATGGCAAAACGGCATTTGCCCACATCTGATTTTCCAACGTACCTCATTTGCCAAGACTACTCAACAATCGCATTTACAAGTCCTTTTTTTTAATGTTGAAATATAATTTAAAGAAAAAACATGCATTTATTGCAAGGGGGTGCTTCAACTCCTCTTAACAATCTATTTGCTCAGGCTTCCCTGGTGGCGCAGTGGTTGAGAGTCCGACTGCCGATGCAGGGGACACGGGTTCGTGCCCCAGTCTGGGAAGATCTCACATGCCGCGCAGCGGCTGGGCCCGTGAGCCATGGCTGCTGAGCCTGCGCGTCTCCGGCCGCAACGGGAGAGGCCACAACAGTGAGAGGCCTGCGTACCGCAAAAAACAATCTATTTGCTCATTTTGGCTCTCTCTTCCCCTTTGACCACAATTCTAATTAAGGAAGGACTGTTACTATTTTCTCCACTGTGTTAAATTGGATAGAAGTTTCTTTGTCCCAAAAAAGAAGTCCAGAGGTATAGCTAGCTCACGGTACTTGTGGCAGCTTCATTGTCACCAAGGACTCAAGCATCTTTTCTCTTACAGCTCAGGAATCTTAAGCTTGTACCCCATGATCCATACTAGTTAAGAGCATCAACCTGCTTGTCCATATCCCAAGCGGCACAAAGGAGAAAGGGGGGGACAGAAACATGTGCCCCTTTCCTTAAAGGACTGCACTGATTAATCTGTGCTTATTATGCTATGACAACAAGCTCCAAAATATGAGGTGCTTACAACGTTTATTTTTCTCTCTCTCTCCACTCCTCAGATTCATCATCTCTCACCACTTAGAATGGATCCCCTTGTGGGTTTGTGCCTCCCCTAATCTGACTCAATTTCCCACACCTCCGTGACTCCCTAACACCTTGCTCTGTGCCCTCTGCAACTGGGAATCCCCTATGCTGTGACCTCCTCTCTGGAAGTTGCCTTCACCTTCTTGCTCTAGCTAGAGCTTTCAGGTACCACTTCAAGAGCAGTCCTTTTAAGTAGAAGCTGTTTTTATTCTCATACCCAATTTTTTTTTTTTTTTTTTTTGCGGTACGCGGGCCTCTCCGGTTGCGGAGCACAGGCTCCGGACGCGCAGGCCCAGCGGCCATGGCTCACGGGACCAGCCGCTCCGCGGCATGTGGGATCTTCCCGGACCGGGGCATGAACCCGTGTCCCCTGCATCGGCAGGCGGACTCTCAACCACTGTGCCACCAGAGAAACCCCTCATACCCAAAATTCAACAAGGCTTGAGATGGGCAGGATCCCCCTTGCTCCTTATCTTTATTTCTAAACTATTGTTTCCCCCCAATCTCTAAAAGTCCTCAGTTACATGGAAACATGTGTTATCAGATTAGATTACCACATTAACCTGCCCTTATTGCAATCATCTACCTTCCACTGGTTCCCATATTAACGTCCTAGACCTTGTCATTACCGACAAATGTACTGCCTCAAAATTTTCCATTTAGGCCACCATCTCCTATTCTTCTTGCATCCCTTCAACAATCTTGATCCAATAATTCTTCAACCACATTGGGACTTCCACTGACTGCCCCTACCACATTTCACTGTCTGTTACACGCTCTTTTTTTTTTTTTAATTGCACTCTTATTTGCCTCCTTGCCCTGGTTAGATTTCACAATCCATTATTACAATGTTTCCCTTGCATATGCCTGCTACACACCCAGCAAGATCCCAGTTCGACCATGTACCTGCCTCCAAGCAGCTGGACACCGCAGGAGTAAGCTCACAACCAGTATGACGGTTCACCATTCAACATCTGTGCAAACCTCAAGTGGGACCTCAGCGCTACCAGACAAGTCTTATTTATTCAACATTTCAGACACAATTTGCTCTCCCCCTCCTCCTTAGGAGGCCCATTCTACAATTTCTCCCTTCTCTGCAAACCTCCAACAACTCCTCCCTAGTCATTTTCAGCTGGCTTTTTTTTTTTTTTTTTTGCTAAGAAAATAGAAACAAACCAAGAGGTTAACTGCTATGACAACCCACCCCAAAATTTCATTGAAAAGACCATGAGAGCTCTGGATTCTGAGAGAAAAGTAGGAACACAGGTAGGAAAAGTATAGTAAATAAGACGGCATCAACAACAGACTTTATCTTCTTTATACTTGTTTTAAAGGCCAGCTCTTCATTCTGTGTAGGACCCAGCAGCCAGAGACCCTGGGCATATGGAGATGAACATACCCCCACAGTCCAGTCCAGTCTCAGAACCCCGACTCCAGTGCTGGTTCTACCCACCTTACAGCTGCATAAACCTTCCTGCCCAAACAGGACGGACTGCCCAGTCAGTTAAAGGCATGAAACTGCAGAGACCTTATTTTCCTTATACAATGGCACAATCAGCTTCTATGCTCAGTTTCTTTTAATGTATGCAAATGAATGGGGAAGTGGGAGTGGTTGAACTTTCCTATAAATCTATTTGAACTCCTTTGGAAAGATGTAAATAAGTAGAGCTACACATTCATTGTAAAGACACAGATATGGTATTATCATCATTAGTAATAATTTAATTATATTAGCTAATTGTTATTACATTTTTATGCATTCACGTGAAGGCAAATCTTGTCTTCCTGCTATCTCTGTCATTAAAACAAAAGAATAATGCTATCCTAGATGAGAAGAATAATGACTACACCTGTCAAAATAGATTTATATCTTGAGTCTCAGACAGCCTCTGTAGAATGTCTTTGCCAGGAATATTCATTTGTTCTTTTTTCTTTTTTTCTCTGTTTTAGAGAATAAGACAGAAAGCAGATTTTAATCTTTACTATTGAGCCTCCCTCTCCAATGATGCTTGGGGCAACAACCTTTCAAAATTAGGTACCAATCAGTGCCAATTCCTTTGGTAACCATTGTAATAACATTAACATGATGAACTAATGAGATATTAATGTGGCTGTAATAGACATTTCCATAGGAGTTCCACTGTAATTGAGCAGGTTAATAATCTGCCTTAATCTGTACTTGGCAAGTGGAATGTATGATGAATAAAGAAAGGCAGAATTTTGATGACTTTCAGCTTGTAAGGTGTTTACTCTTTCAAAACAGAAAGGAAATACCTGTTTTTAAAAGCAGGTGCACTGGGGCTTCCCTGGTGGCGCAGTGGTTGAGAGCCCGCCTGCCGATGCAGGGGACACAGGTTCGTGCCCTGGTCCGGGAGGATCCCACATGCCGTGGAGCAGCTGGGCCCGTGAGCCATGGCCGCTGAGCCTGCGTGTCCGGAGCCTGTGCTCTGCAACGGGAGAGGCCACAACAGTGAGAGGCCCGCGTACAGCAAAAAAAAAAAAAAAAAAAAAAAGCAGGGGCACAAGTGAACATTGGAGAAAACTGAGCCCAGAGTGTTACAACCCTTATTCTTCAAGGCATTTTACGCGTTTAACTTTCTAAACAGCACTAGATGTGGGGAATAGATCTTTATTTGTATTTGATATGCATCTGGTAGTTCATCCATTTATTTGACTTTTAGTCTATCAATACTTAGCAATTACAATTACGGATGGCAAAGCGTTGGGAATTCAACGATGGTACAATCAGCGTTGCTTTTAAAAGAAAGAGACACCACATACCCACCCCCACACACACACCCACAGCCACACATATAACACACACCTACATACACACACTTGAATGTATACACAAAGACACACACACACATGTGTACACTCACACACAGAAGAGCTTCTACTGTTTGAGAGAAATAAAGAAATAAGGTCAAGAACCTATAAAGAAATAAAAAGGAACGAGGTGATGGAAAAGTCAAAGAAAGATTGAAAAGCCAAGATATTCAGAGTGTTTCAATTGGATTCAAAAGGATACCTGCAAATAACCCTGGTTTGAACTCTGCTGAAAGAGAGAGGAGCAGAAAGAGCAAGGCCTTTTGTATGATTATTTATTCCAGCAAACAACAGCACACGGCAACTCAGAGCTTTTCTATTCCCTGAGCTAATATTTGGAAGACATTGTATCTCCAGGGCAAATTCTAAGTGTTCCTCCTCTCTCTGAAGTAAAGAGGAAACGGAAAAAAATCAGAGGTTTCCATCATCCAAGGATAAAAAGAAAATACTGATGATATTCACCACTGAACGTTGTACAAGGAAGATGAAAAATTAACAGGAAAGTACGATGATAAGCTTTGCATGGCAAATACAAATAAAGGCTGTGTAAACACGTGTTTGTTTGTTTTTTTTTTCCGAGGCAGACTGTCGTTAAATTAACTGGCAGCATTTCAGAATCCCTTAGCAGTAAACACTGCTGCCAATTCTATTCAGACCTTAACCCCTCTGCATGAGATGTGCTTTCCTGGACTGCTCCAAGTGGTCTCAGTTCTGCCCAGCCTGAATTCAAGGAGGAAGTAGCCTGCAGATTCGCTGGCTTCCTCCATCTTCCCCAATTCCCTTTCCAGCTGGTAATTACAGTGGCCCCATTTCCCTGCTTCCCCTGGAAGAACTGACTTCCTTAGTGTGACTCGGCACCTTGTACCTGCCTGGAGCACAGCTTCCAGGGCTTTTGCTTTGCTCCCTCATCATAGCCAACCTGCAATTACTAGAGGGGATTGTCCATATTCTGCCTCGAGTTTCACCCAGAATTTCACTACTTAGCAAACTTTTGGACCCACCTGTAAATTTGACACCAGTAAGGGTTTTCAACACTAAGACTTTTGGAGAATTAAGCAGGCAGACCAGATAGGAGACAGACCATCATCATGGAAATCAGAACAGCCTGTTTTCAAATTCTGGTTTCTCCATTTAATACGTTATGCTACTTCACCTCTAGTGCATTTCAGCTTGCTCATATATGAAAATCTCTGTATTAGTCTCCTCAGGCTGCCATAACAGAACACAGACTGGATGGGATAAACAATAAAAATTTATTTTCTCACAGTTCTGGAGGCTGGAAGTCCAAGATCAAGGTGCTGGCAGGGTTGATTTCTGGTGAGCCCTCTCTTCTTGGCTTGGAGATGGTTGCCTTCTTGATATGTCCTCATGTGGCCTTTCCTCTGTGTGCACATTAGAGAGAGAGTTCTCTGGTGTCTCCTCTTCTTATAAGGACACCAGTCCCATCAGAGTAGGCCCTAACCTTATGACCTCACTTAACCTTAATTACCTTCTTTAAGGCCCTGTCTCTAAAAACAGTCATATTGAGGGTCAGGACTTCAACATGTGGATTTGGAGAAATACAATCCAGTCTCCCATAACACCTACCTTGGAAAATTTCAAGGATTCCCAGAGTTTTCATACTCCATGATGGAAGCCCCTGCCCTGAAATGTACAAAGAGGGTGAGAGGAGAAAAAGAAGATCAAATCAAGGCAGCTTGTTTCAGGAACATCTCTGTGAAAAAGAAAACTTAGCTCTTATATTTTCTCAGGCCCTTATTAGCAAAGATTCCGTATTTATAAGAGATAACTAAATAATGGATAATTTTATTCTTCTCTTATATTAGGAAACATTGGGAAAACCATAGTGCATATGACCAGAATTTGCAGAATTCTAATTTCTGTCCCTGCCATTGACTGATATGGTCATTGTGAATATTACAATTTCCCTCTATTTTTAGAGGAAATCAAATATTGCATAATAAACTACAGTGCAAACAAAACTATGTTATGCTTCTCAGCAATTATAAATAACCAGATCAACCCTAATCAAGTTGGGGGAACATTTAGAGTCTACTGAGTCCATTAGCTGTGGTGTAAGATAAACAGAATAAATAGAATATTCTTAATGAAAGGCACAGACCATTGCTAGCTCTGCCCATACCCTCTTCTGAATGGACATAGGGATGTGCAACACCTTGGGATCAGGTGACTGGACCCAGGGTGTGTACCGAACCCAAACTTTGCCTAACCCTATATTAGTTAAGGAAAGGCCGCAGTTCCCGTGTCTTCCCAGCAACAGGGCCCCTAAGGCCCACCTTTTAGCTCTATTTCCTAATAAACCCCCTGAAACCTCTTAGAAACCTTTCTCTTTTCATGGGCTGGCTTGGGTGAGCTTCTCTTTCTGCAATGAATGGAACCATCACTACCAATTTTGGATCTAGGATTGCAGCTTTTCTGTGCCTTTCGATGCCATCAAATCCAAGTAAACACTCCAAAGCCTGAATGTCTCTTGATCCAGTGGCTGCTAAAGGACTTGTTGTTGGTATTTGGCTTACTAGATGTTATGTATCTTATTCTATTACTGTTACTCCATATTCAAAGTGTGTGGAGATATCAGTCGGTATTGAATCACCATAATAGGATATCACCATTTACAAAGAATTTGTCTTCACAACTGCAGACAAGTTCACCTATAAATATTAAAACATATCTTGAGCAAAAAACAAAAACAACAACAACAAAACATTGGTTAATATCCCCCAGCAGGAAACAAAAAATCAATAGATGAGTTTTTAAATTCCCAGAGCTAGGAATCAGGAGGCCTAGACCCTGATGTCAAATCTCCCAATAACTAGTTCTATGACCTTGGGCACTTGTCCATCAGGATTTTTTTGTTTTGTTTTGTTTTTTTATTGAAGTATACCTGCTGTACAATATTATCTAAGTTACAGGTGTACAATACAGTGATTCACGATTTTTAAAGGTTATCCTCCATTTATAGAATATTATAAAATATTGGCTATATTCCCTGTGTTATACAATATACCCTTGTAGCTTATTTTATACCTAATAGCTTGTACCTCTTACTCACCCACCTCTATATTGCCCTTCCCCCCTCCCCTCTCCCGACTGGTGACCACTAGTTTCTTCTCTATATCTGTGAGTCTCCTTCTTTTTTGCTATATTCACTAGTTTCTCGTATTTTTTAGATTCCACATCTAAGTGATATCATACAGTATTTGTCCACAAGAACTTGAAGGTTCCTTATTTTTCTAACGGTGACAACAACACTTTCCCAAGCTGACAGAGTTGTTATGGGGAGTCAGTAAGGCAACAGACGCACAGAGATGACTGAATAGCTAGAATGCTACATCAACAGTAGGTTTTAAAAAATGATATGTAACATAGTATTCAAAATATTATATATCAATATATTATTAAATAATGTATTATTGTAAAATTCTGCCTTGATAATTTCAAAGTTGTGACTATACTTCTATTTTGAAATGCAAGAATGTGTCACTCAAAATGTATGAAAACATCCTTTTATCTAACAAGTCTCCACTTTAACATGCAAAGTCTACTTATGAGAACCAGCAAGTGAAGTCTGCCCGTAGCTCCCGACCCTGGCCTGACTAGGACATGAGTTGGGCATGAATTGGACATGATGGCTGACATCAATTTTCCTTCCTCATCCACACCCTACTTCCAGTCTTCCTATTTCAATCTTAAGCATCATAAGGATAGCAAGTAAATCTATCTCACTTTGCATTATATGCTCAGTGCTCAAAAAATACTAGGTGTTCAGGAAATACTGTTGAACAGTTTTAAAATAAATGAATAAAATTTCCTCAAGAACTATTCCTTCTTGTGCACAAACTACACTACTACAACACAAATTTTCTCTTCCCTTCATTATTCAGGAAGCCTCAAAATACTTGCATTCCTCCAACTTGATTTAAGTTATTGAGGTCAGGAAATTTGTCTTTTTATATTCTCTCCATTGCCTTTAATGCAGTAGATGCTCAATAAGTGTTGGCTGATTGGTTGAATGATAACTTGAAAATTTAGTGAAACTGACAATTCTTTTTTTAAAAAAATCAAATCAGTTTTGTCATGAATTGACTAATCAATGCTTCAATATTCTAATACCCAAACAAGCTTTTCCCATTTTTAAGGAGCAGTGATTTGAACCAAAATGTTCATATAGGATATTAGGAGAGTCATAATGTTTTTAATTCTTAACCTTCTCATTCATGCGTTATACTATTTTATTACTTCCTTGTTATCTTCAGAGCCTACTTTGTTTTAATGGGGAAAGGACTGCAGAAGAATATGTAGGAGACACCTTGGGAAAATGAGGAAGGAATTAACTTTGAAGTTTTCTAGTTTGAAAGATTAAAAAGCACTCCAAAATAAAACAAGTCAGCATTCTCGATGCTGGAAAATGACAGTGACTGCTGAAAAAGCCTTTCCGCCTGTATGAGCACTGTCCTCTGTCCCCATCCCTAGTGCCGGGTAACTCAGAGATATAATTTATGATGGATTCACAAACAAAATGGTCAATGGTTCAGCACAAACCAAACATGAGCAGACACATTTCTAAACCCAACCGTCATGCTGCTTACACAATCTGTTGATCCATTGAACAAATATATGTTGAAAGATTAAGCGGGAGTTGACTGCCATTCAGGAAGATAAATGTAGAGCAGACTCATTTTCCGCCTGACTTAATGCTTAAGGATTTGTATTAGAAGGATGTTGGGGAGGGGGTGTCTGCGAGGGATGGGAGGAAGGGAAATTCCAGTCACCCAGATCTTTAGAATGAGATTATCTCGGCAAGGACCTCACACAGAGGCCTTTACCAGCCACCTCTTACATCCTGGACCTTCTTTTCTCCTCATTCTTTTACTGTAGAAAAAAAAAGATCCAAGGGAATAAATGAGTGCTGCAGGAGCACTTGGCTCAGCTATTCAGGCCTCATTGATGGAACGATAGGAGACAGAATGTTTTATACAGTACAGTTGGAGATTTAAAAGGGGGAAAAAGAGTCAGCCAGTCATAAAGGCACATTGTTATCCAGCTGTCTCATAAAAGGGCTGTGAGCCATTAAGCTATAGAGAGAACTCAATGCCTGAAGCTAGAAATTCAGTGTTCCTGCTGGTGGGGCCAATGCCATCCCCAGGCAGAGAGCAGGGCCAGCCTTGATTCAACTCATTCTTGTTGACACCTTCCTCAATTGAGGTATGAGGCCAGGCTTCTGGATTTGCATTTGTCCAGCTTTGCTGGGCTGAAAAAGACAGCCCTTCAATGCTGTTGATCCTGTTATAAGTGTTTGAGCTTCACAAGAGAGCTTTGATAGAATGAAAGTAAAAGAGAGAGAGGGGAGGAAAGAGGGAGAGAGGAAGGAAGAAAAGAAAGAAGGGAGGGAGGGAAGGAGGGAGGGAGGGAGGGAGAAAAAGGAAAGAACAAAAGAGAAAGCACAACCACTTGTATAATATAAGTGGAGTTTCCTTGATTTGTAAACCTTGGCCATGGCTACAATACAACAATGCAATCATGCTACTTCCTTGTTTAGGAAGCTGTGAACAATTTTCAGAGACATCCAACACCTCTGGCCTGGTCGGGAATGCATTCAAAAAGAAAACCACTGAGCACTGCAAAAAGAGATGGATCTTGACTTACTGAAGTACATATGCCAATAAATGCAATGGGAAGCAATTCACTTCGATTCAACATTTACAGAACACCCATATGGGTCATGCATGACTCAGGAGTAGGAACCATGCAAGCTTTCAAAAGACCTGGCTCTTGCAAAGTGCACACGCCAAAAAATACCATGTGGACATGTGCAGAATGGTGCTTAGATGTCCAGGAAGAGCTATGTTTTCCATTGTATTGAGAGTAACCTGAATCTTCTAAATTGGAGAAAATTTTAGGCAGGTCCTAGACTTCAGCAGTGCTGTGAAGAAGAAAAGGGAGATGAGCACGGACAGTTTCACATGCACATTGTGGGCACAAAGGCCAGAGAAGAAACAGTATTCAAAACAGACTAAGAACATCTTTATTTGCCAAACAAAGCAGTATGTTTGGAAATCAAGAGGTGATGGGTGAAAATGACTGATGAAAGGCCTTGAAGTTATCTTTAGCCAGTCATAAGCCCTTGTTTTCCATTTTTAAATGCATCTAGTGCAAGATGAAGAAATGCTAAAGTATAAATGCATGCACATAATTCTCTAAGTCACATTTCTTTGGGTTCGTGTTCTTTTTAACTTTTAATTTTGTTTCTTCTCATCAGATTTCCTACCCTGAGTCATCCCAGGCCTCCAAGTTGAAGAGGTTAATGACCAACATATTCTAGCCCACTATTTCAGTTTCTTGTTGTTTTTGTTGTTTTATTTCACTGGGAAATTTTGCTGGGATTTAAAACGGGGTCACACAACAGGAGAGATTGGACCATTCCTTCAACATAACACCCCCATTTTCTCCTTGGTGACACTGTTATTAACTTTATCTTTCATGAGCACCTTACTTTCAGATAAAACCAACCATCTCATAGCACAAGTCTTGATCAACAAGTTTTAACTTTTGGACCAGTGAGTCTGCAGTTCATTTTATTCCATTTGTTTATTTTAACCAAATATCATTAACTTGGAATGCTTAATCTTAAGTATCTGATCTCACATCTTCTTGGATGGCTAGCACTTGGCAAGCCAAACATTAACTGCAAGAATAGAAAAGAAGAAACACTGAAACTAGTGAATTCACTGGAAATGGTTTGCAGTCTAAAGAAAACAGGACCATCTGGGTTAAGTTATAGACTGAGCTTTTTGTTTGGTTTGGATTGGGGTCAGGGGAAGTCTTCCCTATCACCCTTTTACACTTTTGTCGAGCAGCACAGTGTCAAATATTATTATTCTATGAGTGGCTTTAGGTTTTCTGCAAGGCTACCCTTTGGACAAGCAAATCTATGTGAATCTTGTACATGATGGAAATTGGAAAGCATTCTCCGGTATGTTCATACAGCTTCCTAAACTTATTTCTCCTCTGCCCTGGAGTGCACAGGGAACATAGTGTATGGTCCAATCTCACCAGATCCAATCACCTCAGGTCCAGGCGAGTAAGACTGTCTTAAATTACCTCCATAGGTGAGTATGAGCCAGCTGACAGCAAAGCATAATCTGCCCAACATGGGCAGGGACTAGTACAGGCTCTGCTGATTGATTTGTGGCTGTCCCAGGGAAAGGAACAGGATGGATGTGGACCCAACCCTACTTTGGCAAGAGGTTATACTGGCCTGGATAGCCCTCAATAAAGGCGTACAGAAGGACTAAATGGTCACTGGGGGATTTCAAGGATAGGGAAAGTTAGTGATTCTGCCACAAAATTCTATTCTGGATTGAAAAAAACAGCTCTATTTTTATCCGCTAAACCCAGGAGAAATTCTTCCAGAACAGCAAAACTAATGGTAGCCAAAGCTAATGGAGTGTTCTAAGAAGTATTTTATTCTTTCCCAGTGAAGCTCCATGTGTATGATGACATTTTCAGAAGGAGCTAAAATCTATCTTCCCCAAATTAAAAGCACAGTTAGAAAATCTGCTCCAAATACAATGGTCTGCTGGCTTTGAAATATTGCTCCAGAGACAAGCCCCATGGCGCTGGAGAAGACCTGAATCAGCAGAAGGCAGGAGGGGGCGCGAAGACGGTATTTATTATGTCTCGCAACGAACTACTCCATAGGTCACTGCTGATTTCTGTTTACACTGTGCTGACCCTTCACACTCCAGAGCAGTTTGTTCAGCTGTGATCTACAACCGAGAGTACACGCAGTCTGTCATCTGCTGGGCTCCGCTCTAGCCGACCGGTGTACCCAAGAAAACAGGCGGTATTACATACAAAGAAATGCCCACCAACCTGCAGTTCCTGCAGAAAACAGAAAAATTGTCTGTTTTCTCACTTTGCACTTTTGCATTAATAAAAATCACATGTCTTGGGATCCTGGTGTAAAGCATGATCCTAACAAACTGGATTTTAACAAAGCGATTATTTCCACTTTACATTATGGAAACTGGAAAATGAGCCTGTAGAAACGATCCTATCTGTAGGTCATTATTTCACCCATTTCAGTTAGGAGGTTCAAATACTGACGTGCAGTAGTACAATGCTTTTTGTAATGCATTTGTGCCAACTTTTTTGCAAAGGATTATCTGAGGTCACCATGCTGTGGTCGGAGAGAAACCATGGGCAGTTCTGTTATCCTATGAGGTTGATGTTTATGGTCTGACTTCTGAGGGTCTGTTTCTTGAACTTGGAGCTTCCTGATCGTTTATCTACCCATTCAAGAGCAGGAGACTCCTCCTGTCTTTCTGGGTGTGAGAGTTTAACTACATTGCCATGGAAAAAATGTTTTGTGATTTTTCTGAGGCTAAAAACAGTCTCATACCTGTGTAATATAAGCAATAATAATACGGTGTTTGTTTCCCAGACAAATTCTAATGCCAGGGACTAGACTACTTCAGTCACTCACTCCTGATCTGCTCAGATGGGCTCTTTAAAGGGGAATTCCCATATACAGATTACCCTTTATGATGGGCTCCCCTAGAAAACCTTCTATATCTGCCCCCTCCTGTATCAGTCTAGCACCTTGTACTTCCCCTTACCACAGCACTCAACACTGTACAATCACCCACACAACTGGTTATTTGAGGACAGGATCCATAGATGCATCCTGGATCCATCTATGAATCCTGGTGCATCCATAGAGCACCAGTGCCTAGCACAGTGCCTGACACACAGTAGGCAGTCAATAAATGTGGGAGCGAACAGTGATTCTGTTACTTCTTCCCTAAAACTCAATAGTATCTTGGGCTCTGCGGTCCTGGATTCCTTTAAAAAAAATGAGGTGGGGGGGAAGGGAGAGGGAGAGGAGGGGAGGGAGAGAGAGAGAGAGAGAGACAGAGAGGAGGAGAGGAGGGGGAGGAGGAAAGAATGAGAAAAGAGGAAAGAAAAGAAAAGGTAAAAAGGAAGGAACAGAAGAAGAAAGAAAAGAAAGAAATGAAGGGAAACCCATAGCTCTGTGTCTAACACTAGGAAGGATGGGCTAATAAAAGAAGTAACGCTGATGAATGTAAAGTGATCAGGTAGGCACTATTTTTTGAAGATGAAACACAACAGAATTTAGAACTCTATTTCCAGCAACATGGCAGACTAACCCCTCCAGGCATAACTAAAATGCTGAATAAAATATTTAAAATGTCATTTGAATGCATGGTGTGGCTGGCAGGGAAATAGGGATGGATCGGAGGCCAGAGATGAAGAATGTGAATCTCAGAAGTAAGCAAGCAGTAGAGAAAGCACTTATCTTAGGACTATCTAAAAATCCTCAAGAGGCCCATAGCTCAGTTTTTACTTGGCTGCACCCAGTACAACTTGGGGCTGTAGCAAGGGAGCAGGTCAGCTTAAAAAGCGTTGGCATAAAGCTGCCCTCCTAACCCCAAATATATATACTTTCAGAGGGTAGGGGAAAACATTCCATACACTTTACAGAGGAGATGTTGGGCATATATGCCTCATTGGGCTTGAGAATTTCTAATCACAAGTCCCATTTATGTGGGTGTAATGTAAGAATTCCCTCTGTCTGTATGACTCCCAGGAAAATACATATGGAAAAAATACTTCTTTAAGTAGTCCAGCCATCATATACACATGCTATGAATGAAAGAGAAAAAAAAAGAGGAAGACAAGCCACCTCCATTTCCCAGAAGTTGTACACACCAATTCTGGCCATAACTTATTCATATGACGATACCTAGCTGTGTATGCTGTCTTTATTCTGGGATCCAAGGTTCTATTGATGGAGAGAAATGAAAGAATAAATATTGGGGATAGGGAGCGCTGCCTCTATCTTCAAATATTGAGATGACTCTCAAGAGAGAATTAAGGTAATATTTGATCCTTGGACATCTTTCTGGTTAGTAATAGACAGGATTTTTTGAGTCTCATTGCAGAATAAATTGGTTTTGTTTGTTTGTCTTCAAATTTTCATTAAAAAAAGATAACTAGGTAAAAAATATATTTGAAATTGGAAATCAATTTCTTAAATAATAAGAAAAAGGGATGAAGAATCCAAGAGCAAGAAATCATATGAACTGCAATTACAGTTCTTTTTCTCAGGGAGCTTGAAGTTCCTAGTATAGGCAGAACTGCTCAGAACTGATGTGACCTTATTGTTCCTTACCTGTTTCCTTTCATTTTGCTCCTCAACACAAATTTCCTCAAAAGAGTATAGAGCCAAAGTCCTCCTGCAGAGCTAGAAAAACAGGGAAATAGCTGAATGGTTTCCTTTTGGTGGACTGCCTTGCTTAAGGCTTTTTGTTTGTTTGTTTTAGGTTTCAACTAAAACATAAGAATAATTTGTCATCTTTAAAAGGTTTAAAAAGAGACACTTTCTATAATAAGATAGCATCTTTAAAAAAATAAAAAACAGATCCACAGCTAATGTAACTAAATGTTCTTTGCAGAAGGGAATTGTAAGTTTCCCTTTATAGGATTAGCTTTACATAAAAATTAAATAAATAAAAATCACAGCACCAAATCTGAAAATCCACAGTAGAGGCATGTGAAAGGTCCCAGAAATAAGGGAGATATTTTATTTTCTGTATGGTGCTGCCAGCTAATGTACCAAATATAAAATAAAATTTATTATTGGTCAAGTATCATAATGGCAGCAACTGGTAAGAATGGTTATTCTGGCTAAGTTAAAGGGAGAACTAAACTATGTATTGGTTTGGGGATGCAAAGAGGACACTCTTACACACTCTTGCACTCTCATACACCTATATATACAGTTGTGAGTCACAGCAACCACTATATTAGTACAAAAGTTTTCCAGATGGTTCAGCCCTATTACCTGAATTTTCAATATCTCTACTTAGTCCCTGTACATGGATAGCAATAAATCTACTATAATCTAGTGCCCCAAGAGGAGAGGAAAACAAACCTAAAGCCTCTGTGAAAAAGTGGTTACTTTCTGAAGAGCAGTTACAGTACAGATATTTTGTCCTCTTGCATTTCAAATGACTCTCGATTTATTTGGTAAGTGTATTCCTTGTAGCAGGAATCCTCTGCCCTCCAGTCATCTTCCTTTCCCCTCTATTTTTGAGACGCCCTGGGTCCATGATAGTAAGGCACCAAAATGTAATCCAATGGGCTTAACTCTGAAAAGCTGGGATCATGAAAACAAAGATATTCAGCTAAGTCACAATTTGAGATGGGTGTATTTTGTAGGACTGTTTTTGGTTCAATGCAATGTAGATCCACTTAAAAAAGTTTAACAAAATATTGTATATTTCTCTTGCAATAAGTCTAGGAGTAGGCCATCCTTTTCTATCTTTTCATTCTGCCATCTTTAGCATTTTGCTTTCATCCTCCCTGCCTCAATATGGCCGCTATACCTCCAGGCATCACATCCACATTCCAGACAAGAAAAAACAAGTGACAAAGAGGAAAAGGAAATATCTACATCAGGAACGCAAAACTTTCCCAGATATCCCTAATAGAATTCAGCTTGTGTCTTGTTAGCCAGAATTAAAAGAAAAGCTGCAAGGAAGGTTATATAATAGACTGTTTTTACTAGACATGTTGCCACCGCAAACAAATCAGGGTTCTAATAGGAAGGATAAGAAAGAATGGTATAAATATTTAATGTCAAAATTCTAGAATTTCAATCCACAGAGAAAGTAATTAGCGTCTCAAAGGAAAGTATAATATCATATTCACTTTTTGCTCTCCAAGTGCTGACACGTAGTCCATGGTCATCCAGCAGCTATTTCTTGAGCTCTTTTTGTATGCCAGGTGCTATTTTAGGTGCTTGGGATACACCCAGATAAAAATTTTTGTCCTATTATATCTTACATTCTAGCAGACAGAGACAGATAATAAACTATAGTCACAATAAATAAAGACTGCAGTTTGTTCAAAGGTGATAAATTCTACAGGAAAAAAAAGTACAGCTGAGTAAAGAGAATTAGGAGAGGAAGGTGGAATGGACAGGTTGTAACAAAAATAACACAAGAATTAAGTTTTTCCTTTCATTCCTCAGACCTTTCTAATTTCTGGAACATATAGTATGTTTTATCTTGGAAAAATAGTTCATTATTTTTTTCAACTCCCATTCCTGAAAGTTCTGAATCCAACTGCTGTTATTTACACAAGAAATATCAATGATTGTGTCACGTAGTGTAGTGGGCTAGACATTGCCTCACACAGAGAACTGTTTGCAATTTACTCAAAGGGTCTAATTCGATAAGGAAGAAGGAAAATTCTGAGGAAAAAAAGAGCAATCAACGAGGAGAAAACGCTCTTCTGACCTGGTGCCTTCTGAGTGTCAGAGCAGGGCCTTTCTGGGGAATGTGGCTCTTCAACAGACAGTGCAATTGGATTAACTCTCCTCTGCTTAAAATTATAAAAATAAGAAACACCACACACACACACACAGTTACATTTCAATGTAGAAAAAAAAAAATCCAAAATCAACATCTCCCAATGGATTGGGGTTTGATTGATTTTATTTAAAGTCTGGGTGGGTTTCTGACCACTAAATATTTGCTTAATTATCCCAGCAATGAAGAGTGATGCTCTCATTAGCAGGGCTTAGAAGCCCATCTGTGCTCTCTGTTGGTGTTTTGTACAGGATTGTAAACCTGCAAATTGCATGTACAGTTGGGGAGTTAGAAAATTATAATTGCAGCTCTGATATTCATTATCCCATGAACCCGGGTAGAGCAATTTTTTTTCCCTGGGCCTTGGCCTATTTGTGCATAAATTGTAGTTAACGGTACTCTACTACAATACATAATTTCAACACTATTTTATGCTAAGCCAAAAAGTCTTGCCTTGTGTACTGCTTATTGGCAAAAAGCGATGCTCTCCCAGATCCTGAAGCTGAGGTTATTACAGAGCTCAAAACAACCGCTGCACAATTAGAAAGCAAGAGGAATCTTATTGCTTTTGACTTTGCAAACACAGAAATCACAAAGATGCCACATCCCCTGTCCCTGAAGAAAACCAAAAGTGAACGCCTCTCCAGAAAGATGTGAAACACTATGAGGTTAATTTCACAAATGTCTGGGGAAATGACTGACCCAAAGTCCTTTGACAGTTACTCTCAGGAGAGGCAAATTCAGATTTTCTGAGGCTTGGAGCTTTTAAAAACATTTTTGTAAAAAAAAAAAAAAAATTTTCGTCAGGGAGAGAGAGGTGCTCTTCAGTAAAAGGAGTACTTAGTATTTCTTCAGAATGAAAAAAAGTCACAATACATTATTAATTTTTAATAGGAAATATCATAAAAGTCACAAAACGTGTAAAAAACTGACATTTTACCTACAAGCCACACCTCCATAATACTTTTTCCCACATTTTTCATCTGCACCCTTGACCATCTCTTCGTACAACAACGATTTTGAAAAGTATTTTCCGAGGCAGATTTACCATGAAATGGATAAAGCTTCAGCTTCAGGCCCCTCACTCCCACGGGTCCCTTGCAAGGCCCTATGCCAACTTCGTATTTTTCTCAATTCCGTTCACGAAAGAAAAAAGATTATGGTGTCTTTATAGCTGTGCATGTTGCATTATCGCGTTATATTCCTGAGAGGAAAGAACTTCCATTTACTAGGCTTTGATGAGAACCAAATTTTCTACTAAGAGCTGATGGTGAGACACATTTTCCTTACCAGTTTCTGACTCTATATGCTTCAACTTCTGTTTTTCCTCCACTACTCATATCCTTAGTGCTGAGTTATGAAACATGTTCATGGTGCGAGATAACTCCTTCCCCACACCTTCACGGCACAACACTGGGTCAAGTAGCCAAGGGTCAGTAGGAGCCCATGGTTCCTGGAAGCCATTCCCACAGCAGAACACCTAGGCTAATCCTCCTTCTAAAGAAACATCCACTATGTACTTCTGGAAGTGACTGTGAAACAAATAAACATATCTCACTAAACTTGAACTACATGTATCCCCCACTCAGCTTCCTCTTAGCTGGATCCCCAGCACACATGGCCTTTCCAGTGCCACCCTATGCAAGAGAAAGAATAGTGGAAGGAACGTTTGAATGGAAAGGGACCCTGATCTTAAACAATATGTTTAAAACGTTTTATTCTGCATAGTTTATACCTATGACCTTGCAAGTAAGTGGCCCTGAAGTTTAATAATCATTCATTTAATGGTAAATCTTCACTGATTCTCCTGAGTTCTAGCGGCTCCACACATGGTCCTGTTGTGCGCGTGATGGCTCAGAGGAAATAGATGGCTGTACAGGTGTACAACATTCTGAGCTTCAGAAACAGCAGTATGGCATCTCCAACTCATTTGAATCTGGAGATGTGAATTCTGGTCTGGATTTCAGCTGACACAAATTATTCACTTAGTTGTGGCTCATTCATCTAGCTATCAAGACACTGAAAAAATACTTATTGAAGCCTATCATCATTAAGAAACTCTGCTAAGATGTGTTGCTGATTGAAAAATACGTCCCTGCCCTTACAGGACCCAGGGTCTAGCGGAGAAGCCAAAAAAAATACATAACGCAGACTACATTGGAAGAACAAAGGAATTATCAACAGAAGTCCAAATTGGAGTCCAAATGGTCAAACTGTGGGCTTATTCAACTGAATATTTTTATAACCTCTGATCCTCAGTTTTACCATCTATAAAATACAGGTGGTAATATTCATCTTACAAGACTAATATAAGGATTAAGGGAGATAAAATTATACAAAATTGCTTAAATATAAGGCTTTCTTTAAATATCACTCCCCGGAAGCAAAAACAATCTTATTCTTTTATATATCTGCTTCTGTTCTAATGCTCCATAAATCTCTGTTCAAAGTAGAATAATAAATAACAGGGTGAATAAATAAAAATATAAGAGATGTGAGGGCTTCCCAGAGAACATCTGATATTACCCAAGCTTTGAAGGGCATTTCAAACACAGAGAAAAGATACCAAGAATGTATCGGACAGGAGCCTTTTCAATAACACATGGCGGAAACCCACCTCTAATGGCTTCAGCAAAAAAGGGGGAAAAGTTGGCTCACGAAACTGAGAAATCCAGGGGCAAACTTGGCTCCCCGTTGGCAGAACCCTGGTATCCAAACAATATTCCCAGAACCAGTCTCTCTCCACTGCTTGGCCTGCTTTTCTTCATGTTGGCTTTATTCCCAGGCAGCCTCTTCCCACACCACGGCGAATAGTCACCTGCAGCTTCAGGTTTACGTGGGCCCAAATCTGCAGTCTCTGTGGAAGGATTCTCAGATCTGGAATATGCGGATGAGATCACCCACGAAGATGACTGAAGGTTGGCATACATACCGGGAGGCATTTCGCCCACCCTGAATCTCAGGAACTGAGAATGGGGAATGGGTGGATCCCTAAAAAATCCAGCAGCTACGTAGAAGGAGGGAAGAGACTGCTGGGGAATTCTCCTCAAAGCACATTTCAGGTGGAGAAGAAAATAAGAGCAAAAGCTCCAATGTCTACTTGAGTACATACTGCCCTCGTGTCTGGGAGGATACAAAGGTGAGGGAAATGTGATTCTGGCCTCAAGTAAGGGAGGTAAGGCACGTCGGAAGCATAAGCAACCATAATCCAAGGTAGGAAATCAGTAAAGCCCTAAAAAGGTCGGTAGATGCCATTATTCGTCAGAGAAGGCAGAGATCTCTTTCAGCTCAAATTGGAGACTTTTTAGAAAAGACATGGCACCCGAATTGGATTTTGAAGGAGGCTGTAGGAAAGATGGTGTTCACAAATCATCTGAAAATGGAAATATCACAAAATCAGCTCTAGCGTTGGCTTTTGGAGCTGTGGAGTTATTTAGCATTCTGGGACATCAGAACTTCCAGTCATTTCTCAAATCATCATCATGGTCAAACACCAGAGTGGAAAAAAGGCTGATAAGAAAAGGTTACAGAGTGGTTTCTGTTGTGGAAAAGAGTTATATTCTCTGGGCTAAAATCTCCACTTTAAATTGTAAGTAATTATATATCCTTGCATTTGTTCCTTTATTCATCAATCTAAGTAGACCTCTTCCTTTGACTGAGGTAAAATTCACGTAACATAAAATCAACCGTTTTAAAGCGTACCATTCAGCATCACCTAGTACGTTCACAAAGTTGTTCAATCATCACCTCTATCTAGTTCCAAAACAGTCTCATGTCCCCAAAATGAAAACCCCTACCCCTTACGCAGCAACACCCCATTACCCCATCCTCCATATCACCAAGTCCCCGGCAACCACTAATCTGCTTTCTGTCTCTATGGATCTACCCGTTCTGGATATTTCACACAAATGCAATCATATAATATGTAACTTTTTGTGCCTTTTTTTTTTCCATTTAACATACTACTTTCAAAGTTAACTGGACCTCATTTGATATCCCTTCCCATATCCTATAATGTGGGGCTACATATATATGAACTCTATACCTAAGTTCCACTGCCTAGCAGCTGTCCTGTGATGGGCCGTCTACCACCTAACATCCACTCACCCTGGTAGTCAGTATGCCCCCAGGCGTCATGTCTTAAGAACTTTTTTAGGCCCTTCTGTAGTCACAGGCCAGTATTCACCTGACATAGAATGTTTGATAAGTTAGCTGGTTGTATGTTGGGTGCTTGCAGACTCCAAAATATATTCTTTGGCCAAACAGAACCCCTTCTCCAAGGACAATCAGTCAAGGGAGCCCAAGAAGTAGGCAGGAAGCAGAGCAGCAGCTCAGATCCAGATCCTTACCCTTTATTACAGAATTTAAATCTCAAAGGGTTCTTAAAGAACATCCTTTTTTTTTCAGATCATGAAACTGAGGCCCAAGAAGCTTAAAAAAAATCACCCAAGATCACACAGGTAGAGCATCAGAGCCCACTTAGAAGCTCAGAAATTCTCAGTCTAAATTCAGTGCGTTCTGATACAACATAGTGTCCGATACTTTATACTTTTCTCTCTAGAAGCAAGAACCAAATGTAAGAAGGCAGCAGATCTATAAAAAAAAACCTCTCAATCCTGCAAGGAGCTGAGAGGAGTCTCATTTTTTTCATCTGCGCAAATCAAACAGGGAGTAACACTGCAGTTCACAAGGGAAGAAAAGCTGGGGTATCAAAACTGAGAGTAATTTTGATCTTAAATTAAAAGCATATTAATTGATGAGCAATGCTTTCTATCATGTATAAATCTGGAGCTACCACTGATGTTCTTTTTCCCTGTGTGGGGTTTCTCTTTGTCAGTATGGCTTATATCTTATTGTTTTATAGCAATGACTATCTGTGTTCCACCATCTCATTCAAATTTGCTCCCAAGGGCACTGAACGTGAATGACCCAGTAATGAGGGAGAGGGTGGGATTTAGGGGACAATGTTTAGGATTCAGAGGCAGTGAGGGCGTCTGACTCACTCTGAGCAGCTAAACTGCTGTCCTCCCTCTCCAAAAATATCGCTTGTAAATGGGAGCTCAGATCCTTCTAGGTAGAAATGCAAGCCTGTAAATATCATGTCAGGATCTTGATTTTTTTTTTGTAACATAAAGTTAATGATGCTTAAAATATGCACAATATGTACCCCTGAGGAGCACTGAATTATCTTGATGTCAGAACTTCTGGGGATGGTCTATAAAGAAAATAATTCAGAAGTGAGTGGAAATAGACAGAATTGTAAAACGCAATTAGGAAGGGGGGCGGGGAAGCCCCAGATGTATGTGCAGCAGAACCAAGGGGAAACAAACCAGTGCCCTGATGCGCTCATCTTTGTTTTCTAATCTCATCTTTGAAAGATTCACTTCCTGGATTTTTGCCTGAGAGATTCGTGAGCACTTCCTTGAGACAATTTACGTCTTTTTAACTCGGAGAAGAGGTGCTTTTTCAAAAACAAGCCAACTGGACCATTTTCTCCTACAGCACTCAAACCCTCTGCACCTAAAACAAACAAATAAACCAAACAAACAAACAAACTTCTAACTAATATTTAGGCTTTCAAAAGCAGGTTGGCTGCAAGCCTCCCTAGGATAATCATTTGCACCTTCCTTCACCCACGCATAATACACACTTTATTCAGCAAATAGCAAAGTCGTTTCCCGGTGAGTCAAAGGTCACTTTTTGCTGTATTAATAGCTGCTCTGGGAGGGTCAGTGTTGTGCTATCCTACATTTTTTCCAGGGCCTGGAGATGCAATTTCCTACAATCTGCAGGCAATTTCCCACCAATTTTCTTGGGGAGCTAATAGGCTGTGACAGGAGATGGAGCTAGCAAACAGCAGGCGGCTTCAGAAAAGACAAATTGCATCTCTGCCACCTAACTGGGCAATCTAGATCGACAGAGTTTATAGCTTTGTAGTGTTATTGGGCCCCATGCTAACAGCAAATCATTCACACTGCTCGCTGAATTTCATATTCCCTTCCTTCTGAATTTGTTATTGCCGCACATCACTTTGTAGCACTTTCCCTGGAAACTGCAGTAAAAAAGGCAATCACGTATATATTAGTGACTTAAATGTCTCCTAAATTGCTTACCAGAAATTATTAGCATTCAATAATTTCTGTTTACGGAGTTAGGGCTACACTGGCCATTTTTAAGTGATGGGATAGGAAGGTTGGAAAGAAAAGCCAAAAAGGAATGGGTAACAGGTTGAAACCCTTTGGTGGGCACAGAGAGACTCTTTCTTCTTTTGAACAGGCCCGTGTGCTTGTGCACAGTCAAACGTATTTCAACAAATAATATAAGCATTTGTTAAACGTGCCCACAGGACTGATTTATGCTTTACCTAGATTGTTTTTTAAAAAGTTAACAGTTTAAGATAACAGTGGAAATGCTTTCATAGAATTAAACAGAAACACCCATATTTTAATTTAAATATTTTTTATTACATAAGTCATACAGGTTCAACCTAAAAGAGTTAGAAAAGATAAGGAAATAAAAGATCTGATTAAAGAAACACCTAGTCATTATATCAACTCAAGCATTTTTATTTTCACTAACTTAATTTACAAAAGTCCTACTCTGTGCCAGGTGTGGCACAAAAATGAATTATAGGGGCTCCTGCTACTGGGGGTTTCACGGTCTAGAGGAGGACACAGGCACACAAACAGATAAAGGGGAAGACACCGTGCCCCAGCTGTCCGAATGCCAATTTGAAGAAAGCAGGAACAGACTGCCTGCAAAAGTAAACTGAAGTGAGAAGCAGACCAACTCAGCTGGAGTTAAATAGTGCAGGTGAATAGTGCAGGTTCTGTTTGATAGGATCAATACGGAAATAGTAACTGCATCTAGAGTCCATCACTTGAAAAGGACACAGGGAATCCCCTGGCGGTCCAGTGGTTAGGACTCTGCACTCTCACTGCCAAGGGCCGGGGTTCAATTCCAGGTTGGGAAACTAAAATCCCCAAAATCGCGCAGCATGGCCCCCCAAAAAAGGGACACAAACTTTAATGTTTTGGACAACATGGTCTATGCTGTAATGATTAAACTGATAGCAGCGTAATATTAGGGTAATTACACCCTCACCCCAGCATAAAAAGGCTGGAGCCAGCCTTAGGGTTACAGGGGCCCGCAGAGCAAAGGGTGTTGAGCAGAGTATGTGCCAGAGACAAAAGCAGAATTCCTAGCTAATCTTATGAATCTCACTCCTAAACGATAGCTATTGCCAAGAACTTAGACAAGCCAGGAATGGTAAAAAAAAAAAAAAAAAAAAAGACTCCAGGAAGGCAAATTGCTAATCACGTCCTAAAGATTAGGAAGCACCTGTTCTTTACAGATTAGTAAAAACTGAAGCAGAAACACCCCCCGTTTCTCTGGGCTAGATTAGATGGCTACTGGAAGGATTGTGTAGTCTCTGCTATATTTGCCGATGCCTCCAGAGAAAGTAGTGTTATGATGCTTTCTTTTTCAGCTCATTATCACATCAGGTCTGCATAAAGGTAAGCAAAAAGGATCAGGGGAAAAGGAATACGTTTTTGGTGTGGAACTTTACTTTCTTTTTTTTTTTTTTTCAATCCTGGGATTTTCGGGGTTGATTTAAGCAGAACACGGTTTGTGGTTTTTGAGGACAGGCAGGGGAGGTTCACCCAATAGAAACTGAAAGGGTTAGAAGAAGATTTCTGCTCTAAATGATCTCTTCCACTTGCCGGTTGTGAGATCTGAAACTTCATCATCCATATTTGTTCCTATCCCGAAGGCTTGTTTAGATGACTGTGAGCCTTAAAGACAGAGTGTGTTTTTAATCTCATGGATCCAGAGTGAGGCCCTTAATAATCCTCCATATACAATGATTGTGTGAGCTGAATAGAATGAAGGATCCCTTAAATAAAATGCTAATAACCTCTTGTATAAACCAGTCATTATCCATGCGTTCCCACCTGAGAAGCTTCCAATTGAATAGGCCTGGGCAAAGGCCCCAGCACCTTCGTATTAGATTCTCCTGCAGAGCTAGTTTTGAAAGCCCCTGGGATAGTCATGGGGTGAAAAGAGTGGAATGGACACTAAATGCACATCCACAGCAAATCTCTAAGGGCAGCAATGACACACTGTGGAGAAGGCAAGACAATGGGCCTTCCATTCAAAGCCACACTTTACATCTTACAAGCAATAGGAACTCAACCACGTGACCTAGTCAGAACTTTCTATTTCCTTATCTGTGGTAGTGCAAGTGGTTACCAGGGTCACAGGAGGTAATGCTTGTGACACTCACCCCATCATGGCCAGCACTGGCAGAGCACCTTGCAGAGGGGAGGCTTAGAAGAAATGGCAGCTCTTTCTCCTCCTCGTCTGGAAATGGATTTTCTATTCCCTGCTGCCCAAGCCATCCCTGGCACATGAAGTTCAAAGCTTCTCCCAGGTCTCAATTTTCCACATGGATTCAGCCCAAGCACTGAGTACAGTGTTTTCTCTCCATCCTCCCTCTTCCCTGTCTCTGTCATTGCATTTCTCTTGGGCATAAATTCCAAATGGATAAGCCATTATGGAATATTATTGCTCCATGTGTGGATGCCCTCAGTTCCTTCTTGTTTCTAGACATAATGGCTTTTCATCAGATTCTGTACCATTTCTTGTATGCTACATTCACTTCTCTGTTTCCCTAAGTATCAGAAAAGTGAACCCTAAAGTTAATACCACTAGAACCATAACATACAAAACGGCACCCTGTGGCTTCAAAGAGTCAAAGGGATTCACTGAGCATTTCACTTGCTGCTTTAAGAATTAGGTAAGGAAGAGAATACAGCTCATTAAATTTCTTAGATAATTTAAGGACTTGTCCAAGATCACACAGCATTTCATATATTCCTCAAAGTTAAAAGAAAAATTTATGGAAACATTTTCATGACTTTCAGGGACTTAGATACAAAGTGGTCAGACCCTATGACTTTTCTGGGAACACCCAAGAATTAGAAATGAACTAGGAAAGGTCACTGGTGAGACAAAAAATTCCATCTTTCATTTCTGCTTAACCTTTAATACTAAATGCATTTACTGAATCTAAGAATATTTAGAAAGAAATGATGTTGAATAAAATTAGTAAGGCTTGCAATTTTTCATAATATGAGTAAATGAGATAGGATTAAAAATATTTCCTACTTATATTAACGCTGTCCAGTGGGAAAGAAAATTAGTTTACCCTTAGTAGAAAGATACATAAAATTTTACTGTAATTCAGCCCTAAGGAATTTTTTAATTACCTCAGTAATGAAAAATGTAAAATTACTGAGTGTCTGTGCTGGGATCTTTCAACAGCCATTCCTCGGCTTTAAACCACTTGCCATTTTAATATCCAATTTCATAAATATTACATTTCCAAACTGTTTGGCCCTTCAGAAAACAGGAGTGAATGCAAGATAACATCTAGCTATAGCTTGCACTCAACAAGAAGGGAATATCCACGGACTGTGCAGATCCAACTGAGTTTAAATGCCAGCCAGCCATTTCTTAATCAGGAGCAGTGACAAAAATCACAAATTCCATTGCTGCTCTGTCTTCAGAATCAGGTCCAACAAATCAAAAATAACAACCTTCACTAGTTTGTGTGGCCTGGCAAAGGATTAAGCCAAAAAAAATAAAATATTTTCCCAATCAGCAAATGTTCCTATGAATGGATTGGCCAACAACCCCAAGTTCATTTCTTTGAATTATATTTTGCATGCAATTCCATTTTTCCAATGATCCATTAGTTAACCAGAAATACTGTACATATTTTAATGGATTAGGAGACCTTAAGGGAATTGATTCATCCCAAATGCATGCCTCGGGGGACTCTGGTTTATTGCACTGAAGATAATTCTTTCCTGAAAAGGAGCAAGCTTCATTTGAAATTAAGATTTGGAGATCATCAATGGAATCAACTGAGCCAGGAAGTCTTTTGTAATGTATGGCACAAGGGAGGCAAATGAGCGTTTGCAGGTTACTCGGGGAGAGGAAGGCCTAGCCGAGTGACAGAAACCTTTTCCCCTACCTGCATCACTTCAGAGCCTGTAAATAGTATGTTTTGTGAAGGAGACTTAAAAATTTTTCTCTGTCAATGTGCTACACTAAGAAGTTCATTAGAGAGAGAGAGAGAGAGAGAGAGGGAGAGACAGAGAGAGAAGCGTTGGTCGTGTTCCAGAATGTCTTGACACAGTTAACCACAAAATAAGTTATTAGTTTATTGTAAGGGCAGCCAGTTTTTAAGTAATGGAGTAATCCACTGTGGATTGCAGCAAGGAAGTGGGACAAAGGGTGTGAAATGAACAGATGGATTTGATTTTAAACAAATTAGACCCATGACAAGGGATGTAACAAGTCATCTTTCAGTCTTCCATGCTATGAGGTAACTTCCCTTGTGACCTTTCCAACCCACTAGCTCATTTTTCCCCTACCAGGAACTCAGGTCTTTCTGGGAGAGCAGCCTTGTGCTTTGCAATTGTAAACTACTGTCTCTTGCTTCTAGGAAACTAATCGAACGAGGCACCACAGGGGACCGCCACCAGAGAATGCTTGATTACTTAATCTCCAAACTATTTGTTCTCTCAATCTCAGACTCATTCCTGGACACGCTGATAAGAATAAGAACAAGAACAAATGCTCAGGCGATGTCACACCTTTGTAACTCTGGATTCTGAGAACACCCAACAATCTCACAGTGGCTTTACCCATCAGTATGGCTGCCACCAACCCCAGGCTGATCCATGACCTGGACCATCTTTGTCCTTTCCACCCTTTCTTTAATCCCACCCCTGCATCCCTGCTCCAACTTCATGCGTTCAGTGGCTGAAAGCTGCCAAAGGTGGCCCCTCTGCTGTGAGGCACACCCCCTCCACTAAGTCTGAACTCCCTGGCAGTACCCACTGCCTCAAAATGTCCTGCTGTCTTCCTCACTGTGTCAGTAAAACTCCCATCTCCTCACTGCTAGTGGCAACTAGAGCTTTGGAGGGAAGTAATGGGTGTATATAAATTCATACTTACAGGTGAATGGCTGACCCCTTTGATCTAAATTATAAGTCTCCTAACTGACCCTTCCCTCTAGCCCACCTCCACAGAGCTGCGGTCTAAAACAAAAACTTGACCAGGTTCTGTTGGTTCCCTGTGACCCACAGAAAATGTGGAAGCCCCCACCCTCACTCCATCTGCATCCCCATCCTACCCAAATACCCACCATTTCGGTCCAGGACAACCCTGCTCCACCCTCTTCCCATTACAGAATCATGCTGCAATATTTACCTTTCCTCTGAACTTCCTTAATTCAAATTAGAACACACTTCTTCAGTCACAACCATTTAGCAGAATCTGAGTTCAAAATCTGAGTTCAAGCATCACCTTCTCTGGAAACTTCCCTGACCTGCATCCACCCAGCAAAGGTCATGGCTCACTTCTTAGTGTCAAAATCTTACCTCTTACCACCTCAAACAGGTCAGAATGGCCATCATTAAAAAATCTACAAATAACAAATGCTGGAGAAGGTGTGGAGAAAGGGAACCCTCCTATATTGTTGGTGGGAATGTAAATTGGTGCAGCCACTATGGAAAGCAGTATGGAAGTTCCTCAAAAAACTAAAAATAGAGTTGCCATATGATCCAGCAATCCCACTCCTGGGCATATATCCAGACAAAACTATAATTCAAAAAGATACATGCACCCCTATGTTCACAGTAGCACTATTTACAATAGCCAAAACATGGAAACGACCTAAATGTCCATCGACAAATGAAAGGATAAAGAAGATGTGGTACATATATACAATGGAATACTACTCAGCCATAAAAAAGAATGAAATAATGCCATTTTCAGCAACATGGATGGACCTAGAGATTATCATACTAAGCAAAGTCAGAAAGACAAATACCACATGATATCACTTATATGTGGAACTTAAAATATGACACAAATGAATTTATTCACAAAACAGAAACAGACTCGTAGAGAACAGACTTGTGGTTGCCAAGGGGGAGCGGGGTGGGGGAGGGATGGATTGGAAGGTTCGGATTAGCAGATGCAAACTATATAAAATGGATAAACAACAAGGTCCTACTGTATAGCACATGGAGCTATATTCAATATCCTCTGATAAACCATAATGGAAAAGAATATGAAAAAGACTATATATAACTGAGTCACTCTGCTGTACAGCAGAAATTAACACACATTGTAAATCAACTATACTTCAATTAAATATATATATATATATCTTACCTCTTTCATGACAGCAACTCCCAGCAACGTTCACTTAACCTCTGCAAATTCAACCCTACGTAAATTGTTCCATTAATCAGCTGTAAAATGTGACTGGCATGACACATATACTAAGTACAGAAAAACAAAATAATCCAGTGGGTGAACAAACATCAAAAAATGAGCACGGTAGAGAGAAGCCAACCCAAGGAGGAAGCCTGTAGCTTGTTCCCATTCCCAGAATGAGGGACACAAGGCCTTGTGCTTTGGTCTCATCCCGTTGTTAGATGCAAGATGAAAGGCCCAATGGGGCTGAGGTAGGAGGAACCTAACAAGGTTCCAGAAGTGATGTCAGCCCCAATAGCCACGGGGTGAAGTGGTAAGGATGGCCTGTCTTCCTCTTCTTCTAATACGGCCTCCAAACCCCTCTTCCCTCCAGAGAAGTCTGTCTTTGTCAGCCTAGTTCTCGCCGAAGTGGTAATACAGAATCCAGAAAACGTGTAGCAGGAACAGGGTGAGAGAGGCGACAGGAAAGTAGACGCCATCCGCTTGCTGCTCGGCTCTCGGTGCCTTGTTTCCACGTGGCGCAAGGGACAGGGGGCCCGTGCAGGGCAGAAAGGGAGCTAAACGAGGAGCTGGCGGGTTACGGAGGGTGAGGAGGAGGAGGGAAACTGAAAAGGCACAAGGGTTGGGTCCAGGAGATTCTTCAAGATGAGCAGGTGAGACGCTTTGAGACCGTTCCGGGAAGAGAAAGATTGGGCAACAGAGGAAGGCGTCGCTAAATGTGGCTGCGGATCTCGCGAGAACATAAAGGTTTACTGCATGCAAAATGGTGCTGTCCTGGGCGTCCCTGGTGGTGCAGTGGTTGGGAGTCCGCCTGCCGAGGCAGGGGAGACGGGTTCGTGCTCCGGTCCGGGAGGATCCCGCGTGCCGCGGAGCGGCTGTGCCCGTGAGCCGTGGCCGCTGAGCCTGCGCGTCCGGGGCCTGCGCTCCGCGGCGGGAGAGGCCGCAGCGGTGAGAGACCCGCGTACCGCAAAAAAAAAAAAAAAAAAAAAAATGGTGCTTTCCGTGAGGTGAGGGTATTGACTGAGAAGGAGCAGAAAGGGGCCTTTTGGGGTTCTGGAAACGTTCCGTATCTTAATCTGGGGTGGGGAGGGGTATAGGCTTGCCCGGTAAAATATAGGAAACTCGGTTAAATATTTGGGACAATGAATATCAAAAAAGATTGTTTATCTGGGCTTCCTTGGTGGCGCGGTGGTTGAGAGTCCGCCTGCCGATGCAGGGGGCACGGGTTCGTGCCCCGGTCTGGGAGGATCCCACATGCTGCGGAGGGGCTGGGCCCGAGAGCCATGGCCGCTGAGCCTGTGCTTCCGGAGCCTGTGCTCCACGAGAGAGGCCCGCGTACCGCAAAAAAAAAAAAAAAGATTGTTTATCTGAAATTCAAATTTAACTGGGTGTCTTATAAACTGGGTGGATTTGCTAAATCTTGCCACCATAAGGTGGTAGTTACATGAGTACAGACCAGTGCTTCTCAAGTGGGGGTGATTTTGCCCCAGCCGACAACTCTGGTGACATTTTTAGCTGTCATGACTTCGGTGGGCATGCTACTGGTACCTAGAAGGCAGAGGCCAGGGATGCTGCTGCTAAACATCCTACATGGCACAGGGCAGCCCCCTCAACACAGAATCATCCAGCCCAAATGTCAATAGTGTTCATCTTCGTAAAAAGTCAGCAAGCTGAGGTTTGCTGATATGTTCTTTTTACTGTACGTATGTCCCAATAAATAAATTTATGACAAAAAATTATTTATTCTGCAATATCAGAGACCTTAAAATGAGTGTAGGTTTGAATTAAACGGGATAGTGCATCTCAACAACATCAGGAAAAAACCCTCTATTTTTAACTACATTTTTTCATTGGAATGTGCTTCCCTAAATTTGAGTCCATGAGGAGATTGGGCAAGGTGGGGCTCCAGGGTTATTGAGTTTCATATTTCTGCAACATTTACCTAAGACTTCATGGCCATGGCTCCTGGGGCACCCCAGCAAACTCACAGGGACGCCATGAGATATTTTACCTTTTTAAGGGAAACACAGAGGCACTCAACAACTGCCAGACGTACAAAATACTAGCTTGAGCTCATTCCCAGTTTTTAGCATTAGATCAGAAAAATCACTATGGAACAGGAAATGAAGGGTGACAGTCTTCAATCTGCTTCCCAAATGTGAGAAGCTGTGAAGTTCCCAATTGGTGCACACATCCCATTAGTAAGCATGGTCATCTCAAAATATTTTTTTCTTTTGATTTGTGTTTATTTCTTTAAATAGCTACCAAGTTTATAAGACACAAATATTATTAAGTTGTTTGAACTTAACTACTTAATAAGTGGAACTGTTAGATATTTCTTTCGGCCTGTGGTATTGTGAACAGAGAAAATTTGGGAAGCTCTGCCTAAGAGAACCGAATGGTTGTGTAAGTTCAGCAGTATTTATATATTATACATATCACACTATTTTAGTTTTTGAAAGTAAGTGTGTCTCTCCTCCTTAAGGAGATCATCTTTGTCAACCTGAAGACAGAAATGTTTGCTAAATGACTATTGTATGAAGGGGAGGAAATGCCTTTTATTTTTTAAACCACTTTGATTGAGATATGATTGACATACAAAGAGCCGTACATATTTAACGTACACAACTTGATGAGTCTGGAAACCAACGAGACCAAAGGGGGAAAAGAAAAAAAAAAAGAAGCTTTTTAGAGAGAGCTTGTTACTCCCAGAATGTAGCTAACATGTGATTTCAATCAATGGGTTAAAATGTGAAAACCCACAAAAAAGAGAAGAAAAAAGGAAAATTTGGGATCAGAAGATTTGAGAAGCAGGGTTTTCTTTCCTCATCTTGACATAACACAGACACAGCAGCCTCCTCTATTCATGGGAGCAGCTTGGCCTTAGTGTGAGCACAAAAGGCACAAGAAAAAATTCTGAACATTAGGGCAGCTGATGTCATGACATCTATCTCATAATCACCAGTGGAAAACAGCCCATTCCTCCATGGGTTAGCATAGAATTTTTCAGTTGTGTTCAAAGCATTGCCACAGACACACTCATTTTGTCACCAGCTTCTCACTTAGCAAACAGCAGGAACACCACTGGGCTTCCAAGCCTGGCTAGGTTCAAATTCCCTGGCTTTCCAGAAGGCATCCAGGCCTCTCCGCTTTTGCACAGGACAGTATCCCCATGACCCCTTGCAGTTTTCCACGGTTGTCTCATACCCAGTCACTCTCAGGCAAGCACAATTAGTTGCACTGCCTAGTGCCAAGGGAGAAGTGCCAAGCTAGTGAGGAAATGGATCAAAATGAATTGAAATTATCTGCAGAGAACTGATGAGGAAGGCTCCTGCTGCGGCAAAAATCAATGAGTGAAAAAAATGGTCTGCCTGAGAAAATCAATGAAACCAAAATGGGCTGAGCATAGAGAAGAATTCTCTCATATACACAGGCCATGCCTGACCTCAGATGTGCTCAGCAAATACAGCCCTTGCCCAGCTTGTTGAAGGGAACATGACCTTTCCTCTGTTTAAAGGTGCTTCTTGGGCTTCTCTGGTGGCGCAGTGGTTGAGAGTCCGCCTGCCGATGCAGGGGACGCAGGTTCGTGCCCCGGTCCGGGAAGATCCCACATGCCGCGGAACGGCTAGGCCCGTGAGCCATGGCTGCTGAGCCTGCGCGTCCGGAGCCTGTGCTCTGCGACAGGAGAGGCCACAACAGTGAGAGGCCCGCGTACCGCAAAAAAAAAAAAAAAGGTGCTTCTTAAACTTCAATGTGCACATCAGTTACCTGGGAGCTTGTTAACATGCAGATTCTGATTCAGTAGGTATGAGATGGGGCCTGAGAATCTGTATTTCTAACAAGCTTCCAGGAGATACTGATGCTGCTGGTGTATGGACCAGACTTAAGTAGCAGACATCTAGAGGAATGTGGCTTCTCAAAGTGTGTGGTCCCTCTACCGCAGCATCAGCATCATCTGGGAACTTGTTAGAAATGCAAATTCTTGGACCCCACCCCAGACTGACTGAATCAGAGGCTGTGGGGCTAGAAATCTGAGTTGGTTTCTTTTTTGTTTTTTTTTTTTTGTTGTACGCAGGCCCCTCACTGTTGTGGCCTCTCCTGTTGCGGAGCACAGGCTCTGGACGCACAGGCTCAGCGGCCATGGCTCACGGGCCCAGCCGCTCCGCGGCATGTGGGATCCTCCCGGACCGGGGCGTGAACTCGCGTCCCCTGCATCGGCAGGCGGACTCTCAACCACTGTGCCACCAGGGAAGCCCTAGAAATCTGAGTTTTAACAAGCTGTCCAGGTGGTTCTGATGCACTCTCACATTTGAGAACCACAAGTATTCTAGATCTAGGCCATGTTTTCATGTAGGTCCCTGACCATCTCTACCATGAAAACTTCTCATGGTAAGCAAACCTAAGATCCATTGCCTTCCTCTGAAATCATCATCCTTAAATCTCTATTTTACGTTGTTAACTTTTCACACGCTCTTATTTGTCTCCTAAACGATATCAAGAGCTATTGTCTACCAAACTACATCAAGAGCTATGAGAGCAGGGTCATAACTTGCAGAGCTCTGCATCTCCAGCTGCTTTAGCACTGTTTCCTATATAGCATGTGATCAATAAGCACTTGTTGATAGGCTCATGATGTTATGTGGATTCACAGTGAAGTCAAATATGGCTGAGAAGCAGGAATTTAGTTGCTAGGTTGAGCATCCTCTTCAAGTAACTAAAATATAGGTATTTGCATTCATTATCTAATGCTGCATAACAAACCACCCAAAACCTTAGTGGCTTAAACAACAATACTCATTTGTTATCTCTCATTTTTTCTCTGGATCAGGAATTTGGGGCTGGCTTGGCTGAGCAGTTCTGGCTTGGCTTATGGGTCTCTGATGAGGCTGTAGTCAGATATTGGCAGGCTGAAGTCAACCAAAGGCTGGACTGGGCCTTAAAGATCTGCTTCTAAGATGACTCGCTCATGTGGCTGGCAAATTGGTGCTGGTTGTTAGAAGAGGCCTCAGTGCTTCTCCACTGGGCTACTTGAGTGACCTCACAATATGGCAGCTGCTTTCCCCCAAAGGAAGCCACCCAGAAGGCCAAGGCAGGAAGTCCCATACTGTCACTTTCTTAGTATTCTTTTGGTCACACAGGTTAGCCCTGGCAACACAAGGGCCTGAATACCAGAGGTAAGGATAACTGGAGGCCATCTTGGAGGCTGGTAATCACACGTTATCTTCAGTTTGGCACAGACATTGAGTTTGCTCTCAAGGAGTTCACAATCTTGGGGAGGGAGAAAAATAGTAAACAAGTTCATAAACAAAGGACTTAAGACAGAAATACATGCGTGGAAAAAAAGAAAGCAATAACAGAAGTAGACGAGGTGGGGGGTAACTTTATGTAATGAGGTCAGGGACTCTCTGAGGTAGTGAAATTTGAGCTAAATGATGAGAAGGAACTTCCACGTGGCAACCAGGCAGGGGGAATGGTTTGGGCAAAGGCACTGGATAAACTTGAACAAGCTTGGCATGTTTCAGAAACAGAAAGAAGCCAAGTGTGGCTAGATGGTAGTAAAGAAACAGGGAGTGCCAGTGAGGAGAAGCCAGCATCCAGAGAGGCAGGAGGCAACCTGTTTGTTGTCTCCAAAGCCGAGAAAAGAGAGTTTCTAGAACAGAGTAATCAACTGTTTTAAAAAGCTGCTGAGAGGTTGAACAAGAAAAACATAAAGAACTGGCCAATGGATTTGGCAAGGAGAGCCCTGGAGACCTTGTCAAAAGCAGTTTCCGTGGCATGGCTGGGATTAAAAGCCTGATGAGTCTGTTGAACTGAGGCTGGAGGTGAAGAAACAGTGGCAACTGGCATGGAATTATTCTTAAAAGAACTGATGTGATAAGAAGACAAATGGGGCAGCACCCCTGAGGGCGTGGAGTTAAGGAAACTTTTTTGTTTTGATTTTGGGCTTCTGGTTTTGGCTTTTGGTTTTAAAATAGGAGATAGGCCAGCCTACATGAAGTATGCTGAAGGGAGTGAGGTGAGATACAGAAGTCTCTGGAACATAGCAGTCACTCAGTGTATGCAGTTCTCATCCTTACCCTTGTGACTGAATTTTCTTTAGACCCAACTAAATCGAGACAGCTAATTTGGCAACTTGGGACATTTTTTTCCTGATTTCATTGAGAATTGTAGTTCTTTTGGTAGCTCTTCTCATTTAACCCATGAGTAGCTTTTCTTTTTTTTATTGAACCGTAGTTGATTTACAATTTTGTGTTAGATTCAGGTGTACAGCAAAGTAATTCATATATATATATATTATTTTTCAGATTCTTTTCCATTATAGGTTATTACAAGATATTGAATATAGTTCCCTGTGCTATACAGTACGTCCTTGTTGTTTATTTTATATAGTGCTGTGTATCTGTTAATCCCATACCATGAGTAGCTCTTTAGACTTTAGTGCCTAATTTCTAGAGTTTATGGAAGAAATAAAGCCATCTTTTTTCTACAATATGCAGTTTTAAATTCCCACTGCTTAAGACTAGTCTCCTTTCTTACAGTCTTCTGCTTATTCCTCCTGAGTTTTTGTGACTAAACGGGGCTGGGTGCAGAGACTCAGCCCCAGCTCTGCCCAGCCTAGGGTGTCTCCAGTGATCTCAAAGGGCAGTGAAAATTTTCCTACAGATTATTGAAATAGTCAACTTTTATTTACTTTAAGTACATATATATGCCATAAAGGAGGGCTCTTTTTTTTTTTTAGCCAGAACTTCCCATTGCTGCCCTGAGGCACATGGGGAAACCACAGGTCCCCTCGGAGGTTGTGATACGCAGTGCACAACCAATCTCTGTTCCCCAGCTGTACCTAATGAATATTTTCCTTTTCTGTATGTGCCACAGCCTGAAGAAGATTGGGAAATACTGATTTTAAAACACTGAGTAGGAGTCAAAAGTCAGTCCAGGCCTTCTTGCTTTTTTCCTGTCTCCTCCTGGATGGACCCCTAGCTGTCCTCCCAACCTCCATGGTCAGCCCTGCCCTTCTCCCTTGGAGAGTCCTACCCTCTTTCAACTCAGCACCTTCTATAGGACAGGGTTCTACTTAGGTTTAAGGTTGCTGCCTGGAGAAAGAGGTGAAGGAAGAGACTTCAATAAAATCAGTGATCCTCATGTGTACGTAGGTTACTGTCAATCTCCCTGGTTGCTGTGCGTTAGCACGAACCCTACTCCGGAATCCCTACTCCAGAGGCAGTTAATTAGAAAGTGAAGAACCCTAATCAGGAGTACATACTCCAAATTCTGTAAGTCCTTCAAATATTATCTGAATCAGAACCAAGTATGCTGTAATTAGAATAGAGATGTTAGGTTTCAGTTTTTCATTGGGAATATAGGTGTTTTCAAGCTATCTATTCGGCTAGAATGATTATACATGTACCACCGTCCTGTAGGAACAAAGCAATAAGCACAGGAAGGCCTGCAGCCCAACAGCTTCAGGGCAGTCCCCAGTTCCAGAATACCACGTGTGCCTGAATGGACTGTTGCCTGACCCAACTAGACTTGCTGATGTCTCCAGGCAAAGCACTGTTCACAATGCCCACAAGGACGGAAAACGGGCTGCACCAAGCCTAGAGCAGACGTCATATGTTTCTGAACCTGTCTCCTTACAGAAGCCAGAATACTCTGAGACCAGCTTCTATCTTTAACAGACCACCTGTTTCAGTTACCTGCTGCTGTGTGACAAACCACCCCAAATGTAGGGGCTTGAAGCAATGATTTATTAATTTTCAGAATTCTGTTGGTTGGCCATGTGAGTCACTGTTGTGCTGGTCTCATGCAGGTATGTCGTCTGATGGTTTGCCTGGGGCTATATGTAGGCTTTTCAGATTGGTTTCTTTCACTTAGGAATATGCATTTAAGTTTCCTCCATGCCTTTCATGGCTTGATAGTTCATTTCTTTTTAGTGCTGAGTAATATTCCTTTGTTTAGATTATCATAGTTTATGCACTGTAGTGTTCTGGGTTTTCCAGGAAAACAGAACCAGTATATACACGGGGGGAGAGAGAGAGAGACAGAGAGAGAGAGATTGAGAGATCATATGGAATTGGATCATGTGGTTATGGAGACTGACAAGTCCCAAGATCTGCAGTTGGTAAGCTGGAGACCCATGAAAGCCAATGGTGTAGTTACAGCCCGAGTCAGAGTTTGAAGGTAGGAGAAGACTGTCCCAGCTTGAAGACAGTCAGGTAGAGAAAACATGAATTCGCACTTAGTCTTCTTTTTTTTGTTCTATTTGGGCCTTTAAGTATTGAATCAGGCTCACCCACATTGGGGAGGGCAATCTACCTTACTCAGTCTACTGATTCATATGTTAATCTCATCCAGAAACACACAGACACAACAAAATAACGTTTAACCAAAAATCTGGGTACCCTGGGGCCCGTTCACACATAAAATTAACCATCATATACAGTCACCTACTGAAAGACATTTTGGTGGCTTCCAAGTCTTGACAATTATGAATAAAGCTGCTCTGAACATCTGCGTGCAGGTTTTTGTGTGGACATACGTTTTCAGCTCTTTTGGATAAATACCAAGGAGCACAATTGCCGGATGGAATGGTAAGTATATGTTTAGTTTTGCGAGTAGCTGCCCAGCTATCTTCCAAAGTAGCTGTACCATTTTGCATTCCCACTAGCAATGAATGAGTGTTCATCCACGTCATCAGATTTTTACACCAATTTTGATATTTTAAATATTGCAGTAAAACATGATTTATCTTGATCACTGAGATTTTTGGCATCACCTTAAACTTTGAGCCTCAGTCCTCATCTCACCCTAATCCTGGCCCTGGATGCAGTTCCTTCAGGACAGAAACCATGTCTTATTATTCTTTTTAAATAAAATATGGCAAGTAGAGCACTTAGTAAAGTACCTGACGTACAGTAAGTACTCAATAAATGTTAACCATAGTGTGATTATGTCCTTCAAGTAGCACCTACCAGAGTTACCTGCACATAGTAAATGTTTGTGGAATGAAGTAACGGCTTTTTACACAAATGAAGTATCCTCTTACTTTTCACATATTTTAAAGGCACATTATTCTCTGTTTTGTCAGGCTGAGCAAATTTGATGTCTGGGGCCTGTCCGTATGTTTATATTCACCTCTAACATGTCAAGCGTTGCATTTTAAAAAGTCAAGTCTAGTGCTTTTAGGTAGCAAATGCTTCCATTGAATCCTGGATGGAGAAAGGATTTTCTATTCAGGCTGGAAAAAAAAAACAACCTGGTTTCCTCTGCCTCTCTTGTTATGGAATGTGATGCAGATATGCATTTGCTCTGGGATTCTACTGGTGATTAAAATAACATTATAAGGGACTTCCCTCATGGCACAGTGGTTAAGAATCCACCTGCCGGGCTTCCCTGGTGGCGCAGTGGTTGAGAGTCCGCCTGCCGATGCAGGGGACACGGGTTCGTGCCCCGGTCCGGGAAGATCCCACGTGCCGCGGAGCAGCTGGGCCCGTGAGCCATGGCTGCTGAGCCTGCGCATCCGGAGCCTGTGCTCCGCAACGGGAGAGGCCACAACAGTGAGAGTCCCGTGTACCGCAAAAAAAAAAAAAAAAAAGAATCCACCTGCCAATGCAGGGGACATGGGTTTGAGCCCTGGTCTGGGAAGATCTCACATGCCGTGGAGCAACTAAGCCCATGCACCACAACTACTGAGCCTGCGAGCCACAACTACTGAAGCTCACACTCTAAGAGCCTGTGCTCTGCAACAAGAGAAGCTACTGCAATGAGAAGCCCGAACACCGCAATGAAAAGTAGCCCCCACTTGCCGCAACTAGAGAAAGCCTACGCGCAGCAACGAAGACCCAACGCAGCCAAAAATAAATAAATAAATTTATAAAAAAAAATAAAATAACATTATGATTCAATAAAGAGTGCACAAGGCAGTGTCGCTTGCACATGTCTCTGTCGTTGTTTTCTTTTCTTTTTTTTTTTGCAGTACGCAGGCCTCTCACTGTTGTGGCCTCTCCCGTTGTGGAGCACAGGCTCTGCGGCCATGGCTCACGGGCCCAGCCGCTCCGCGGCATGTGGGATCTTCCCGGACCGGGGCACGAACCCGTGTCCCCTGCATCGGCAGGCGGACTCTCCACCACTGCGCCACCAGGGAAGCCCCGGTTGTTTTCTATTTAAAGTTCAAAAGATAAAGTATAATTCAGAACTGACTTTAGGGTTTGCTCTAATGTTTTATCAAGTCTAGTTTTATTTGATCGGCATTCATTTCTTCTACGATTTTCCTCACATGCTAGAATCATTGAAATGTGGATCCAGATGACTGAGGATTTTAATCACCGGCAAATTATAGAACTGCAATTCCTAAAACAGAAGTAGCCGTAAACCGGAGTCATTCAAAATATAGACAGTGATGAGAAGAGAATCTTGTGAAACAGCCTATGGAAACGCCAGGAGAAAAGTTTCCCATTCTAACAGGACAGTCACTGATATTTCTGTGACTGTGCCTGGAAGCTACTCCAAAAGTTCTGGCACTTACGCAAGGCAAAGCATTTAATAACCTGCTTCTGGGCAGCTGTCAATTAACAACGTAAGGAACAACACACTACATACAATGAAATTTCTGTTTAACTCAGATCAAAGGCTTATTTATACCCATTTCTGTATTTCCCAGCCTACTTCAAAGAAATCATACGTGCATCAAGGGCTTTAGACAAGCCAGGTGGGATGTCGGCCTTGCCCGCCGCACAGTCAATTTGAGGAAAGCAAGAAGGGAAGGAGGAGCAGAGAAAATGGTAAGTTTAATGGTTTTCAGCTTGTGAAAATATTGGCTAACTGGTGATTTATCTTCATGTTTCTCTCTCCAGGAGGGGGAGAAAGGCCAGCACCAAAATCCATTTCAGCACTTTTCTCGTGTGAGTCATTCAACCAACCAACCCTTCAGCACTTCGCCCTCAGAAAACGTGTTGAGTTGTGGCTAATGGGAAGGAAAGCTTCCCTCGGCGGGGATGCCGAGAGGAAGAGGAACGTGGCTGACTAGGGCAGTGTGGTCTCCGGCAGAGCTAGTTGTAGAGGGGGTATTGCTCTGAAGATGTGTTTTATCAGTCAGGCAGGTTTGTGCCACAGAAATTTAAGTTTATATATTTCATACCACCATTAATAGGTAGCAATTTATATTTACCAAGTGCAAATAATCCATTGAGGTTTAAAACTTAAACAGTGAACATCTAGTCAATTTAATCTAAATAATCTAAGTCTAATGTTAGTAGAGGAGCCCAGAATAGATGGGATACTGAAGTGTATTTTTATTTTAACAAAAGCCAACTGGAAAGGCAAAAATTCATACTGTGAGTAATCCAGCATCTCTACATGGCAACGGTGAGAGCTGAAATGACTTTGAAGCACTCTGTTCCTTTTAAAGCATCCCTTCTGCTACTAACTGTCCCACATTACTAAAAAATAACCAACCCCTGTTGAAATGTTCAACTGAACTGCAGCCGTGACAGAGCATTTTTTTAACGGCATTTCCCTTACCTGTGCGGGATTCAGCTCCACAGATGCTAGAGACGACTTAGAACTTTTCAGTTATTTAGATGTGTACGTTAAGATTTCCAACTACTTCATCCTGAGAGTCCGCATCTTCTAGAAGGGAAAACATCTAAAATGGATATAAATTAGTAAACAATATGACTAAATGTTTAGGCAGAGATTAAAAACGACACTAAGATTTACATTCCATGTACTGAAGGTATGAAAAGCCCACCTCGGAATACCTTCCAGGTACTGAAGGTATTCCGAGTGTCAAAATATCTGATAAAATAAATTACAGCCACTAGCAGACAGTCATCATGCTGCTAAGCATTAGTTCAGAAATTAGAAAGACAAACATGGTAGACAAGGTTTGCACATTGACACAGTGGCGACGATGGAAAGCAGTAATAATCACCTGGACCATATTCCTGAATTCTTATTTGTTTGATAAAAGGTTAGAAGAGCAGACATCTTGCCTGGGTGAATTCTATTTTATTCACTCTTCAGATAAAAGTCTTTCGAGCCCAACAATATGTCATGGGATTGTACAAATTGGCATTTGAAGATATCAAAAGGATGCCTGACACCTAGAGAGACACGGAGACACGTGACTTCACTGTCAGTTGCTGGCTTTTCTGTTCCTGTTTCCATGACATTACATAGGCAGGGGGGGAAGGGGGAGTTATGGGTTGTGTTGGTTCATTACTTCAAATAAGATGCTTGAACCCTTTACCTTCTTTGCACCCATCTGATACTGGTTTCCCTGGTAACGGAATCAGGGATGCCACCCACCCCCCACCCCAAGAGCTGAGAGCAGGAACTCTTACTTTTCTGATCTCGGAAGATAACACTGAGGGGAGAGTCACGAAGGCTACGGTTCCTGGGTTCAGCCAAAGGGGTGAAAGAAGAAAAGGAATTAAAGTGACCTGAAACTTCATAAGGCTTAAAAAAATAAATAAATAAAACAAGGGTTTCTTTAATTCAAAATCTAGTCATTCAAGTAAAACCAATATACAGGTGATGGTCTGCCAGGGACCTTAAAAACTGCCATCCCACAGGTCTCAACAGCTCCTCTCCCCACGGCTCACACTCATGCATTTTCTTATGCATCATGCTCACTTTGCTTAGAGGGGAAGAAAAGAAAAAGGAAAATTCCAGACTAGGGCTCATTGGGTCATTTTCTTCCCGTAGATCAATGTTTTCTTATAGTGAGTGATTTGCTTTCCAAGGGACTACAGTTGTTTTTAAAAGGATTTTCACTGCAGACGGTACGTTAAATGGAGAATGTGGTAGCATTAAAATGACCGTCTGCTTAAAAAAATAATATACAAGAAACCATAGGGGAAAGAAAAGAGTGGCCATTAAACTAAACTATTAAGAATGGTTGCACTTTACATTCCAAATGTGAAGTTATGTATTGGGGCTATTACAATTGCAGAGTGCTGTGTAGTGGATTCAGTAGAATGGCCATGTAAATTGAAAAGCAAACTAACGTCTCTTCAAGCTCTGGAAACCACAGAAGGAATTTGCTCCCAAGTGGAAAACTCTAGGCAATCAACCAATGAATCACGCACCCAAAGAACAAGAGCTTTGTCTTTCTCATCAACTGTCTTTTACACAGAAGTGAGATACGGGTCACTTCATACAATAAGAAAACCAGAAGGGCATAGGTTTTGTCACATAGACCTCACTTGAGTGCTGATGGTGTGTATTATGGAAAGGGAAACAGTGTGTTCCTTTCTTTCATTTTGCCATATAAAAACATTCTCATGAAATATTACAACTGAAATGCTTGATAAAAATAAAACTCTTGATTGAGATGCTTGTGTTGGGTGGAGGGAACAGATTTTACTTTTATGCAAACAAGAAAGCCAACTACAAACATGAAAAATAGGCTTATGATATATTCACATCCTATGATCTAAAAATCCCATGCTTGAGGTTATACCAAAGAAGTAGTTCAAAAGAAGAAAACAGTTCTATACATGGAGATACTTGATGCAGTAGTGGTTATTAGAGTTAAAATGTGGTAAAAAAAAAAAAATAACCATGCAACATTGCAGAAGTAGCCTAATAAATGGTGGTGTATCATTTGATGGAACCAATAAAAAGAACTGAAGACTATGCAGATATATGGGGGGAAAGAACTTGTGATAGTTTAATGTGAGGAACAGAATACTACAGAATGAAATGAGTGCTGTGCTTACATGTGAATGCACATAGAAAGAGACTTAAGGGAAATACCGCAAAAATAGAAATATTAGGATGGAGAGGTTTGCAGATTTTTTTAAGCTTTATAGGTCCTTCCTTAGTGATATAGATCTGTATAGATATCTACATATATAAAAGACAGTAATCTGATTTTTGGACCCTCCTGCCTTACTTTTGTAAGTGGCTTTGCATGTTGGCTATTGCTTGCTCAGTCGGTTTCAGAGCATACGATAAAACTGGGTTGTTACACTGGTTAGCTCTCTAACTAGATACAGAGTGAGGAAAATAAAGAAATAGTATCAGGCTCTGCTTACAGCAAGGGCGATGGCCACATGCATCCAAAAAATGCTGACACTGACAATTAACAAACAGGTAGAAATTGTGCAAGCCTTAAAGCACACTCCTTTTGGGTGAAATGCATAGTACAGCCTTTAAAACTGCAAGAGATATATGCCATCCAAACTCTAAGGAATATTGAAGCATACATTTTCTTCCTAGAGAGAACAGTCTGAATGATCAGTGTTCTAAGAGATGAACGGTACCCTCCCAACATAACCTATTAAGTTAAAATCCATTTACTGACACTGTCCGCATCTTTTCCAGAGCTGAGATAAGCTATGAAGAGTAGACCTACACCAGTTGCCAGCAGACGGTGTCAGGACCGAAACAAGTCTGCAGCACCCCTATAAGTACTGCAAAGCAATTCCAAGTTTCTTTAGAAATTGCCTTTTCAAATGTTGACACCTGAGTTTGGTTATTTCTAGGGAAAGATGCCAGTTCAGAAGGTCCTGGACACAGAGGCCTGACTTTACAAGACCCACAGATGTGCTTCAACAGACTACACTGGAGTTGCTGACAGTGCCAGTTACTGATGTGCGAGCTTGAGTTCATTCTGAGGCCATCTCCTCATTGCCCAAGGCGTTCACAAATAACAACAAGCAGGTAAGTTCAGTGGTCAGCCAGACAGGGACTCAAGTGGCAGCTTCTCAAACAAGAGTGACCAGCCAGCATCATGTTAAATTCTCAACATGGTTAAAGTCTCAAAAAATGATAAAAATTTGTAAATTTTGTTTTAAAAATCTCAAATTTCTTAAAATTGTTGAATTCTCAAACAAATGGCATCTCATTTAATGCCTGCAACAACCCTGTGAGGTAGGCATTTTTATTACAATTTGACAGTTGAAGAAAGATCCTGAGGGACTAAGGAACTTGCCCAAGGCCATGTACATATGAATGTATGTATATGTATACATATGAATCACCCCTAGTATCCTTACCTGATGGGAGTTGATTCCAAATGCAGTGTTCTCCTAACAGTGCCCAGTTTGTGTCCTCATTACAAGTAGGATATTACTCACGCAACTACAGAAGAACCTTTTATTTTAAACAACAAAAATGGTATAGAAGTAGGTTATAGTTCCCTGCTTTTAACTCATTACTAACATTTACCATCATTGTGGTTTCTAAATCACCTCCTTGAGGCCAGCAAAAAGTAACGATGGAAAATAATTAACACATGTAATTATTATAAACTATTGATTCTTAATATTGAAAATAAAACCCACAAGTTTATACAACAGAAAGCTATCTTGAAAAAATTGGACATCCACTTTAAGTGGCTGAAAGAAACTCGCAAGGGTCTATGAAAGGTTTTCTAGGAATAGTTAACAGGACAGACATATTAAGTATGAGGACAGGATGATCAAACAGCTGAGCTCTTTAGGATCCTTTCAAAGAATGAATATAAGCTAGAACAAAACTAAATGGGGAAATGAGATATCATATATGGCCCATCATTAGCAAATATTCTTCAGAGTAAGAACAATGTGGTCAACCTGAAACAAACTAGCATTGCCATGCTTTGCTGAGGGTAGTATAAATGGGCCCAATATTTCTGGAAGGCAATTTGGCAGTGAATAATATCAATGATCTGAAATATCACTCTATCTCTTGATGCAGTAATTCCATTTCTTGGGATTAACTCTAAGGAAAGGAACAGGAGTAAGGCGAGAATATGATATACAAACATTTTCTCTATAAGAATTGTATCTCGGTGTTCGAAATAGCCTGTATGCCTAATAAAAGAGAAAGGGCAAGTTAGAGTAAACCTAGCATAGTAAGTTGTTTGTGAATAAATTTTAATAATAAAGTCAACTGAATAGCAAAAACCCTCAAATAACCTAATTTTTTAAAATGAGCAAAGGACCTAAATAGACATTTTTCCAAAGAACACATACAAATGGCCAACAAATACATGAAAAGGTTTTTAACATCACTGATCATCAGAAAATGCAAATCAAAACCACAAGGACATATCACCTCACATCTGTTAGGATATCTATAACCAAAAAACAAAAGCTGACAAACACTGGCGAGAACATGGAGAAAAGGGAACTCTTGGTGGGAATGTACATTGGTTGAGCCACTACGGAGAACACTACAGAGGTTTCTCAAAATGTTAAAAATAAAACTACCATATGATCTAGCAATCCCACTTCTTTGTAGACAAAGGAAATGAAATCATCTTGAAGAAATATGTGCACCCCCATGTTCATTGCAGCATTATTCACAATAGCCAATGTACAAAAACAATATCATACCTTGCGTCCATCAACAGATAAATGGATAAAAGAAATGTGACATATGTAAGTATATGTATGCATATTTATATATATATATATATATATAATGGAATTATTATTCAGCCTTTGAAAAGGAAAGCCTGCCATTTGTGACAAGATGAAATAACCTAGAGAGCATTAAGCTAAGTGAAATAAGCCAGACAGAGAAAGACAAATACTACATGGTGCATTATATGTGGAATCTAAAAAAAAAAATTCAAACTCATAGAAACAGAGTAGAGGATGGTTGACTGGGGTTGAGAGAAATAGGGAGAGGTTGGTAAAGGTACAAAATTACAGTTATAAGATAAATAAGGTAGAGGATGATAATAATAATGTATTGTATAACTGAAATTTGCCAGGAAAGTAGAACTTGTGTTCTTACCCCCAAAAAAAAGGTAACTATGCGAAGCGATGCATGTGTTAATTAACTGGATGTGGGGAATCCTTTCACAATGTATATGTATATTAAATCATCATGTTGGACACTTTAAATATTTTACTATTTTATTTGTCAATTATATGTCAAGCTGAAAACAAAAAAGAAAAAGTGAGAAGCAGGTTCCAAAACCACATGGACAAGTAGGTAGAACAGTAGAATTAAGACAATGGGCTTTGCAATCTGACCACCTGGGTTAAATCTCACTCTACAAACAATTAGTTGTGTGATCTCAAGCTGGTTACTGAATCTTAGTTTCTTCAGCGGTTAAATGAGCATGAAACCAGTAACTACCTCATTGGGCTTTTGTGAAAATTCAGTGAGATAATACAAAGTGTTCGACTGTCCTTGGCACGTAGTAAAACACTCAACAGATTGTTCACTTGTTCGCTATTATTAGTCATCTGTACTACAGTTGATACAATTGGCATAAAAATAATATATTATTTCTAAGTGGTACAATTATAGGTTTTTATTTTCTTCTTTGTACCTTGCCATATTTTCCAAATTGAAAATCAGAGATATATGATACTTTTATGAATAAAAAAATAATCATGAGAAAACAACTGGAAGCCCTTGGACCAGTACCTGGAACACAACAGTTCTTCCAAATACTTGCTGGAGCGTCACCCACCGGCGGCCCTGGCCAGCTAATGTCAAATGAGTAATTCACATCCAAGGCTGCTGAGAGCTGCCTGCCCGTCTCTTACTGTTGGTCTCCTTTGGGCAGTGACTCACCCACATCCCCCTCCATTACTGCCAGTAGATTCTTCCCCAGTGCCCCCCACTGGAATAATTTCACCTTAGCCCAGTGACCACCCCCATGTTGAGGTCACCCACTCAGTAAACACTGGCTGACTGACTGAATCTAATACGATAATTTGAAGAAGAAAAACATTCTATAAAGTCAGTAGCTTATTGTTCTACATACAGTAAGTATTCCGGTTTTTGAAGAACAATTTCTAACTTTTAATTATGCACCACCACTCCAACATTGTGTACATTCTCGAGGCTTCAACTACATGAGGTGATTATGGTAGGTTTTCCAAGCCTTATAATAAGACTCACATAATTCACACTGAGTAATGGCTAAGTGAAAAAAAAAAAAAAAAGCAACTTTTTTAAGAGCTCAATTTTGGTTTAGACCTATTATAATATTTAGCTGCTAAAGTTAGTTTTGGGAACAGAGACTAACGTAAGAACAGCAACATCAAAACAGTATGCCTTGCATTTTATTTTGGTTTAGACCTATTATAATATTTAGCTGCAAAAGTTAGTTTTGGGAACAGAGACTAATGTAAGAACAGCAACATCAAAACAGTGTGCCTTGCATTCTTTGTCATTTTACTTTTAATCCTCAGCCCAAAGCCAAAAGTATACGGTTATTCCAGTCTTAAGAGAATATGAATATACTCTAATAGTTGATAGCTCTACTGTAAAGATTATTGCTCTAGATTAGCAGTTCTCAAAGTGTAGTCTCCAGACCAGCAGCCTCAGGAACAACTAGGAACTTGTCTGAGAAATGCAAATTCTCAGGTCCCACTCTGACCTACTGAATCAAAAACTCTTAGTCTGGGACCCAGAAATCTGAATTTTAATTAGTCCTCCTGGTGATTCTGATGCACACTATAAAGTCTGAGAAAAACTCCTCTAAAAATAGGAACCCAGTTAACACCAAACCACTTAACTGTTGAAGTGCTAGGACAAAATATGAAGCCAGAGAAGTTTTGGCTGTCTGGAGAGAAAGTTCACTGGGGCAGAAAATGCGCCTTACACAAGCTTCATCTTGCTCAGGGGAGCCTGAACCTGTGGTGATGTGACGATTTCACTGCCGAAGGAAGAGTGAAGAGAAGATATTCTTGAGAAACAAACAAGCCACGATCTACAGCAGGGCGGAGGGTCTGAAATGTCCTCCCTCACGCTCAAGCTGATGGCAGAGGAAGCAATCTCTTGATGGAATTAAACAGCATGCTGAAATTGAGAATTTGATCCCTTTCTCTGATTTGCTGGAAAACTTTTGGGGAAGTCACCACCTCGTTGTGCCATTAGCAAAAGTGCAATTTTAAAAATCCCTGTATGAATGCTTTGGAGCCAGCTGCTACTTGCCAGTCATGAAATATTCAAAGAATTAACCCATCAAAAGTCCCATCTCTCAGCCACTGTGAGGATTATTATAACTTATGTCAGAAACTTCCCTATCATCTGCCAAATAACAAAAACTTTAAAAATGTTAATTATCATATTGATGAAATATTTTGTTCTTATTATGAAGTACCAGAAACATCTAGTTATGAAAAAAGGCATTACAAAACCAATCTCATTAGGCCTTCAATTTTTACCCAGCAAACTTCAATCCCACAGAAGAGCCACGTGGCAGAAACCTACGTTCAAGGTTAAGACTGTGAGTGATTTAAAACAAAACAGAACAAAAACAAGAGTAAATATATATAAAATAAAACCTATTAAAAAGAATGGGGAAAACAATCATTTGCATAAATTCAGTCCTAAATTAGTAAACACAAACCTATCTACACACCTATACACATCAGGGAAATGTGCAAGTTGTAAATATTTCAGATAAAATGAAGAGGAAATCTGGAGAGCTGGGAACGATCACAGGCCACTCTGCAAGGCTAGAAAGAACAAACCTGAATTTGGTCCTATCTCCCGTGAGGCCAGGAGGACACAGCTTCCCTGAGCCTTGGTTACTTAAATAGGGATAATGACATTCATCTCCTGATATTCTTATACGTGAACCTGCCTTGCACAGTCTCCAGGAGGATCTGAATTTGTTGAACACTAATTTATAATCCATATTCAAGGCAAGAGGTACATAAACATTAGGCTTACCCAGGTGTCAACGATCACATGATTCCAATCTCCCGGGGGAGAGAAGTGGGGCCTCCTAACTTCACAGTTGAGAAAGAAATCGCCCATTCATGTCCTCCATCTGTGAGACAGTTGGTGGTCCCAGTCGTGCTTCACATCCCTGAGTCTGACCTTCAAGACCCTGAGAAGGAGGTATGACTATTTGATCGTTCCCGTTTTACAAGTGAGGAAACAATTGTCTCGGTAATTCCCCAAGATTCCAAACCCTGAGCAGAGGGACGAGCTCTGTAGAACGCCTCTTCCAGGACCAGACTAGAGTCTCATCCAAAAGCAATGGAACTGGTTTCATCAGATTCAAGATAATCGATGTCTTGATAAGATCTAGACCCTCAGAAAATCCCGTGAGAGAAAGAATATCGGAAGCTTGGGAAACCATAAAGCATGAAGGGAGAAAATGCACCAACAGAAAATAGGACTATTTCTCTAACCCAGAATCCCTTCAAATATATTCCCCCTTCTCCAGGAGCACCCGCTGCACAGTAGGAGAAATCTCGTCTCCCACGTGACTAAGTCCCCACCAAGGGACCAGTAGTGGAAGTGATGGACAAATTCCTAGTCACCTGCCTGGAAGCATACCCCTTCCCCTGGACTCCCACTCTTTCCCCACTGCTGACTAGGAGTGGAGGCCCACGGGAATAACGGTGTAAGTGCAGAGCTGCATCACTGCCCTGAGGCTCTGGGTCATAGGTGGGTAAGACACAAACCCTTTTGTGGTCTCAAAGCCACTGTACTGTTGGGTGCTGTTACAGCAACTTAATCTCTACAGAAAACAGGGATGGTGAGGCAGGGAAGGAGAGAGAACAGAAGAGGTAAACAGCTCATTAACAAGCCATCGGAGTCTGTAGTACAGAAACTTCATTATACAAGGAAGGGATGAGAGAGAAATAAGCTTTAGTAATTAGGCCTTTGCCATCCACTTACTGAGAAGAGAAAATATTTAACGAACTATGTACATAAACATTATTTTGGCAAAAAGCAAACAAAATAATGTTGTTAAGTGTATAAAAACAAGAAGGTCTGGATAACAAACGAAAAATGTTACGACAAACTGCCAACAACTTGCTGGATCATAAGAAAATAAGAACATTAAAAGATTCCTTAGGTGCTATTTTTAAACAGCGAGAAAACCTGGTTTAAAATTATTAACCATTATTTTTGAAAATATAGCAGTAAATAATAGGTATATAAAGAATGAGTCATGCAGCCTTTCCAGGAGGAACCATGCACGGCAACTTATTAAAAGCCCAGGGTTACAGGTTTCATCTAATCAAATTAGTGAAAGCTTGTCCACAAAGATAAGCACCAGACTAATGACAGGGAGCCAGGGCTGTAGCTGCAGGGAAAAGCCTTAACGAGAAGGATGGAGCGAAGTGCTGAGTGTGGTTGGCTCACGTCAATTAATATAATAGATCAAATAAGTATTAATGAGATAAAACCAGCAGGCATCCCACCTTTCTTTTACAGGTTAATGAACTCCACAGCTTTGTGGATATCATCAGTCTTAACACTAAACCCAAGTCACCTCCCTTTCTTGAAATGTGCAGCTTGTGAAGGGAGAGACTAGAGATTTGAAAATGCTAGGCTTTCCTAGAGAAAAGAATATTCTATCTCCCAGTGAATCACCAAGAAAAGGCAAAGCTTTAATTTGTGACCTCGAATCACAACAGTATCCAAACAAAAGAATGAATCTTGGCAAAGTTATTTTTGCTTCCCAAATAAAATCGTCGTTAATAAACCTCCGGTTACTCATAATTCCTAGTCTTGACTTCCTGGTTAACTCAGAAGTGTTAATTAGGTTCTAGTGCAGTGGGAATCCGTGACAAAATATATTTATAAAATAAGAAGTGCACTTTAAAACTTCCTCTACAAATGTTTGAACTTTGCTTATAGAACCCGCACCAACGATCCCAAAGCATTGATAAAAACAATGAAGAAGGAGAAGGAAAACCACTTATTGGTACTAAAGCCTTTACTGTAATAAACCAAATATATTTACAATTTATACAAATGTTTAACCTTCAACAAAAATACAAAAAAACATTTCACAAGATGCAAAACGAGGAAACAAGTTCATTGGAGACACCACTGCTCTACCACGGACAGACAGGAGGGGAACGGCAAGGAACAGAAAGGTAATCTCGGCAGATCTCACAGAAAGAAAAGGATGGACTCTGCCTGGGTCAGCGGGCTCCATTCCTCAAGCCCACAACCCTCACCCCTCTGTCCACTTTGCCTCGGTGCTCCATTTGGTCTAGGTAGGTAGGTGACCTTCTGTTGATGTGCTCACTGCCTCCTCTTTGTAGACGCAAAGTAGTTTTGTGTCAAGGTTTGGAAACAGGTTTTTGTGTTTTTAAAGTTACAACTTTTCTATTTCTACAAATTCAAAACATTTTGGCCCAATTCAACTATAAACATTAAACCACATAATGTTTTCAGTAGATGACTTCATAGACTGTAGCTTTCTTGTCCCCTGAGCCAGTGACTATGTACTTATCATCCACAGAGATGTCACAGCTGAGCACGGATGAGGACTCTTTGGACTAGAAGAGAAAACAATGGACATGTGTTTAATGTGGAACAGAGATGCTCAGGGCCCTGCTCCCCACAAGGCACCTTCACTTCTGGCGTCATCAGCAATGCTGTGGTCCAACTGTCTGTCATTCTATGTAAGGAGCACGGACTTACCTGGAATATGCTAGCTCCGTAGGGTGTCCGCCAAGCATTGAGGAGGTTATCTTTTCCAGTACTCACAAACCATTTACCTAGAATTAGCAAAGGAACATGCGGTTGTGGCTTAACTAGATTAGAATTCCTGCTATACTATTAGCTACTTGGGCTTAATCAAACTCAGAGCATTTTTAATCATGAACTATCATGTCCAAGGGGTTGGGCCATGACATGAATAGACACAGCAGGTTTTAAATCTGGGCTCCACTGTGAACCATCTGTGATCTTGGGTTTAATCAAAGCGGTGGCAGGAACCATGTCAGTCCCGTTAGCCACCGGATACACGACAGGTAGCTTCACACCGAGCATGCAGTGGGTCCTCGAATAGTCAGTCAATGAAGTTGTCTTCTGTTAGTTTCTTTATGATAAAATGGGACTAGGAAGGATTAAATGACGAATCTAAGTTAAATGGCAGACACCACATACGGCACATAGGATGGTCAATATGTGATAGCTATTCATCCATCCATCTGTCCATCTGTCCGTCCATCCATCCGTCCGTCCATCCATCTGTCCATCTGTCCATCCATCCGTCCATCCATCTCGTGAATAAATATTTGACCCCCCCATGAACTTCTTCCCTCATTATCCTCACTGAAGAGTGTAACGGTCTGGGTGCAGCTAAGTGTTCCCTTCTCTGCCCATGGGCTGCTCATCCCGGTCAGTTCATAGCAACTTCCTCTGCTCCTGCCTCATTTTTCTATAAACTCCCACCAACCCCTCTCAGAGGGGTTGCCTCCACCCACACCCCTGACACTCCCTGCTGAAAACAAACATGTGTCAAAACTTTGTATTAGGCAATTCTATCACCTGCTGACTTTTCCCAACTCAGGGCAACGGACGAAAACAGACATCCCTATGCTCTGAGGGACATTTTAAGACAACAGAATTACTGCATCCAGCTGCTCAGAGAACAACATTTTTTCCAGATATCATCTCCACTATATTTTTTAGAAGTATTTTCCATTTAGGCCATCAACATTTCCCGGTTTCCTTTCAGTTGAACTCACCACAATAAGCAAATTTCAGGGAGAGCACACAGCTCTCGTGGAGATGCAGCTGGTACTTGTCAGGTTTGTTCACGTGGAGAACTTCCACGTTGCTGCTCTCCATGCCCACGGCCAGCCACTCCCCAGTTGGGCAATAACCAAGGGAGAATATCTACAAGAAGCAGAAGAGGCTCACTGAGTATTCTGCCCAATAGACTTAGGAAGTGAACAGACAACAAGAAAAGGGGAAAAACTAGCAAGAACAGGAGGAGGTAATAAGCAAAGGCAAAGTCTACAGGACAACCATGCCAACCCAGATAACTCAACTGTTAAAGGCCTTTATGAAACAATTGGAAAAAAATAAAAACAACTGCAACACTTATGTCATGGGTGATAAAATCAAGGAATTATTCTTAATAATAATGGTATTCTGTGTGTTGTTTGAAAGGGTTCCTTATCTTTTACAGATACTAACTGAAATACTTATGGATGAAATGATATAACGTCTGGGATTTACTTAAAGATAATCCAGTGTTTGGGGGCAGGGATGACAGATGAGACAAGACTGGTCATGTGTTAGTAACTGTTGAAGCTGGGTGATGGGCATATGTGGTTTATCATATAATTCTCTGTACTTTCATATATGCTTGAACATTCTCTGTTCTCATATATTGAATATATTTGAAATTTTCCATAAGAAGTTTTAAAAAAGGGCAGACCAAAAATAGGATCCTACCCATAATGGGAACAGGGCTGGAAGGGAACAGGGAAGACTATAAGAAACTCAACAAAATTTTGACAGGGACATGAAATTTAGTTGCATGTATAGTTGTTTTCCATTTCTGTCCTATTTTTCTGACTGGAATTATTAAAGAAAAAAAAGTAAGTAAATAAGTCACGATAAAAAGAACAATTCCACCATCAACAGAAAACACTTAAAATGGCATGCACTATCTTTCCCCAAACAGGCCTAGATTCAGACACTTGACATCTGAATAAGCTCCACAATCCACAAAGTTGCCATTTTTATATCATTTCAAAACTCCATAAATCGAGTCACCCATGAGTCCAGTGTCTAAGGGATGAGTAATAAAATGGGCATCAACTGAGATACCGCTGTATTTTTTAAGCTCCCTGATTTAAGCAAAATGAATCAACTTGCAGAGCTGTTATGATTTTTCTCTACTCCTTGTGATATCCCTGGCATATTTCTCAAGGTCTATTTATATGTGAATAAAATCATTTCTCACCCCCACATTAGATGGACAACAGATCAGACCCTGTATGTTCTTCATGGCACAAATTCCTGAAACAAACTCGTATACAAGTAAAACAACTAACACGTCTTAACCTACAGCATTTTAAAAACCAGTCTAAGTGTTTCAGGGTAATTTGGGTTCCGGGGAGGGACAAGCCTGCACCTGGGAGGTGAAGTCGTGCTGCTGCAGCTGCCGCCCTTCGCGCAGGTCCCAGGACCGGACCGTGTTGTCCAAGCCGCCCGTCCAGAGCTTGGTGCCATCGTTAGAAATGTCAATACAGCTGGCCCCGTCTGTGTGGCCCTGGAATTGCCTGATAAAACAAACCAGACTGAATAATGATTTCCTGCCAGAGCTCAAGGTAAACACTGTTGTGTTGTTAGTTTTGGACTCGCTGTGCGTGTGTCATCTCCTCGGTGTCTGCTGATGTGCAAGATCAAACCAACCTTCCCCCCGAGGAGGAGAGGAAACGGCACCTGCAGACTTTCTTTTCCTTTTTTCATGATCCAAGTGCTGAAGAAATGGAATGCCGTTTTAGGTCACCACACAGGAGAAGTTAAATACGCTCCTACAGCTATTCTTACAAATCTGTCTGGAAGGTAAAATTCCTCCTAGGTCTGGAAAAGTGTTTTAAGTGTGAAAGTGGGGAAAAAAAAGACAAACACACAAAATCCCAAGTGTATTCCTTAAAGAAAGAAGCAGGCTTGGCCTATAACTGTGCAGGCCTGAATCACCACATCACCAGCCCAGGGGCGAGGAGCACTCCCATTTTCATGAGTGAGTAACACCGCAATGCCCTTCGTGCCAACAAAGCATGAGCTCATGTATTTACTCAACCTCGCGTTTTCTATTCGAAAGAGCCCCACGTTAGGAAATCTGGACTCCTGGAGACAAAGGGGCATGCCGGCCTCCTGACTCAGAGGTGTGGGGCAGAGACAGAGCTGATTGCTGACTGACCCCTGGGCACGGTCCTGCCCTCAAATCTGAGCACAAGGCTGTTGTTCTCTTAAAGGGGAACCTCGTGCCTCAGTCAAAAACCACCACCAAAGAACAGACTTGTGGTTGCCAAGGGTGGGGGGCTGGGAGGGATGGACTGGGAGTTTGGGGTTAGCAGATGCAAAATATTACATTTAGAATGGATAAACAACAAGGTCCTACTGTCTAGCACAGGGAACTCTATCCAAACTCCTGGGATAAACCATAATGGAAAAGAATATAAAAAAAAAGCATGTGTCACTTTGCTGTACAGCAGAAACTAGCACAACACTGTAAATCAACTATACTTCAACAAACAAACAAACAAACAAAAAGCAAAGAACCACTACCAAGGACAACCAGCCAACAGGGATTTGCTGAGTGCGATGCTCTGCCAGGCCCCAGGCAGGGCTTGCCGAGGGGAGGTTGACGTAAGCCACTACGGGGCTGGTGGCATGGGGGTCGTGGACCTGGTTTTGCAGGCCAAGAGGGAGCTGGCAGAGGAGTGACTGGACGGGTGAGAAGTGTTCCGAGGTCTGATCAGGATGGCGAACCAGGCAGAATCCATGAGAGAACGGCTTGGAAATTTCAACGCCCGGAGAAAAGTTTCCACCGCCTCTCCTTCCTATTACCTTAGTATTCCCACAGAGCTCCCAACTTTAAAGCTGAGCTTGGAATTTAAAGGGCATGGAGGAGAAGACAAGAGCACCACTGTTGCCCTGAATTCTGAGACAAGATGTGAACCATCACTCCAAAAATCTCTTCCCTGAAAACTACTCAGAGCTTCCATCCTAGTCCTCTCCCCCATGCACCCCAACTCTCTGCCTCAAACGTCCCAGCCTGCACCCAAGGCTTTCCCGCTGGTCTGGAGCAGTCCTGCCCCACATTTCCAAAGTGCTGCTTTTCCGTCCTCAAACAGCTCGTGAGACCCAGGGACCTCCTCTTCATTTCATCCTCTGAATTTTTTTTTTACCTCTGAAACTCATGAAATACTTTGACTTCTTGAAAACAACTGTGTTTCTCTGCTGACCTAAGCTCTTCGTGGGTGTCCCTCCATCCCTCCGTCCACTTATCTCAGCGCTACCCTCAGGTCAGGCTCCTAGAACGCAGATCCTAGGGCTGTTCAGAACGTGCTGGGTCACAGCAGATACAAAGATATTCAGGAGACTCCGTACTGCCCTGTCACACAGAGTGGCCGCTAGCCACGTGTGGCCTGTCCAAACTGAGAGAGAGAGAGATGTGTGAAGCAGGCCAACGTATCCAACAGGTACTTACTCCCTGGGGGCCGGCATAGAGCAGGGGCCCAGAACATACAAGAGGGCAGAGTGCCTGGGCCCCATTACAGCTCCTCCACGATAACATCAGGATAAGAGCAGTGCAGAAGCGACAAGGATTAAAGAGATGAATATTTGAAAAGCACTTCGAATGAATATTTTGGGAGAGCTATTTATTAAGTTTAAAAAAGAAAAAAGCAGGAAGAAAAGAAAAAACAGCCGACACTTGCTAGGCTGAAAGTTTGAAGGGGCTGTTGGCTTGGCTCCGTGTGTTCACTTTGCTCACTCTCTGAGCTGCCCGGAGAGTGACAAGAAAAATAACCACACTGTCACCGACACACAGGGACAAAGCCTGGTTCGGTGACACTTAGTGGATTTCTACAGAAACGGCTGAAGAAAGAGGGAGCTGCTATAATCAACTCCACAGCCCGTCCCTTCCCTCCAGCTCTGGGCCCGGAAGCACGGGAGGAGCCCTGCTAAGTAACCTCCAAGTCTAAAAAGGCACCATGAACAGTGTTCCTGAGCGAAGATGAACTGTGACACGAAAGGGCGAAACACAGGCCCGTTCTGCCGTAGATGTTTAACTAGTTCTTCCTTTTCTAAAGACTTTTCTCTAACATCCCTGATGTGAGCACTGACTCAGCCAGAGGGAGTGAGCTGGCCAGAGCCGAGGAGGGACACAAAGCTGGCAGATTCCAAGCAGCTGGGCTCCTTCCTGGGTGAAATGACCCCTGGACAGAGCTTGTTTAGTTATTGAGAAACACAGCTACTCTAAAACCATTTTGTGGGTGAAATTCGTGGAATCTCCTCTTCTAATGTCCTTTTGTTGATTTTCTGTCATCCTTTATCAGCTGGCTCCTGTGCGCACATACGAGGTTCTAGGCAAAGCCAAAAACATCTAGTATTGAGGACCTTTTGTACCTCCATCTAATCCATGGTATGCTGCCCCTTGGCAAAAGCCAGGAATGTTTTTTAAACAAAGCTGGCATGTGTATGTGGCTGAAGAATGGGAACATTAGGGAGGTAAATATAAAGCCTGGGTGACACCCAA
>NW_021703782.1:74590382-74805349 GCF_005190385.1 Monodon monoceros
TTTTGGGCGGTACGCGGGCCTCTCACTGTTGTGGCCTCTCCCGTTGCGGAGCACAGGCTCTGGACGCGCAGGCTCAGAGGCCATGGCTCACGGGCCCAGCCGCTCTGCGGCATGTGGGATCTTCCCGGACCGGGGCACGAACCCTGTCCCCTGCATCGGCAGGCGGACTCTCAACCACTGCGCCACCAGGGAAGCCCTAGGGGGCCTTTTGACCCAGGTACTCAAGCAGGGAAGCCCCACTCAGGAAACCACCCCTGCTCACCTCACCAGCGTCTGGTTGTGCAGGTCCCACACGGCGATGTTGCCGTCGCTGCAGCATGAGAAGCAGACCTTGGAGTCGGGGCTGATGGCCAAGGCGTAGCAGGCGGGGGCCGAGGACGTCAGCTCTGCCTTGATGCGCGGGGTGGGAGCCGCCAGGTCCCAAATGGACAGGGTACTGGCTTCCCCTCCCACTATGAGAGTGCAGCCATCAGGGAGCAATTTGCAGGAACGGATGTAGTTATCCCTGTTCTGTGAAATAAACATAATTCAATTGTTATAATGCATGACCAAGCAGTAACAATGCCATGTTCTCTAACTGCTGTCTCCACTGTTGACTTAAAAAGTGGTATTTCAAAAAAAAAAAAAAAAAAAAAAGTGGTATTTCGTGGACACTACCAAAGCAAGCGTTCTGTAGTAAAGATCAGCATCTGATGGCCCCTGGCTCCTTTGAAGTCGTAAACAAAGCAAACTCACAGGATTGCTCAGCATGTGTGAAGGCTTAGATATAACTGCCACCGAAGCCCAATTTCCTGCTGAGTAGACGGAACTGAGATGATCAGGGGATGTAAGGTAAGGGTACATGTACTTCTTTACAAAGAAACCACTTTTCACAGCTAGTTTATAAATCTTTGACCTCATCAGCCTCCGTTATTTACTATTTGGAAACTGCAGACATACTACCTATGCTTTGGTTTTCATTACTCTTAAGTTTCTGCCTAAGGCTTGTACTGTGTCTTTATTAGCCAAATGGATCCTTGTCTGAGACTTGAACACAGCTGCTTTCTCAAGTTGTAACATGGCTGCTGTGATATTTAAGCCTCTCAATCCAAAGGCCAAAAAAATGAATAAAAGAAGGCATCTGGGCTTCCCTGGTGGCGCAGTGGTTGAGAGTCCGCCTGCCGATGCAGGGGACGTGGGTTCGTGCCCCGGTCCGGGAAGATCCCACATGCCACAGAGCGGCTGGGCCCGTGAGCCATGGCCATTAAGCTTGCGCGTCCGGAGCCTGTGCTCCGCAACGGGAGAGGTCACAACAGTGAGAGGCCCGCATATGGCAAAAAAAAAAAAAAAAAAAAAAAAGGCATCTCTCCATCAAAACCAACACATTAGAAAAGGGAGGTGGGACCTAAAATGACCCCCGCCCTCTCCAACAAAGAAATAACTGCTATCCTTTGACCCAAACAGATACAGTCAGAGTCTTTAGTATGCTTTAACCATGGCCTATTGTTCAAAGATTAGAGAAACTTTAAGCAATGTAATTTCAAAAAAGATGAGTGTTACAAAACTCTCCTACCATTGGGTTGCCAAAAAGCTTGTTTGGGTTTTCCCGTAAGATGTTTAAGTATGTTTCCCTATGTTTAACTTTCATTAATGGATATATTTTTAAGTTATTTGATTGCAAAAAAAAAAAAAAACCCAAGAACTAGCCCAAAGAGGCTTTTCGTCTCAAAAACACAGTCAGTCTTCATTTTGGAAACACCCTCTCAGGAATCCTTGCCACTTGCCAGGGGGGCAGCAGGTAAAGTGTACCATATGCCGAAGCAAAGTGCAGGCAGACACCCTACAGGGGCAGGGCGGCCTATGGTCCACTTAAGGCCAATGGTACGTGGTGTGTAAATCCTGTGGCTACTGTGTAGAGAACATGTCCTGATGTATTCTATGATCCTGAAAAATGCAACACGGTATTGGCTGGGGGGAGGCAGGGAAGCATTCCCACCACCCCCGTTCTGCTGAAGGCTGCCCTGATTTCTTGCAGTGTGATCTAGTAACTCGTTCGTAAATTTAAGGTCATAAAACTCAGCCAGGTCTCCCTGAAAGCACAGACCCTGTTCAGAATGGTTTTATGCCGCGTTATCAAATGTTTACTCTTCAATATTTATCCAAAGGCTGTAGGGAAATTAAAAGTCGAGGGGAGTGCAGGGCTCAGAGTCCAGGCCTAGCTGCACTCCATCCATTAAACGGGAAACCCCCTTCTGAATACACATTCAAACAAGAACCGCTTCTGTAAACTACTGTTAAAATATGTTTTAAGAGAAATCCATCAACTCTGGGATTTAACCACTGAAACAGCAACAAATGAAACCTTCACGCTGAGGGGAGAGAGTGGGGAGAGCTAAATGGCTAACACAGGAAACAGAATGCGCTTCCATTTCCTCATAATGGGAATAAAACCCAGGCCCCAACAGCGATTTCCTTACTGAGACTCCAGGAGGAAATTACCCTTGTGCACCAGCTCCTTCTCACTCACCAGACAGTCGAGCTGAGAGACGGGGCTCTTGTTGCCGGGGTGGCTGATGTCCCAGACCTTGACGCAGCCCTTGCCGCCCGTGTACACGTGTCGCGTGGGGTTGCTGATGGTCACCGCACACACCACCTCCCCGTGGTTCAGGGTGTTGATCTGGCGAGCGTGGCGGGGGATGCCGGGGCCAATGAGGGCGTCCGGGGGGAAGGGGACAGGCTGCATCTGACCGTCCGCAGTAACGTGGAAGGAGTATGCGCTTTTGGGGAGGGGATGGTTAGGGAGAAGAGAGAAGAACGGGAGAGGAGACAGAAAAAACATTTATCATAAAGCAATTAGTCCCTACCGCAGCACGCTTCTATGAGAAAGACAGAGCAAAGATTCTTGCCACGACTTCCTTTTGGAATCAGTATAAGTTGAAGTGTTTACTGATGAAACAAACGAAATAAATAACAGCCAAAGTCCAGTGTGTTAAAAAAGATATATATTAAATGCTTTTTTAAAAACTTTTTTAAGATTTTTAAACTGTGCTCTTCATTCCGTAAGGCATTCCTTCAAATCGTGTTAAAAAACATTACATGTGCTTCCAAATTAACATTAAATACTTCCTTCTTGTACCCTGTATAATTGTATGATTCCTTAGTATAATTTAAAATGATTATTTTTGATGCTTAAGATGAAGCCCTTGAGAGCTCATAATGATTACACACGGTAAACCACGTATTTCAACATCAACAAACAAAAACAGCTTTCTAAACGTACCAGTTTAAGGCTTGGACTTAAACTCTCTTTTGCATAATTAACAGAAAATAATAAAGAGATTCTCTTACATCAAATGGCTTTGTGACAAGACTTCAAGTTTCCTCCTCAACAACCTCCCTGTCTACTTTGGCCACAAAGCCCAGTTTTATCGAAGGCAGCAAAGCTTTCAACTAAAAGACTACTCTTCCCAGCGTTGCTCTAGCCAGGTATGCCCATGTGCTGACCGACGAGATGTAGGCAGAAGGTGCTGGGCGGCACTTAGTTCATAACTTGAAAGAAAGGGGACCCTGAGGGACATGGAAACTACCTGTACTTTCCATTCAATTTTGCTGTGAACCTAAAACTGTTCTAAAAAATAAGTTTATTAATTTAAAAAAAGGGGCTTCCCTGGTGGCGCAGTGGTTGAGAGTCCGCCTGCCGATGCAGGGGACACGGGTTTGTGCCCCGGTCTGGGAAGATCCCACATGCTGCGGAGCGGCTGCGCGTCCGGAGACTGTGCTCCGCAACGGGAGAGGCCACAACAGTGAGAGGTCCGCGTACCGGGAAAAAAAAAAAAAAAAAATTAAAAAAAAGAAAAGAAAAAGAATTTTAAAAGAGGGAGGGGAGAGTGCCTTCCTTCTTCTCTTCCTCCTTCTTGCTACCTGAACTATGAGCAAGATGACTGGAGCTCCAGCAGCGTTTCTGGGCCACAAGGTGACTCTGAAGATGGAACTCAATTGCTGAGGGGGACAGAACAGAAAGATAGAATGGAGAGGTCCTGGTGACACTGTGAGACCTGGGGCTGTATCACTGGAGCTGTGATACCTGCCCTGGGCTACTGACAGCCAGTATCTTTTATGCGAGAGAGAAATAAACTTCTATTTTACTTAAGCTATTATTTTCTTCCCTGTTAAATACAAACAAACCTAATCCTAGCACACACTTCTGTTTCTACACTAAAATCTTAAAGCGTATTTTTTCTCTAACAATCTAATTATTTAAACTCCAAGCACTCATATACTACAGATACTAGAAAGCACGCACAAAGAAAAGACCCTGTAGAGGATGGAAGATATAGGAGTGCTAACGTTTTATTTCCCACCCACATCTGAACTAGGCACTTTGAAGACCACTGCTTTCACTTTCTTCTTATCCAAAGCATCACTCGGTGATCTAGAAGTTCAACATTAAAGCTTTTCTATAGGTCTGCATACATAAACAATAAATGAAGTACGTAGGGCTTCCTCCCTCCCATAACCTTCTGGAATAAGTCTGGGCCCTTTCTGGAATTTATCATTGGCACCTTGCAGTCCCTTTACAGATCCTAAAGACCTTGGGCATTAATACAGAACTTAAATTTTCATTTTAATGCTAAATCAAATTTTGAAAAATAACTAAGCATGCACAAAACTTAAAATTGATAGAAGATATCAGGTTTCTACCTGCCTGCACATAAAACCACATACTTCCTTAGCTTGAAAATAAAATACATGCTGTTATTTTCCTTCTATAAAAACAAAATATCGGGCTTCCCTGGTGGCACAGTGGTTGAGAGTCTGCCTGCCAATGCAGGGGACACAGGTTCCAGCCCTGGTCCGGGAAGATCCCACATGCCGCAGAGCAACTAGGCCCGTGAGCCACAACTACTGAGCCTGCACATCTGGAGCTTGTGCTCCGCAACAGGAGAGGCCGCGACAGTGAGAGGCCTGCGCACCGCGATGAAGAGGGGCCCCCGCCCGCCACAACTAGAGAAAGCCCACACACAGAAACGAAGACCCAACACAGCCAAAAATAAATAAATAAATAAAATTTAAAGAACAAAACAAAACAAAATATCAAATATATGAAAAGATTTTTAAAAGAACTTCTCCTTCTCCCTGACCAAAGGACACAATTTTAGATATGTTATCTCCCAGCAAACTGGTTCCAGTAACTAATCTTATACAGCTATTTGGCCCAAATCTTTAACATTACTCTTAATTTGAATGACTGAGTACACATAATGGGAACCACAAAGAATGTCCTAGAAAATAAATATGCATATAAAACAACTACAGCTCAAAGCCCTTATGTCAAGGGTTTGGTTTAGTACCCAAACCACTAAATCTCCTATTTTTTCATACTGAAGTATATTTGATGTACAACATTATATAAGTTAGAGGCATATAATACAGTGGTTCACAACTTTTAAAGGTTGTGAGTTTATAGTTATTATAAAATAATACTCATTATTATTTTATAATAAAATATATTTTATAATTATAAAATATAATATACTCATAAAATAATACCATTCATAGTTATTATAAAATATTGGCTATATTCCTTGTGTTGTACAATAATATATCCTTGCAGATCATTTTATACATAATCGTTTGTAACTCTTAATCCCCTACCCCTACTTATCCCTCTCCCTCTTCCCTCTCCCCACTGGTAACCACTAGTTTGTTCTCTACATCTGTGAGTCTGTTTCTTTTTCGTTATTATATCTCCTATTTTTAGCTCACAGTATCCTTTAGTGTCCTTAGTTATGTATCAAGCCCACATGATATTTCAATACATGCACATTACACTTAATTGAACCTATGCCACTTATTATAGGATATTTGGAGTTGGAATCAGATAGCATTGTATTATTGCCCTTGAAGATGAGACCACAAGAACTGGGGTTTAAGTCTATTCACATTCTAAATTATGTGACCCAGATACCAGGCACCACGACCTGGGCCTGAAAATAACAAATGAACGGTGGTAAACGTGGGGAGAGAACTTGCCTCTTAAAGCTTTCTGTGCTGTGAGGAAAATGGCAGATGTGAAGGTTAGCTTTTCTGTTCGCCATAAATCAAGGTGGGTACCTCTAGGTGGGCAGTTTCCATCAGGTACCCTTTTAGCAATTCCTGATTTTTAGGGGAAGGAAATTTTATCTCGCTTCAACTGGAACTCTGCTTATTATAGAGTTAAATGTTCCAGATTAAAATAGATGCACAAAGTACAGAGAGCTGTATGCTTGTCTCTGGAAGATACCCACCTCTCCCCTAGGTGTCCTCTTCTTTAAACCGCACAGGAGGTCTGTGATCATCATACTTAGGCAGTTTAAAATTGATTCACAGTGCAGCGAACTGCTGCCACAAGCTGTGAACACTTGTTTGTCCCAGGGGAAACCCATATGGCTGTTAATACATCAGTCAGAGGGGGCCTCGGAGGAAGCTGGCGCTGTCTGCTGTGCTGGAGGGCCTAATCGAATGAACAAACCCCAGTGAGGCACAGGGCGGGTGTGGCTCACAGAGGGACCCACAGGAAGGAAAAACCAGGGGAGCAAACAAGACAGCTTGGAATCTGTTATTCACTTCCAGGAAGCACACAAACGTCTTTGAGAAAGTCCACATTGATGGTGCATCGTGACAACGTTCAAGAGATCCCAGAAGGAAACTTACCCTCTTTACTGACTGAGGAACTAGGGAAAGTAAGATCAACCAGGAGGGCGAATTTATAAACGGATAGTGTACATTTATAACTATCTCTCAAGCCTGAATTCAGAAAGAGACCAGCCACAAAAGGATGCATATGGTACAACTGCATTTACAGAAGTTCAAACCCAGGCAGGATTCACCTCTGGTATAAGAAGTTGGGGTGGTGGTTCCCCTAGAGACTGGAAGGGGCATGGGAAGGGGTTTTTCAGGTGCTCTGGGTGCAAAGTCACTGGGCTATACACACATGATGTGTACATTTTTTTTCTATATGTGTGCCTCAATTTTAAAAACTTGAATTTATTTGTTTATTCAAGAAAAAGGTGAGAGGAGGCTCCTGACCGATGAACACAGTAGGCTGGGTCCACAGCCAGGATAAGAGCCCAGACTCTGGATTCAAAGGGACCTGAGATGCGGGGGCCCCCGGCTCGAGGTCTCACTGACTGTGGTTTTCCGAACGGGCCTAACTACCTGAGCCCTGTAATGTGTCCATTTTCTGATCGACAAGATAGAAATAATAATAAAATGTTGGGGTCGCAGGGGTTGTTGTAAGGAAAAAAAGAGAGAAAACAGCTGCAAAAGTGCAAAACCCTTAACCGTGGCTCGACACCTGCAGGGGTCTTCGGGAAATGACAGCATCGATATTAAACACCCGTGACTTAAAAAGAGGAAAGTGAGGCTATGTTGAATCCAGGGCTCTTATCTCGAACAGGGGACCAGTGTGAGGGCCAGGAATGCGGAAAGGGAGGAAGGCGTGGGGTGGGAGCCAGGAAAGCACAGGGCGATGGTGAGGCCAGGAAAACCGGGAAATTCATAAATCCTAAAAGGCGAGGTGGGGAGACAGCACCGGGCAAAGAGGAGCGGAGGACGTTTGGAGAGAGGATGGTGGCAAACTGTGGGGCAGAAAGAAGGAGCCCCTGGGGCCCTGCTTAGGGGCCACCCACCCACATCCCAGAGCCTCAGAGAATTGAGTCCCCCTGCTGTTTGAATCAAGCGCCTGCAGATCAGGGTCTGACTCGGAAATGTGGTGGCAGAACTGAACAGAATAAAGCCCACTGGACCTCACAGATTTAAAAACGGAATGAAATCAAACTCATTCAAACTCTTCAGTCACTGGGCACACGGCAGAGGTAAAGGCACTCAGAGTCCCCACAGGTGCTACAAACTGGGAAACAGGACTGCGTTCTGGGGAAACACACTGTCTTTCCCTAGCAGACTGGCTCCTGTTAATAAAACTATGCTGTGTTCCGTGGGCAAAGGAAAACAGGTGTTAGAGTTGTTGGTTTGCTGGAAGTAGAGAGGAACGGCAGTGGCCGGATCCAGCGAACAGTGATGAAGAACCACGGACCCCAGAGATAAAGGCTGCGGTCAAGACCCCACTGCCTGTGAACCTGGCCCTCTTGAGGGGGAATCTGTTGCTGTATTAACAGGTATCAAAAAGAATCTGATCATGTCAAAACCTTCACTGGCTCTTCCGGCTCTACGGCTCACTGAGCCCTTCACAATTGAGTGTTGATGAGTCTCAGTTCATATGACCGCCTTGTATCCTAAATTCCCAGCCGCATGGAACAACGGGCCAGTCCCCTAAAATATCGCATGCTGTCACGTCATGCACAAACTGTTCCCTCCTGCCTAGAATAGCACGGCGTCCCCCTAAGCGCACGTCACTTCCCCCTCCCTCGGCCTGCCTCAACTCCCCAGGTGTTGTGAGTCCTTTCCCAGGACCCTGGCTCATCCTATAAATCGGTATCATGCTGAGAACTACAGCCCACGTTTACATGTGTCTGTCTCATTCCCGAGTCGTCTGGGATGACTTCGCCAACGAGCATACAGCTGGCACTCAGTAAACGAATCCGAAAGCCCCGAGTCATTTACTGCTACCGAATCACTTATAAATCGAGGCATGAAAGGTTGCTCCAGCAACCTTTCATTTGTAAGCTGCCAGGTTGCTCCTTGTAGCTTACTCTCGTGTAGCTACGGAAAGTGAGCTGCAAGAAGGTGGGGAGTCTCTAACCACCTGGGCTCTGCCAGGCAACTCTCCCAAGGAACTCCTAGTCGTCGTACCAAATGTGGCTCAGAGGTGGTACCAACTTTCCCAAGGGGGGAAGGCAGTCCCTTGAGATGAAGAGCTGATGAAGAGCAAAACAAAAGGCAACGAGAGCAACAGTAACAGTGAAATCCACAGCCCACCCATCAGCAGAAGCCGGTGGATGTGGAACCCCTCAGATACCAGCTGCAGCAGAAGTTGCCATGGGTCAGGAGTCTAGGTGCTGAAGAGCATGCAGTAAAGTTCAGGAAGTGAGGGGACCCAGGTCAGAGTTTCAGTTTAGTCACTAATAAGATGTGGGGACCACACGGAACTTATTTGGGCCTCATTTCCCTGTTTTTACAACATGCCCTGACAAAACTTACCCTACCAACGTGACTGCTGAGGTGTGGGGGAAATGAAAGCACGTAGGAAAGTACGAAGCACGATATAGATTCAGCCTTTGGTTCCCACGTCACAGAAGGCAGCTCGCTGTCCCTTATTATTTACAGCAGGGAAGAGGCACAGGGGAGCTTAACAGGCCCAACTCAGCTCGTAAGCAGGAGAGGTCAGCCAACCACAGAAGTGGGGCTCTAACCTTTACCTTAGCTTCCACATCGGCACTACCTTAGACACTCTCGACTCAAGAGGGCTCATGGGGCCCATCAGGAGGGAGACGCCTACCCTACACAAAAGGAGAACACCAGGCATGTCAGCGTCACTGATGTGCTTCATTATGGAGCCCTGGGCACAGGAGGCTCTGAGGGCTGAGAGCTGGGGCATTTGGCTCATTCTAAGACAGATGAGAATAATGTTAACTTATGACTTTGGAGGATGCTCTCAGCCTGAAGAACTAGTATAGGGAAGGTGGAGGCTGGGGATGCTGTGATGTGGGGTGATAAGAAAACCAGAGCCAGGCTTCCCTGGTGGCGCAGTGGTTGGGGAGTCCGCCTGCCAATGCAGGGGACACAGGTTCGTGCCACGATCCGGGAAGATCCCACGTGCTGCGGAGCGGCTGGGCCCGTGAGCTATGGCTGCTGAGCCTGCGCGTCCGGAGCCTGTGCTCCGCAACAGGAGGGACCACAACAGTGAGAGGCCCGCGTACCGCAAAAAAAAAAAAAGAAAAAAGAAAAGAAAAGAAAACCAGAGCCATGTTATTCTAAGATTTCAGGGACAAAAATGTCCTCAGGTATATAATTCATCTCCTTCTGGTAAAACCTCTTTCTTTGCCAATGTAACAAGCTCTACCTTTAACATTTTTTAGGGTCTGCACACCTAACTCCTAACATCTGTGAAATCCTTTACTTCTTTCACAGGATTTTTCTAGTTTGGCATCCGGGCATCCTCTCAAACGTGCAGATCCAGGTGCAACCCCTACCCTATCTGAAGACAGCATTTCTGCATCAATGGAGGGCTTTAGTAACAATTAAATGACAAGTTGAGGACTTCAAAGCCTTACGATAGAAGACTTTTTGTTTGTTTCCTTATTTAGTTGAATGCACGGCTATCCTCATTTTTTAAAAAAGCAAATGCAGAACTTCTTAAAGTGGATAGGAAAAAGAAAATTACTAGACAAAGTAAGGAAGAAGAGATGGCCTAGCTGATATACTAGGAGGTTCTCTGGTCAAAGTCAGCATTTATGATTCTGAGCTCTAGGTCCTACTTCCTCCATCAATTAAACATTTCCAAATTGTAAATGTGCTGGGGCAGCAACAGGGCTCCTAGGCAGGACAAAGATACAAACCAAGAGATGCGTGGACGAAAAGTAAGACAAAGATAAGGAACCAACCACTGCAGGCAAACAGCAGTATTCGATCAAGAAATAGACAAACTATGCCTGGTAAGCTGAAAGCCATTTCTGAAGAGGTGAAGAGGGAGAGAGAGGGAAGGGACAGTTGTCCAGCAGCTAAACATAACTCACATCAAAAGGAAGGGCCTCACACCTCAGTATAACTCCAAGAAATTAGCTACACATTCCCAGACCATCAAAAAGTAGAAAAACAAGAGTTAAACTAAAACCCACATGGTGATAATATGGCACAAAATAAGCATGTTACTTTTATCATTTAATAGACAAAAAATCGGGCTTCCCTGGTGGCGCAGTGGTTGAGAGTCCGCCTGCCAATGCAGGGGACGCGGGTTCGTGCCCCGGTCCGGGAAGATCCCACATGCCGCGGAGCGGCTGGGCCCGTGACCCATGGCCGCTGAGCCTGCGCGTCCGGAGCCTGAGAGGCCACAACAGTGAGAGGCCTGCGTACCGCAAAAAAAAAAAAAAAAAAAAAAAGACAAAAAATCACCCAAATATCGTGACAAGTAAAAAGGGGGCTGAACTAATTTTCAAATCCACGAAATAAACTAAGTGTGGAATCCAGACATGGTCAGCAGAGGGATCAGAGAGGAATGGAGGGCAGAGGGAGGAGGACTGGCCACTGACACATCTTCTCAGCCAGAAGCCGGGACTGGCCCCTATTCACTGCCGCAAATCATGTTTTCCTAAGAAGCAATTTTACCCCAAATGTAGTTCAGATTTTCTCTTCCCTTTAGGCTCCAACTCCAAAAAGGTAGTTTAAAGATTTATTTAAACACTAAACAAGTGGGTGGAAGATTTCTCAATTACGTGTCTAGCATTAAAACACAGGGTAAAGGAACCCGGAACTTAGCTGGAATCTTAAGCCAAACTATTATTAGTGTGAGTTATGACTGACCTCTAGGTGCTACTATAGGAAGCAGGTAGAGCTCAGCCCCCCAAGTATTTATGGAGAGGAAAGCGGTGCCACGGGGCCAGAAAAATGCCTTGAGGGGAGAGAGGCGTGGAGTACAACGAAGATGTCAATCTGTCTAAACTTCAGGTTTCTTTCTTACCAGTGATCTCCACAGAGTTCAGGCAACAAATTTCCTAAAACTAAAAATGAGTTCAAGTTAAGCTGACCAAACAACAGCAATTAAATTTCACCTTGAGGGTTTGGAAACACAGTCAGGGTAAACCGCTTATAAATCAGCATTACACATCTCTAAAATGCAAACTGCACTCTCCCTTGGAAAAGGATGAATCATAGGGTCTTGCGCAATCCTGGGCTCACCACCCCCTCCACTAGTCAACGGGGCAAACATTTGTTTACTGGGTATCTGTGCTCAAGGGGACTTCAGAAGCTTCAGTTCTAGTGGGGAAGAAGCTGACTGAAACATGACCTGGACATAGGATTATAACTCAAGGCCAAAGTGTGGAAAGTGTCACAAGACATTACAAGGTGCCAGAAGAGAGACAGCACATAGGGAAAGGCATCAGCAGAGGCTTCACGAAGGAGGCAGCAGCTGAAGTGGTCTTTGAAGGAAAGAAAATATTTCCGCAGGAAGAGGTAGAGGCTAGTGAGAAGGAAATCTGCTCCAGGTAGGAGAAGGGCTCTTCTCTTCATGGAACAGAGCGTTATCCCATTTGGCCAGAGCGCAGGATGCAAAGAACGCAGCACACAAGGCTGGAAAAAAAGGCTGCGGTGATACTACCAGAGGGGCTACATCAGGAGTTTATATGCGCCTTCTGAAGATATCTGAGCAAGAAACAGACAAGATCAGATAAATATTTCATTAAGGGAAAAACTCACCTACGACCTTAGTGAGGATTTTAACAAATAAGAAGACTGGGTAAAAATGGGAATTAAACAAGGAAGTACCAAAGGCTAAAGTTTGGGTCCAGATGTTAGGTAGAATAGGGACGATGCTGGGAGACTGGGATTGACATACATACACTAATATGTATAAAACAGATAACTAATAAGAACCTGCTGTATAAAAAAAATAAAATAAAGTTCAAGAGAAATGAAAGAAAAAAAAAAGAAGAAAAATAGGGACAATGCCTTTAACAAAAAGAAGTTAGGAGAAGTTAGAAGTGGGAGAGAGAAAAAATGTCCAGGTTGGTTGGGAAACCCTGCTGAGATCTTAGATCACTCTGACACCAAAACAAGTACAGAACAGTGGCAATGTCATCTTGCTCTACGCCACTTTGATAAAAACAATGGAAGGAAGCAGGGCGTTTTGCATATGCTGGTTCCTCCACCTGGAGTCTTTTGCCCTTCCCCTACACAATTACTGCAGCTCTGAAAACACTCTGAGAATCCTCCCCTGACCCTCCAGATGGGATCAGCCCTTCACAGAATTTCACAAAAACAGTACTCCTCTGTCACAGCTCTTATCTCAATTATAATTACACATTTATTTTTGTGATTACTTGATTAATGCCACCTCTCCATCACTAGGCTGTGAGCTCCCAATAGGGTCCTCTATGCCTAGTCAGCAGATTTTGATGAAATCTGTAGAAGAGAGGACAGGAGGGAGGTGACTGACCAGACGGTAGTAGGCAGATGGTGTGGGAACCTGAAATCACATCCCATAACACAGGGCTGAAGCAATGGACATACTCAGACAGAAGAGACCCTTCATGGAGAAACGGTGGTCTCCAAATATCTGAACAGCTGCCTGCCCTGAGGAGGATGGATTAGCAGCACACTGTGTGGTCTCGGGGAGTGGGAAAGAACAGGATAGATGCATAAAAGTTCCAGGGAGACAGATCTCAACTCAAGGGCTGGAAGAGTTTTCACACAGCCAGGGAAAATGAGTCGCCATCACTAGAGGCGCTGGGTCAGAGATGCGCAGCCACTCGGTGAGGCCACTAGAACCACAGATGGGCATTCACGCTAGACACACTTTTTTGTGTGTGTGTGGTAGGCGGGCCTCTCACTGTTGTGGCCTCTTCCTTTGCGGAGCATAGGCTCCGGACACGCAGGCTCAGCGGCCATGGCTCAGGCCCAGCCGCTCCGCGGCATGTGGGATCTTCCCGGGCCGGGGCACAAACCCGTGCCCTGCATCGGCAGGCGGACTCTCAACCACTGCGCCACCAGGGAAGCCCAAGATGCACTTTTAAGGTCCCTCCAGTCCCACCTGCACTCTCCCGGCTGTACCACTCTTCGAGGGCACTCATGCAGCTGCCCGTGAACCCTCAAGCTCCCTCTCTGTGCTGGGAGCCCACTGTCCCTCTACTGGCACCAGCCCACCCTCCCGGCCCCCTCTGCCTGGTGGCCTTATCCCTCCTGCACCAGCTTCAGCTTCCTGCATATCCACCCTGCCCCAAGGAAGGCCTTCCCTTCCTAACTCTGGTCACTCTCTACCTGTCTGCCTATCACCCACCGCTCTGCCTTCACAGCACTCAGCATTTGTCGCAAACTTAACTCAAGCATCTACTGTTCCTTTAACATTCCCCCCACATCAGTAGGCTCTCCCCAAAGCCAGAAAGATGAACATTTTCTTTCCTGGAGCACGGCAGGCGCCTAACACACAGTTCTCCATCAAACATCCACGAAGAGCCTCCGTCTGTCCTTCCCAAATATTACTTCGACTGGTGTTTCTCAGAGAATGACTCTCGCAAACCCTTTACCACCTTGTTCACTCTACCCTGGACATGACGGTTTGTCACCATTCCTCTTATAAGCCTCACACAGACGCTGCCCAGTGTGGTCGGCTGACATTCACCGTTGCCCCCGGCGAGGTGCTCACTCCTCAAGACTAAGTGTTGAGAAACTTTTACACAGCAACTCAGAGTCAGTTCACAACTGCTGGCTCTTGTAATAAAAAACTGGGACTTGTATTCTGTATCTTTTTTTCCCCCATCCATCTGTATTTGTCTGTTATAAGAGTCTCAATCTTTGTCATATTGGGAAAAAACTGGTCTGCTACCATCATAGCCAGTTTGAGAAGACCATCTCAGGCAGTATTACTTTACTGAACGATGAGAGCAGTACGTCCTCTCATACTAATTAATGGATTAATATGGGGACTAAGACAGTGTACGCAGCCCAGGTCCCAGACAATGGGCAAGTTCATTTTTCCGTCTGATACCAATTTACTCAATCTTCCTCCCATGATATGGCTCACCTTAAACTTGAAAGAGAATCCAAGAAAATGTTTTAACTGTTTTAGAAAGCAGCGACCCACAGCCCAGTGCCCGTTTTGACCAAGGGAAGAAAAGCACCGTCATACCTGAGTCTCACAACTTTGCCTCTCTGCCCACTGTCGTGGTCCTAGCCTACGCAGCTGTGAGCACAAAGAAATCCAAGGTTCTCACAAGTCAAAGACATGACTGTTTTGGCTCCAGGAAGCGTGACACCAGTACTGTCATCCACTGAAGGTGTAAACTGTGTCTAACTGCACACACAGTTGTTAGGAACTGGGTCTAAGTTAACCCTCCCCCCCACACCAGCCCTGAGGACCAGCTCTGTGGCTCTCAGCTCTGCTCACCCCATGCCCTCTGCCTCCTATTTCACATTTGGGGCGGGGGGGGGGGGGGGCTTGGCAGCTGGAAACTCCCCACAGCTCTGACTCCTGAAACTGGCTTTCCCTAATGGTTCGCTGAACTTGGCCTTAGCTGCCTATTATTTCCCTGAAGATCCGTCAGTTACTGTTAATTGCTGCATCTTGGCTCAACATTAACTGTTTGCTCGTTTTCTTCTTTATTTTTTGGCCACAACTTGCGGCATTTGGGATCTTAATTCTCCGACCAGGGATCAAAACTGTGCCCCCTGCATTGAAGCGCCGAATCTTAACACTGGACTGCTAGCGAAGTCCCCATTTGCCCTTTATCCACTCACCAGACAGTGGGACACACAACAGCTAGCTACACTGCCAGCAAAACCACAGGTAAGAAATACCCGTAAGTGCCCTGTGGCATTCCAGGCTGGACACAGCAGGGGCATTCCCAAGAAAACACAACATAGTAGTTCACAAGTATTCAATCGGAAAAGATCTACCAGCTAAGAAAGGATATGCGATGCTGCCCCACTTCCCAGTCCTGCTCTTCCCTGGGCCTAGATGTCACCATAAATTCCTAACATTGCTACTAGCTCCTAGTATAAACCAAAGCTTCATTTCATCATGAGCCAAATTACCGTGAAACAGATACTATAACGCAGGGAAAGAGGAGCAATGGGAATCTGCTTTCTAAAAGCAGATGACGGGGTAAGGAATTCCATCTTTCCTCATGCTATTGGTTTGTCTGATGCAAGGCTGCAATAAAAACCACAGAAGGATGACCAGGTAGTTGAACGGACCACTCAAAATAATGCAACATGCAACAGATGCATGAGTAATAGCTGAAAGAAACCACTTGAAGGTAGAAGGTATAACCAAAAAAAAAAAAACCTGAAGGCCTGTGACAGGTACCTCTATTTGGAAAAATCAATGAGTTGGAACTGGCTTTCTGCCATCTTCTATCCTAGGGGAAGAGAGTATTTTCTGAGAAGTAAGACAGACTCTCACATTTCAGGTTTGTTTTTGTTTTTTTCTTTTTTTTTTTGGCGGTACACGGGCCTCTCACTGCTGTGGCCTCTCCCGTTGCGGAGCACAGGCTCTGGACGTGAAGGCTCAGCGGCCATGGCTCACGGGATCCTCCCGGACCGGGGCACAAACCCGTGTCCCCTGCATCGGCAGGCGGACTCTCAACCACTGCGCCACCAGGGAAGCCCTCAGGTTTGTTTTGTACAAAAATTGAGAACTTTAGGAATTCTTTGAAATCACGTTTCTGATTACCAATATTATGGAAAACAGGTGATTTTAAGTGACCCTGGAAGAATAACCAACGGGGCTTTTTAAATTCTGAAGGCTCTTTTGCCCTTTAACCTACCTCTCCTGCTTCCTCACCAAAGCCACGTTGCACTTTATAATCTCTCAGAGGAAAGCACCCAGAAAAACTTTACTTGGGGTTCCTGGGGAGGGGGGGATGGTCAACCCCCGATGTTGGCATCCAACAGAATGTACCTTTCACGGAACTCCCGTTTCGACCAAAATAAGGAAAAGGTGGCACTGAGCCGGGTAAAGAAACAGCACGTTTCCCATTTCTGAGATTTCAAGTTTGTGACAGCTTATTGCCCACAACACAGTCCTGTGGAAAATCTCCAGCAGCTACCCCCTAACCAAATGGCAAAGCAGAGCAGCTTTCTGAGGAAGGGTCAAGCAAGGAGGACCAACCGCCCCTGGCTCTCGCCTCCCTCCTCGCCCCCCTCCCCAACAGCTTCTCTCCAGAAATAACTAAATGCATGACATCATCCACAGCAAGAAGACAGAGGCGTGACACCTACCAGGTGCCTATTTATAGCAAGTGTTAACACTCCTCAGGAAAAGACACTAGAAATCTCCTTGGAAACGCCCAAGCCTGTGCTCCCTTTGGAATTCGAGTCTGCTGATAACCATGACTAAGTAACCACCTTTACAGTAAAACCGAAGAGTTAGAGGTACTTACGGCTTCCCCCCGGGGATTCCTGCCAGGTTTGGAGGGATCGTAGGTACACGCATGTGAGGGGGAGGATCAAACCCAACCTGGAAACAGAATAAGGCATCGCACACTCAGTTTATGCAGGGTAGGCACTTTGTGACACCTCTAAAGACTTTTCACTAGAAACTCAGAAATCCCCAAAGCAACAGAAACAGAAACAGGGACATGCGCTAGCATTTCTCAAAAGAACGATTATAATGCAAAAAAATAATACAGCCACCTCTAAATACCACAAGACAATCTTTTTTGGGAAGTAGGAAGGTGTGTGATTGATCCGTGCATCGAGAACCAGCTTCCCATGGTAAATACGCCCTGTGGACTTAGGATGTTCTACCTGTCCAAACAAGTACAAAGAGCAATACGCTGAGTCAGGACAACCTGACTATCAACTTTGGCACTATCGACGTTTTAGGTCAGATAGTTCTCGGTTGGGGGCCAGCCTGGGAATGGCAGGATAATTAGCAGCATCCGTGGCCTCTGCCCTCTCAGTGCCAACAGCATCCCCCAGTTCTAATAAACAAAAGTGTCTCCAGATATGACCAAATGTCCCTAGGGGGCAAAATCACCCCGTTTCATACCACTGGTCTAAGTCATTGCTTAGAAATTCACGCATGGACGCTCTATTTTGTGCACCTTAACGAAGGTACCTAGTCCCTCAGCTGTCCCCTTTGCTTTAAATTATCTCGCCCTCCACTGCACAGCCTTTCCTAGTAGTACAACATAAGGGAAAAAAACGATGAACTTTACTATCACCCCAAGTTATTGGAGGTAATGAAGAAGGGAGAGGAGAGAAATGCACGTGACATATTTCAAACAGCCAACAGAAATGATTTAGGGACTTTCATCTGCTATGAGTTACAATCTAGTCCCTTTTCCTGATGCAGTCAAGGACTACACAGTCAATTTTCCCCTTCACATGCAGTTCTGTCTCTTCCTGGTCAAACATGAGGCCGTTTACACAGTGGGAGAAGGTAGGACAAGAAGGAGAACCTGCCCCATGGTTTCAGTCCCTTTGTGTTTCTCCCTGTTGAGCTGAGATCACTTCTTACACCTAAGTCACGCTATTGGGTTTAAAGAATAATATAAGGATGGAATGAGAAAATTACGGCTCCTCAAATATTTTTTTCTAAGAATTAAAGAGGAAAAAAAAAAACAAACAACTTCAAGAAACGAATGAAAAGGCTTCTGTGAGCTACTTGAGTCATTTCATCGCCTTCCAAAAAAAAAAAAAAAATCTACTTTGGTGGGAGAAAACCAGATGTCCCCTGAACCGCTGAAGTAGCTCCTAAACACTGCCTTTTTTCATCCACAAAAACAGTAAAACAAAAAGCATTTGGCCTTAACTTAATGAAGCGGCATGCCGATGAAGGCGGACAAGAGGGAGGCGGGCGCAGCGAGGACACTGGGTCTTTGTCTGCAGGCATGGGGACTGCAGGCCGCTGGCCGCTCCTTGGGTCCCGCCCGCCCGCCTGCGCCCACCCACGGCTGCCTGCCTGCCATCCCCGCCATCCCTACCATCGGGGAGCGCCCGTAGGCCACCACGGCGGCCGCGGCCGCGGCCGCGCTCATCTGCGGCGACATGTTGTGGAGGCTGGCGTAGGCGGCGCTGGGACTGGTCAGCTCGCCGTTCATGCCCGCGTGGGGCACCATCCCGAAAGGCGCAGGGTACGGACCCGGCACCGCCAGGGGCGTCCTCAGGCCGGCCGCTGCAAGGAAGCACAAGCTGCACGTGACTCACCTGGCCGCTCAGGTCCAGCCTGACCATCAGTTCCAGGGTCCTCTTCAGTGCCCTTCATTATAGGGAAGGAGGAGAGAAGGCTGGGGGGAGCAGAGGGGTACCAACTCCAAATCCTACACAGGGTCCCTTCTTCCCTGGAGCTGAATTCATCTCCAGGAAAGAATGGACCCCAGGGGAAGAACTGCCCACATATTTCCTCCTTGGTCGGTACACTGGGCAACACTGCGAACCAGGGAGATTAAGCAGCATCATTGTACCCAATTCACAGAAGGCTGACCGAGGCACAGGCACTACCTGTTGACTTAAACTCAAAAGAAGGTTCTCTTGATAAAATCCAAGATTTCTCCTCCACCCCAAATTTTCCATTACCTGCTACCAATTCCAAATGAAAACCTGATCCTGGATTTATGTAAACCAGAGCACAGGTTTAGGGGGAATATTCTGGGGCCTCTCTTCCTCTGGGCCCAGAGTGTTACATTTTTCCTTTGCCAGGGATGAAGATAAAGTTAAAAGTTATGAGTTTATTCAGGGGCTGGAGTCCCAGTGAAACCCTCCCAATTTCTCCTGAAGGAGAGACCGTGATTCCTGAGGGATATACCGGCAGAACACTGGCCAACTAAAGCAAGCAAGAAGCACACTTGGGCCGGTCAGACAGGCTGTTTCAGTCAATATTAGCAAACTCAGACACACAATGATAGTTTGGTAAGGAGCTTACATGCGGAATAATTATCAGAAACTTTATTGAAGTCCCTGGGATTTGGATTATTTGGAAATAAAAGAAAAGCCAAATGTAAACAGTCAGAGACTGAACAGGGCACAGCTGCTGAAACCCAAGGACAAACATCTGTTTCTTATCATGGCTTTTCAGAGATAGGAAGGAGGGAGGGGGGCAGAAAGTGCATCTCATATTCACGAGGAAACTGCATGAGAGCTGAACTGACGAATCAAGTTGGGAAAGGGAAAAACAAAACACAGCCCACAAGAGGCAATGCCCTACCCGCTTGGTTAACGAGGGGGTCCATGGCTGGAGGCTTGCCGAGGCCTGGACGTAGTCCTGGAGTGGCGCTGGTGCCCGGCGTTGGCATGTCACTCCGAGGTGTCGGTGTGCTGGATTTCAGAACAGGCGTGCTGGCTTTTTCATGCTGGTATCATTAAACAAATTAAATGAGTATTATTTTTAATCCAAGCCATATTACACAATTTATCACAACAGCAGCTGGGACACTGGGCACCTTCTAGCTACTCCCGCAGCCAATTTTCATAAATCCACACGATGTTGACAGCATTAACTTGTGAGGGAGAAATGTTGACCTTTCCTCTTCCTGCCAGAATTAAAACTCTAGCTAGAGACACAGAACATGATCACACTCCTTCCTCCGCAGATTTTATTTTAAAAAGTATTTTTTCATCAGGCTTGTGGACTTTGGATCTAGGCCAAGTTTGAAGGATGACCACCCAGAGGAAAGTTCCCGGTCACTCAGAAGCGACTGCCCCGGTCATTGAGAATAGCAGAGGGAGGACCCCCTTTCTACCTTTGCCGCTTAATGGCAGTGGGATTGAGACTAACAGTGAGAGGCAGCGGAGCCATCAATTTGATGAGAAGCAAACTGGCATCTCAGGGGCGAAAGCCCTAGACCTAGTCCTATCATTGTGAGAGATGTGCCTAAAAAAATAACTCTGGCATTCAGCAGCTGTACCCATTTGCCAACGTAACCAGAGTGGACCCACTAGTGCAGGGGCCTTCAGGAGTCAAGATAGTAACAGGGTCACAGGGCATCTTCTTCTGCATCTTAACCCTTCATGTCCCTTAAATCATAGTCTGAGAAGCACTCTGGGGTAGCAAAGAACATGGGTTAGAGAGACCCCAGCTCCCTCTGGCCTTGGATCTGACGAGCTGTGCAAACTTGGCAAATTCCTCCAGCTTCCCTCCCCATCAGTGAAATGGGATGATGCCTTGAGGGACTATGTAGGGGTTAACTGCAGGGTTGTTATGGTGCAGTTATGGTGAGTGAAGAGATGAGATACTCCACAATGTTTGCTGAATGACTGAAAGCATGAATTGGCCTGATGTACCCACATCCCTCCCCGAGTTCCAGGCTTCCCCTGGTGCCGCCTTGAGTACATCACCATCTGCCCAGCAACCCAATCACAACATGACCCAACAGGATGGGTCAGTCTAAAACCAGGGGAAGTGTACCGCTTAAGAAAATGAGGACTCCTTAGGACCTAAGGCATTTGAACCATTTGCCAACTAGGAAGTTGAGCCTATGCCAGGAACATATCCCCCAAGTAAGAAGGAAATGGGCATGGAAGCTTGTTATCTCTCTCTAATCATGGCCCAAAATAGACGACCCAGAGGGCAAAAGTAATCACCATGGGGACAGAAAGCAGAACGATGAGCTTCACTTTTAAACCCTTAAAAATGTAACTCTCAATTAGTAAAAACCCCACATTTCAAATACTTTAGGGAACCTCTGGTTCCCTGATAAAACTAAACTGCTAAATAGGCAAGTGACAGTTCTTATAACCTACCAAGCTCATTTCTTTGGATTTCAAAGAAGTGGAACTTCCCGAGGAGGCGGTGGATGCCGGGCTGCTGGAGGCGTCTTTCTTTAGCAGACGGTTTTTGTCGATCCCATTTTCCCTGGGTGAGTGGGCGGGGCTTGCTCGTGGAGACGAGGGGTCCTCAACAAGCACAAGCAAAGGGCTCGTGATTTCACTTAGAATGGACGGATCTTTCCACACCAATTCGCCAAATTAAAGGAGAGCCCTGAAAGTCCTTCAGATTTGGGGGATTTGAGGGTGTGCACCTAATACTGCTATTACAATGAATAGGATGGTGTTTGCGAGTGCACCCATGAAGACACCATAAAGAAACAAATCTAGAAATAATCGTATCTTCCCTCATGCTCAAATACTTTGCCCAGAGGGCACGGGACCGAAAGGAGCACCAGACACCAACTTAGGAATCCAAATGGTTAGGGAAACAGATTTTTTTTTTTAAAGGAAACAAAAGTTTGTGTCGGTTTTAGACACTTATTGTTCCATCCATGAACAACCATTAAATCCTTAACGTGTAAAGTTGCAAAAGACCAAAATATGGTGGTTCCACTTCCTTTCTCTCACAAGTCACTCTGAAAATAAAGTTTGATAAAGAGAATGGTTACCTCATTAGACACATCCACAACTAAGTTGTCATCACTTTTGTCACCATCGCTGTCCTGAAAAAAAAGAAAGTTTAATGCCATTTACTAAAGGGTTTGAGGCTCAATTAAATTTCTGTAGCTCTTGGTAGCAGACAGACTAGCAAATGACCTGGGCTCCCTTCCAGAATGCCAGTCCTGGTAATTAATACCACCGTCTCCCCTTCGCATCTGACCTGGGGACGTGCAAAGACCCAGGCAGGAAGCTCTGCTGCAGCAGCACACCAGCTAAACAATCACAATGTGTATACAACAGGTGATGGCAAGCCGTAAAACTTGGCGCACAGTAAGGGCTCAATAAATGTTTGCAGCAGCTGAATCTCTCTTATAATCTGAAATCTGCATATCCTTATCTCAGAGATCTTTCCCCACTGGATTTCAAATTAAGAACACAATTTCGGGCTTCCCTGGTGGCGCAGTGGTTGAGAGTCCGCCTGCCGATGCAGGGGACACGGGTTCGTGCCCCAGTCCAGGAAGATCCCACATGCCGCGAAGCGGCTGGGCCCGTGAGCCATGGCCGCTGGGCCTGCGCGTCCGGAGCCTGTGCTCCGCAACGGGAGAGGCCACAACAGTGAGAGGCCCGCGTACCGCAAAAAACAAACAAACAAACAAAAAAGAACACAATTTCACGTCATTGCTTTTTTGTGTATCACCTTGAAGGCTGCCAATCAATTCTAGTGTTCATGGACAATTCATAATTATAAAGACAAACTTGAACCCTGTTCCCATGGGGTTACTAGTTACTACAAAAAATTAAATAAAGGAAACAAAAAACTACAAACAACAAAGCTAGCTACTGGATGGGATAATGTACCAAGATCTAACCTCATGATAAGAATAAAGCTCTTTAGCAATCAGCTTGGAATATTCTTGAGATGGGAGGAAGATAGGATGGCAGTATCTGGAGGGCCCTGGCATCCTACATTAGGGCTTTTAATGTCTTGACATGAAGCCATAAAATTGGCTAATCAGAGGAAACTCCAAGGTTGCACGCACTGAGTTTCAAAAAGCTTCAGAAAAGCTGTTCAATTTAACGTGATCACTCCTAAATCAAATTCAGGGCAGGCTGAAGAAGTCTACTTTCTTAGCCAAAAGGCCTTATATGTCTTTTAGTACAGAGTAATACAAGGGACATACGGAAAAATAAGTTATCGAAATGGGTCCTATTCTCAAAAAGGAGCAGGCCCCTGGTTTACGATCTACACAATGCTTTTACTGATGTCACTGTCAAATAAGAATACACAAATAATGTTTGAGACATATTAGTACAAGTGCAGGTGTCACCCATTAGCTTTTTGTGGCCCCCAAGTCCAGCTAGAAAGGTACCCTCAACTCTAAATTCATGTCTTAAATGTTTTATCTAGCCATACCTAAAGCATTAAGTGTGGGAGACCCAATTTACTTTCTTCAGTAATGTGTTACTAGATATACCTTTAGTCATCGTTATAAAGGCACCATGCAATTCATTAGCAATAACAAAAGATTACAACCAATGAGGAAGCCTGGGTAATTAAAAATAACAGGCTATTGAAAGAAATATTTTCATGCAATAAAAGAAAAAATTAATACTAAAGAAAATTTACTTTCTCTTAGTAAAGCCCACAGAAAAGCACAAACATTGTCGGGTGTTAAGAAACCCAGGGTGCGGGAATTCCCTGGTGGTCCAGTGGTTAGGACTCCGCACTTCCACTGCAGGGGGCATGGATTTGATCCCTGGTTGGGGAACTAAGATCCCACATGCCACATGGTGTAGCCAAAAAACAAAACAAAACAAAAACAAACAAAAAAAACCACTGATTAAAAAAAAAAAAAGAAAGAAACCCAGAGTGGTGGTGACTAAGTATAAGCCAAAGGGGATTCCCTTTAGGAAAAAAAAAACCCCAGTATAAAAATAGTTAATGTAATGTACAGACCAAACTGGCAAAAGGTAGCAAATAACTAATTTATTATAATGGAACTGTGCAGTGCATCCTTAAATAGTCTGAAATTTAAATCTTAGCTTTGTACTGGACCCTTCTGCAAATATAAACCTTCACGGTACAGTATACACCTGTCATCAAACATCTAAGGTCTGAGTCCTTTGCCCCAGGTTCTCCAACATCATCTCAATACATCACCCTCAACTACCTACACAACTAGACATACCTAGTACAAACAGGTTACAAAAAAGTCATGCAGAGCTATGGATTCTAGATCCCTCACTACTAAATAACTTATCTACAGAGCAACTCGGAATTCTATCATTGGCAAATTTGCAAATTTCTGTATGTCGTGGACTTTCTTGACTAGCTTATTAACAGTTGATGCCATATATAAACGTACTTGTATGGGATACTGGCTCTGGGCAAAAGATAAGGGGTAAATATGTGCTAAAAAGGCTTGGGCTGTGGTGGGGAGATCAACAACTTGGGTTCTTGGGATGTTATTATGGTACAAAGTATGGACCAATTTGAGGACCTCTGGCAAAATATCCAATCCTAGGCTCTCGCTTTGGGAATCCTAACATGGTGATGAAGAGCATGGATCCTGGAGTCAGACTGTCTCCAGGCTGTGCCGCTAATTCTGACCTTGGGCAAATCACTTAAAAGCTCTGTGCTTCACTTCCCTTATCAATGAAATGGAGGGATGATACAAAACTCACAGAGTTGTTTTCAGAGTTAAATGAAACAAGCCACGTAGAAGCACACAGTACCTGACGCTAACTTGAGATGTTGCCCAAGAAATGTTACCCACAGTTAGCCATTGGCTCGCGCCAGCCAGCAGGAGACAGAGGTCTCGCGTGGAAACCTCCGCACAGCCTGCACAGCAGCCAGCCAGAGGTAGACACTTCTTCCTCCAGGGGCAGTGGGGAGTGGCCTAATTTGAATTCTACTCCCACACTGTTCCTGAGAATGTGTGCATCCTGAAACAGACACTCGGGGACACACAAGGAAACTACAAGGCATCTGTCAGCTGCAATGTTTATGACGCCGGGACCAGAACCAATGGCCATTTGGCTTGTTTTGCTCTCCTCATGAATGTGGTTTTAGCTACATCTAAGTCAAGAGTCCTCACATCCAGTCGTGTGATCTCATCTGTAGGGTTTGAACGAGATACCCCCAGTGTTTCTTCCAGGTTTTTTTTACCATGGACTTTTATCACTACACTGCTCCCTGTGGAAGAGGACGAACTCTGCCTTAAGACATGATAAGAGCCTGAATATATTACCAGAATGGCATTCAAAAAGGTAAGTTGGTGACACTGAATTCTTGCCCTTGTTATTTTAGCAGGACAGGCTACCAAATTTGCAAGGTCTAGGACAAAATGAAAATGCAGGCCTTAGCCTCAAAATTGAGAATTTGAAGAAGGTGGAGAGCACAGCATGAAACCAATGGTGAGGCAGGGCCCCTGCAAGGCCAGGGTCAGTGCAGCTGCACAGGCTGCACACCACGAGGCCAGCCCTACAATTTTGTATTCCCTCTCATGAGTAACTACGGCAGAAAGCCTAAAATTTAATACTAAGCCTGGCAGATGCATAATTTACAACTCAAGATGGAAATAATATCCTACAATGCAAGAATCTATCCTCTTGATACTATTATTATTATTTTTTTTTTGCGGTATGCGGGCCTCTCACTGTTGTGGCCTCTCCCATTGCGGAACACAGGCTCCGGACGTGCAGGCTCAGCGGCCATGGCTCACGGGCCCAGCCGCTCCACGGCATGTGGGATCTTCGCAGACCGGGGCATGAACCTGTGTCCCCTGCATCGGCAGGCGGACTCTCAACCACTGCATCACCAGGGAAGCCCGATACTATTATTTTAAGGGATGTGAAATTGTCACCAAAATCTTAGAGGTCCTTTGTGTACTCACTTAGAAGCTGAGCAAGGAAGCAAACCAATATTATTTCAAGTCCTTTATTTACTTACATAGTGGCTGGAGTCCTTATCGTCCACCTTTCTTTTTTTGATGTCATTGGAAAACTCGGGTCCATTTCTGCGTTTATCTGTGCCTCTTAGACTGTCTGGGACCAAGAGGGAGTTACTCTGCAAGACAAAAAAAATTAATCAAAGATTTCTTCCCAGGTCTCCCTGTACACATGAAAACCCCACCTGGATGGGATAGCTGGTTTAGAAAGGTGATGCCTACATGGCCTTTCATTCCATTTAATTCGTCTCATCTGAAGACTTTGATGGCAAACATTTATAGAGATTTAGGCACTTAAAAGGGAGACCCTGACTATGCACTCAAGCCATCCAAAGCCTGGTGGATCCTTCAGGCCCTGCTCACTTAAAATGTTCTTCTGTTCTGTTTGCTGTTAGAGAAATGGGAGCCTGCTGTTTATATGCGGATGTGTTTTTATTCTTTCCCACTGAGACTCCCTGGTCAGGAATAAGAATGGCCTATGAGCAAAACCTGAGATCACTCTATTAGACATATTCTGTGACTGTAAGAGTCAATGTGTGCCTCTCTAAAAAGACACAAAGAGAACGGGTGGGATTAACAGCATGGTTTCCTAAAAGGCAAATCACATTTTCCACAGTAACAATGAAGGAACTCTTTTGAGTTCTTCTAATTTATTGTTGAAAATAAGATTTGGTGTTCCTTGCCAAGAGCTCTGAAATTTAAGACCCAAAGCAGGAATTCCAGCCAGTGAATCTTCAACAGCAAGGCCAGCTCCCACACACAAAAGCGGGAACAAGGACTAATCTTTTCCACAAACCACACAGGATACTTTCATTCACATGTGCTGAGTATGAACTGTTGACCCAAAGAAAACAGGCATTTTAGATATTTGAGGGTCACATGACACGATGTGACATCCCTTCAATTCCCATCTCCCCTCGGGGCTAAAGCATCAGAACATGTTACAATGAGCTCTTTTAAGTGCGGGATTAGCATACGCAAGGGGGCAATTTGTTCAGTGGTGTGTTACTGCCTTGAACAATGCTGAATGGGCTGTGCAAAAACTTTCTTTCTCAAAGCCCAGATAACCTCAATTTCTGAAAGATGTTGAAGAACTAAGTCGGGGAGTCCAGGGCCAAAAAACAGTAATGCTACCTTTCTCTGCCACAATATAAAATAGAAGGGGCCTGGGGAAACCTTTAAGTTAGACCATCTCTAAAGCAATAGTACGTACCATGAACAAATCTTTAATGGTCCATTTTTAGAGGCCATGGATGGGTCTTCGTTCCTAACCAGCCCAAGGAAATTAGCCAGGTGGCTGGCTCTCAAAACTCCCCCGTGAAAACCGTGAACCCCACCATGGGAACGTTCTCAGCTCAACCACACACAGGAGGAAATCAAAAGTGGGAATCAGAAGGCATTCTGAAGCCTCTTTGCCCACTTCAGAGGCTGCCTCTGAAGCAGCTGAGCTCTCATTCACGACCGTTCAAGCTCCACAAATGCCAGGAGGCTTACATAAAAGCAGCAGGGAGGGACCAATGCAATTCAATATAGAGAAGCTCAGAATAACGTCTTGAGCTCAGTGTGGGGCTGAAAGGTGAGCTGGCTGGATCCCTGAACTAATTACATTGGTAAATATCTGCTAAAAACTAACCCCTCTGACCCAGACCCACAGCCTGACAGGTCGCAGGAGACTTAAAACGGCAAAGTGCTCACATGCCGGGGAGGGGAGAAGCAGCTTGAGCTCATGTGGAAAAAGTGTCCATACACACCTGTCTGTGTTCTAGATTATGTCAGCCCCCAAGTCTCCTCCTCCAGACTCAGACCAGATACATTAAGGGCAAGGCTGTATCATATTCAACTTGACATCTACCCACTTGCCCAGCAGAATGTAGCATAGAGTCGGTGTCCACTCACAATTTAAAAGTCTCTTTCCCCAGGGTCCCCTGTGTAGCCCTCCTGCTGTAATTAGCACGGGGCATCCAAACCACTCAGCCATCCAAAGACAGCTTTTTAATGATCTGATTTTTTGAATGTCAAGTGGTACTGTGAACATAAAAGTAAACGACACGCCTATTAGGAACAATGCAATTTCTGCTAGAAACAATAACATTTCTCTGGCTGGACCTGTGAGCCTGTCAAGCTTTGAGCCTTCTGCGTCTCCATATCAGAAGCTAAATTCTCGTCTGAGCAGCTTAAGTGAGGCCTATAATCTGAATGCGTTTTGCAAAGCTCTGAAAGTTCTTCTAAATTTAGATGGGGCTGATAATTAGCACCTTTGCTTATCTGAAAATTGGCTCCATTCAGATGGAAGATTGAGACAAGTTACAAAACGAAATGTCTCATCGTACCTTTGATGCTGTAAAACTGATTCAAAACAAGGCAGCAGAGTATGGGCGGCAGAGGCCTGGGAGAGCCACAGTCCAGAGTCAGGGGGTGCCTGGCTCACGCTGCAGCCCCAACAAAGACGAACCACTTTCTTTTACCCTTGTTCCCATGAAACTTGCTTGCTGTGTGTAATTGTCCCTGACATCCTCCAGCCCTGACACTGCTTTCATTGTTGTTCTTGACTTAAGCAAACAGTTCCAGCCTAATGGACTTCATTTGCTGTTGGCAACAAAAACAGTCTTGCTTAACTACTGCCTAGGTGACCCTAATCCTCTTGGCTACCTCACTTGCTCCCCAGAAACCCAAAAGTGACTACATGGGTGGTACTGGACGTCTCCTAATACCATCAAGTCTTCTTCCCTCATGCTGCGTTTTGTTCTCACGTACTGTCTTACGTTCCTCAGGGCTCAGAAGTGGAATACAGTCATTTTGATGGTTGTTCTGAGCCACTTTACACATATTTTGAAAATGCGTACTGACTGAATATCCTTTGGATCCTTCAAAATTTAGGGTTTTACCTTGATTTGTTAGATTTGAACGAGGAGAAGACAGACTCAAATTTAACATTAAAATTTAATATTTAATCAACCTTTAAATGTTGATTAAAAGCCTGTTTGTGAAAGAATAAAACTGAGGTTGCTTCGCGTTAAGTTACTGAAAAAGTCATGCATTCTAAACACTGAAGATAATTACGACCAAACTTCTCAAGACGCCAAAGCAACCTTAACACGTATCCATCCTCTTCACCCTCCTCAATTTATCTAGAGGATGTTCAGAGGGGAAGGCAATTTGCCTAAAGTCAAGAAGCACCATCCATTAAGTCAACTTGCCTGTGCTCCCGGAAGAAGTGATTTTTAAACTCAGTTTATATACATCAAATACTTGGACCCAAATACTTGACCCCCAAATACTTCTCATTTAAAAGTCACATTGGCTCTTTAACCTATTGAGCTTAATATTCTAATGTGACATAATAATGCCTACTGCATGCTATCTCTGATTCCCCCCACCTCCTAATCACAGACACATCTTGATTTACTTGGTTAGAGGCCCACCATAACAAAATTGTGAACATTTAAAAACAAAGAACATTTTACAGCCTACTTTTAAATGACCTGAAAACAGTCCCGAGTTCCTGACTTTCCACTCATGAATCCTGCCATTTACAACCCAAGATGCACACTAACAAAGACCCCAGCAGAGAGCAACAAAGCAGCCCAGGTACTCACAGCACTGGCTTCATGCCACATCGACCACCAAGAATAGTGGTTCCACAGACCTATTTGCTGCTGCAGCCTTCTCTTCCCAGAGTCCATATCTTGAAAGATATGTATCGACCAAACAGCATTCATCAAGTAAAATTCCCCTTTCAAATTTTTATTTGCCAGAGTTTTTTAATCAACATGAGAATTAGTGTTACCACACTGACTGCTATACTCTAATTCTAGCCAAGAAACTTGATGTTTTATTTCACCTTGCAGCTGGTAAAATTTAATCATCTCCCAGACTTTTTCAAACACTGTAATTATTGGGCAGACTTCTACAAATGTTCTGAGAACTGGGATTTCCAGACTGTATATAAGTTTTCCTTTGTTTAAAAATTTTCTTCAGAACCAAACAAAATCATCTTATTTACCTTATGTCTTCTACAAGAACTCAAAGTAGAAGTCTCATACAGCCCATGGGGGATATTACAAATCTGAGCATATCAAGATCTAAAAGCCCATTATGTCTTCAAAACAAGCTAAAATTTGAAAACCATGATGATTTTCTGCACCTAACAAGTTGCACACATTGACGGGAATAGAGCCAAGTAAAACGATAAAGGGAGAGGCAGACCAGACAAGTCTCTGAAGAAAACAAGAGCCCTCTGAAATGTTCAGTACCAGAGACAGAGTGTCCAAAAGACCTGTTAGCCCAACAGGCATGCTTTTCTCTCCATTTATATATATGAGACTACACATGAAATGACTTGATGAGGTTTAAGAACAGAGAAAACGTTATGAACCACAAGAAGGGACCCATCCCTCTTAAAATCTGAAATATCTGAGAACCTAAAACCTCAGTGGGCAACTGCACTGACAACAGACAAATTGTTCACTGTGGTTACCCTGTGCTTCCTGAGGGTCACTTCCTGCACTAACAGTGATGTGATGGTTAAGAACAGGTACAAGGGGCTTCCCTGGTGGCGCAGTGGTTGAGAGTCTGCCTGCCAATGCGGGGGACGCGGGTTCGGGCCCTGGTCTGGGTGGGTCCCACATGCCGCAGAGCGGCTGGGCCCGTGGGCCGTGGCTGCTGGGCCTGCGCGTCTGGAGCCTGTGCTCCGTGGCAGGAGGGGCCCGCGCACCGCGATGGGGGGTGGCCCCCGCTCACCGCAGCTGGGGGGAGCCCTCGCACAGAGGTGGGGACCCAACACAGCCAAAAGTAAATAAACAAATTTATATATTAAAAAAAAAAGAACAGGTACAAGAGTGAGCAGAAAAGCTGCTCAGAAGAGAAAAGAAAAAGTAGGAGGTCTTCCAGTATTACAACTGGTGTGCACTCCTTGAGCGGTCAGATCCAGAGCACCATTTCCCAAATAGGTGAACCATGTTTTATAAAAACACACACCAGAACCGTTCCCTGCTGAGTGGGCACATGTTAACTAGAGAGTTGGTGGCAATGTGAACCCAGTGGGTAGAAGTGGACAGTGTATTCTCTTAAAGTAAAAATAAACATGCAAATACACAAGTACGGAACCATACCTTCATATAAGAACTTACCATGTAAGTAGAAGAGTCTTTTGAACTTCAAAGAGCATTCAGTTGAATCAGAAGAAAATGTCAAGAGTTGGACACTGTACCACCTTTATTCTGACCATTCTAGACAATCATGTTTTTATTTCATGCTCTGAACACCCACCCCCTCAAGACCAAGGTAAAGAGACTCAGCTGCTTTAATATGAATAAAAAATAGTCTTTAAAGTCTTGTTCCAAGAATTTTACTTTTCTTTGGCAATTTAACAGGAATGGTTGTTCATGTATACAGAGGTATCTTGGAAGGTAAACTCCAGAATATATAAAAGAAAGCATGTTTACATTGTCAGTGTGGCCAAAACCCTTTATAAGAGCATTCATGTATCCTTCATCTATCCTGAGACCTCAAAGCAATTCTTCTGCCAACCAAGTCTAAACCTTGAAGCCACCAGCAGCAAATGTGAAAGGAAAACCTGTTCATGGAGACAGCAAAAGCGAGACAGGTTTCCCTAATGTGAAAATAATACACATTATTCAAATGGATTTCTTTAGCTGCCATGCTAATTCCCCTCGGGAACGGTGTCCTCCTCACAGGAAAAGTGTCTGTGTCAGAGGTACGGATTGGAAACTCATGACACCTCATTTATCCTCAGTTACACTAAGGCAGTGGGAACCTAATTTGCTAGCACACTCTACACTGACAATTAACTTCTCGGTGAACAGTAAAACAATGAGGTAAGGACGCACCCCATCACATCTGTGCGCCTTCTCATCCACACCTGGTACCAATTAAGCCATCACCCTGTGTGGTACTTCGTGCTGCAGTCCAGTTGGTCATTCAAGTATTCTGTGTGACAAATGCATTTTTAACCTATAAGATTAATGATCCCCACTTGTCAACAGTGAAGAGTGGAAGCAAGTGGAGACATGTGGAAATGTGGGAATCACATCTTGGAAGACTGGCTGTGAAGCAGGCCTAAAGGGTACATGTCTATTTTTCATATTGTTTAAAGGCAAAATATGTGAAAAAAACAAAAAAACAGGGTGTTCTTGCACCTCGATCTAAGAACTTGGCACTGTCGGGCGCAGACGGGCGACTCAGGAAGATACTCAGAATAAAACGGAGCCACAGACATACACACCCAGTGAGTATTTGGGCTGGAAGAAGTACTAAACCACAAAATGCCTTCGGCATCAACTCTCTACATCCACAGCTTGCCCTTCCACCGTCCTTCTCCAGGTAAAACAAAATAAAACCAATAAAAAACTCTGGAGCTCATAACAAATATAACTTTAAAAATAATCTTTAAATGACCTCGTAACACCTTCATTCCCCTAATCAGGACCGTGGTCACAGCCAAAATCAAATTTGTATCTCAAACCTTTTCTAGAAGCATGTTTTCGAAGTGCTCTTCATTCTCCAGCCCCTGATGAGATGCTTCTACTGCAAGAAAAGGTCCTGAAACTAGAAAGCACTGGGTCAGGACTTGACTGTGGTATCTGGATATCTGACGCCACTTAACCCATCTCTCCTCATCAGAAAGACCGAGACACAAAGTTTATTGCTTACTGTGTTCTAGAGGGAATACTGAAGATGATGATCAGGCCAAAAGGAAAATAAAAGTTTACAAAATCTGCTCCAAAGGGTGGGCATTAAGGTTTCTAATTACAGAACACAAAATGAAGCCTAAAAAAGTTTGTGGAGGGAGAAAATAGCCTCTACCTGCCTTCTGTTTGTTTAAAGATGCCCTATCCTCACAGAGATCTCAGGGAGGTAAGACCTGAACATTCTCTGGTCACGCACAGGTCCTGACATCCGCCTGGCAAGCTCCGGCCCCACAGCGAGCAGACACCTCACCTGGCACAGGAACACGCCACTCCCGACAAGCAAGAAGCTGCCAGTGCTTTCCTTCCTTCAGGGGGTCACCCTTCTCGTGGCAGTGATGCTGGTTTTCCCAGAAGATCTATGTTTTTAAGCACAGAGTTTTAAATTCTGCCAAAAGAAAAATCTACTGAGGCAACCGCTTAAGAAAACTTAATGTTTTCTGCTGTGCCTTAATATTAAGATTTCAGGTGATTCATTTCAGTTTTATCCTTTATCTCCAGGCAATTCCTTGACATAAGTCAGGTCAACAACATTTAGGCAAAAACACCTCCTCCTGGTCCCTGTTTACCTTTGATGAATTCGAGCATCATGAGACTGATCAAATTCCTAAGAGGCTGGGATGGGTTTTGTGATGCTGACACACTAAGAATCATTAGGAATGGTCACCGGTCATGTGAGCCCTCATCTCCACAACAGCCTCACACATTTTTTAAAAAGGAAACCACAAGTAACTACGTTGACGGTGACTAACGACGCATTTACTGCTGTCTGGCTACCCTGCAGGTAGAGTCAGGGAGGACTTTCCTAAAGGCTTGCTACGGTATGTCTGATGACTTCCCATTTGTGGTCCCTAAACCCTCACCCTGCAGACAGCCACCATCACCACTTTATAGAAGGATGAGAAATCTTGCCTGTGCAGCCAGAACTCCACTGGGGTCTGCCTTTGTCCAAAACCCATGTTCTTTCTATCACTGTCCCCTTTCCCCCCACATCCACAGTGCCGCAGTCCTAAAGAGCCACTGGGAGACGCTGTGACATTCAAAAAAATAAAACTTCAGAAACAGGCCAAGAGTGAGGTATTCCCCAAAGCAAGCCTCACACCTTATTTCCTCCTTGCTCTCTATATTGCTGAGTGTCGTCTTAGAAAAGAGTGAAGTGATGGGTGGTCCGTAACTAGGATCTGGTCCTACCTCTGCCAATAAACTAGTGAAGTACAACAGCTAGAGAAGAAAAAGATAAAGACACCCCCTTACATTAAATAAAGTGATGGCTGTCATAACTACTTTTAAATAAGTTCTAAATGTGAACATAATTTTAGAAATGTTATAGGAATGGCAACAGGGTCCCTCAGAAAGACATGATCTAAATCTCCACCTCTGTTAATTAACTATATGACCAAAGACACTCAACCTCCTTACTTTGGTGTCTTATTGAGAAAATGATGGTGACGCACCATTTTGACCTCTGAAGTAGATGAAAAGTGCTTAGACTTTTCTGGGCCAGGAACCCCTTTGGAGAATTTAATGAATGTTATGATCTCTCCTCAGCATTATGTAAGAGCACTGACCCACTCTGCATATAATTTTAGAGGGGTCCCAGGACCTTCTGAAGTCCACTAGGAACGCGCCTTAAGTTTACAGATCATCCCTGTCCTGAGTCTCTCCCACACAGCCCCCTCAAGTCTCCTCCCTCTTCCAAATGTTCCAAATAGCGATCACATGAGTTAGATATTTCAGTGCTTTTCGTTCAACACATAATTTGACTTTGACATTAAAAGATATCACTGCAAAATGGCAGCAAGTATACGCAGTGCCTCAGCCAGTGCCTGGCACATAGTAAGTGGTCAATAAATATGCTAAATGAATGAGTATTTAAACATCCTTTCTACCATTTTTCTTAAAAGCCATACAACTCCTTGTCAATTCTCTAACTCCAGGTCTTTCAAGTAGACCTATTTAAAGTGCATTCCCTTCAGCCAAAATTTAGTGCAATTCATCTTTAAATTAATTGGGATATCTAAAGTTCTTATTACTCCTGAAGAAATAAAGGCTTTTGTTAGGTCATTTTTTTGCTCAGTAGTAGCACTCTGGTAAATAGGCTTATGTTAAAAAAAAAAAAAGGTTTGCGAATTAGAAAACAGCCGAACAGCAAAATACACCTCTCAAAAGTTACTAGCTTTATCATTCATCCCTTTCAGAAACAAGAAACTTAAAAATAGTGTCTGTATTTTCTCTCTGTTCTTAGCACCTTTATTTCCTGGGTTTTACATTAAACAGGTTACATTAAGGTTCATTTGTTTTCCTACCATAAAACCTTAAACCAGCAAATGGAATAATCTGTCACTAAAAATAAACATACACTATCTATGAACCAGTTTTAGACCCACAGATAACAATCCACACACACTCACATTCCCTCCGACATAAGTCCCTGATTTTTGCACTTGATATAAAAAATATGTTTGTTCAACACAGAAAGAAGGGCAGGAAAAAAAAACAAGACTATATGCCAGCCTAGAATTTTTTAGAACTCCTTGGTCTTCTTTATGGCAGAGGTTCTCAGAGTTTGGTCCAAGGACCCTGAGGGTGTCTCTCTGTGGGCAGATTTCTTCCAATACTTAAACCAAAACAATGTATGGCAGGCAACAAAGAGAATGCAGAAGCTGAGAAGAATTCAACTGCCCTCTTTTAGGCCAGGCATTAAAGACATCTGCAAATGTGCAAAAAAACCTAAACTACTCTTCCCACTCCAATTTTTTATTTTGGGAAATAGTTATTTTTCATTAAAAACGTTATTTATGCTAACACAAGTAGCTCTTTATCTGTTTAAGTGATTTTAAAATGTTTTATTTCTAACCCAGAAAATTTTCAAAATATATGACACACATAAACAAAAGTTCTCTGGGGTCATCAGTTACTTTAAGGGTAAAAGATTCTGAGACCATAAGGTTTGAAAATCGTTGCCCTATAGCCACTGCTCTTAACCCCTCGATGAGCGAACAAACAAAACAGCAGTACAGAGCAATGAACTGACTTTATCTGCCAAGTAAAATTCAACTTCATAATTCAAACCACTTTATTAAACAGATAAGTAATATAACATTTTAGGAGCTAATAGTACACATCATCTCATTACCCACTGAGTCTCATATTTAATTTTACACAAAGTTTGAAGAGAGCTAGTTAATTTTATGTAACTGCAGCAAAATCCCACTTATATGGACAGTGAACAATTTAATTCCTCTCTACAGACTGAATTAAATTTTTAGATTAAAAATGAGTGTCGTTTCTCCATTTTATATTACCATTACCATGAGTTTTCTGTAATAATTACACAGGAAACTCAGCATATATACTTATTCTGGAAATACTCTTTGAAATTATTATTAAGACTTGACAAAAATTTGGTGTGAAAAAGGAGACATGCAAATAACACATTAAGTAACCATGTATTTTATATTATTTTATAGATTGGTTTATGCAATGTATCTACCACATTTGGACTTAAAAGTTCAGATTGCTAACTCAACACGGACTCACAAACTAAACTAACTGGACTTGAAAACAATCCACAGCTGCCTGAAATTCAAGAACGATTTAGTACTTCTTTAAGGGTACAACTCATTAACCTTCGTACACCTCACCCTCACTTCCCCAATCAAGTTCTTGATTACATCTTCCAGCCAAAATTACACAGATTATTAGACATACTCAGAAATACAGTCATACCGAGTTATGGAAAAATGCCTCTACGAGCTTAAGTGTGCAAATTCTACTCTTTCCTGCCACCGGCATTTCAGAGAGGCATACACCACGGTATCCCTTCCACAACTGTCTAGAACTCTTGCTAAAACTTTCTGCAGCCTTGTATCTTCTAGTATTTTTGTTGCTTTTCCTTGGTTCTTTGAGAAAGGGCTTGTGATACATGTACCTACATATCCCTACACATCCCTCACTACAGATATATTTCCTATATTACCTTGGACATATAGTAAGCATTCAATAAATATACGGTGACTTAAGGTGGAACAGTAGTACTGATAACATAAAGTTGAAATAAAGTCTCAAACCTAGAATAAATTCAATAGATTAAAACATGCAGCAGACTAATGCATGTGGGCATTCCCAGCATCATCTCCTGCCATCTCTATTCTCTGGCCCAGGATTAGGGTTTTTAGTTTCATACTCTATTGAATGAACATGGCAGAAAAGATGACAATCTACAGGGACATTGAAACAGCAAAATAGAAAGGTCACCTCCATAAATCAGTTTACTTAGGTCCATACTTTCGGAGTAGGTAATTTTATTCCCTAGATCTAAGTTTTTTCTCCCCTCTTTTCTCCTCCCAACATTTTCCAAAGAAAACTTACAGGACAAGAATTTCACAACTACCTACCTCATCCTTTCACCGTTATCCATTCCACCAATACATCCTGACACATGAAGTAAACAAAGCTGTGTCCCAAAGAGAATTTTAAAAATAGCTACCGTTCTACACAGAAGGTGTGTGTGGAGGGGTGCCTAAACTTTTCAAACTGAAAAAGTTTACATATCATCCCCCCAAACATAAGAAAGTATCAGAGTGATTTAAAAGTTCAGTATCCTATTTTTTAACAATATTTAGATTGAAGATGATCAAAATACTGCCATGTTCAGAAAGAAGGAAGGAAGGAAAGGGGCAAAAACTGGAGGTTACCTGAGCTGAAAAGGGGCCAATTTCTCATTCTGTTTGTTCCACAACATGTAAGAGACGCATTTTAGAGACAGGCCTCCCCACAGGCAACCGGCAGATATGTGTACAGACCAAACGTGCTTTATGTAAAATGAGTAAGATTTAGGCTGGTGAAAAAAAATAAACTCAATAAGCACAGAGCCCCGTGCACTGAATTTCCTTGGTTTTGAGAGCTTACTCAGATACTCAGTTCTTTGGACTAAAATAAAGTTAAGTTCAAGTTCACACTCCAAGGACAATTTTGAAAAGAAAACTAGATATGGAAACCTAGAAACTAAGATGCATTTGCAGAGGATAATGAATGGTTTAGGTAGAAATAACACAATGCTAACTAATTTCACATATGGATGGTGACCTCTTGCCTGCAGAACTGACTTAAGATAAAAATGAATACTCTCTTAAACTACAGGTAAACCTGGACTCGAAGTGCAATGATAAACGTATTTTTTAAATGGGTCTGGGGCACATAGGGATCAAAGTGTATTTTCAAGTGAGTAATCATAGCAAACAGCTTTGCCTCCCTCTCACCTGATGGAAGTTTTATAAAGAAGACAAAAGGTGGGGGGAAACAGTCATATTTTTTTCAAAAAGAAAGAAAAAGAAAAACAACAGGTCGCTGAGAGAGAGTAGAATATACGTGTCTGTGCCTGTGTTTAAAGAAAGGCGGCTGAGGGTGCACTGCAGGGGGGGGGAGAACGCGTTTATGTGCAGCAGGCGTCAGGGTACTTACTGTGCCCGGTTCTCTGTCTGCTCCCGAGGTTACCAAGAAACGCACAGACATGCCCGTTCAGACACAGAGGCAAGAACAGAAATAAAAAAAAGGGGGGAATAATTAGAACACAAGCCCCAAACAGTTTTAAAATGGCTTTTATTTATATAAGTCATTGCACATTCCTAATACAGTGATTTCCTGAAAATTACAGTATTTTGTAAACATAAGATTTACAGTTTAACCATACACAAAAGCCTATTTTTTTAAAATTTCTTGACAGAATAAATTACTTTTTTTCAAAAATTAGTCAAGTGCAATTTTGCCCAATATTTAATGCATACTAGAATTAAAGCCTATGAAACTAAGTAGTAACAGATGCAATTATCAAACCTTTCATTTGAACACATTCACTTTCAAATTTAACTTCTTATTTCGCCCCATTTAACAACATTACTTTCTTTGAAAATTACCCAATTAAGCAGTTAACAGTTTTCCATAATATGGTACAGGCCACTGGCATTAATGAGGCAGTTGCCAAGATGTCAAGATGCCTGCCATCTAAAGAGATGGAGAAATCTACAGATGCCCACGTTAAACCCTGAAAACCTCCAGGGTGAACTGTGTTTCAGTGGCCAAGCTGTGCGACAGACAGTTCCTCTTAGCTCATTGTTTGCTCTCTGAATGGGTTGGGGCTTTCTTTAGCGGTGCACAAACTTTGCAGCACTGTAAGAGTGTTAGGGCAAGGTCCTAATCTGGCTTGCCCGGCCTCTCACCTCTGTGGTGCTCTGCATCGTGGTGCTTCTTGTCATCTTTAATTGCCAAGTGAGACTGGCCACTCAGAGCACTAGACAGCGCCAGGAGGCCGGCACTGCCGCCGAGGGGCGGGATTCCAGGAGGCTGAAGTCCCGAAGGGTGAGGGGTGAGGGGCACTGGAGGTCCATGGCCGTGAGAAAGATGCTGAGCTTGCAACTGCTGCTGCTGTTGGTGGTGGTGGTGAGAGAGGAAGAGGAGGAGGGAGAGAGAGGGGGGTGGTGGCAGTGGTGGCGGTGGTGGCGGCAACCAGGGAGACAGCAGACGTGACAGGAGAGGATGGAGGAGACAGAACAGGAGGTTCCACACACACACACACACACACACACACACAGGAAGGGAGCAAGGAGAGAGACAGGGAGGAAAGAGAGAAAAAAAAGTGGTTAGCACTTTCAGTCCATCAAAAGCTTTCATCTGCTCAGTTACCTGATATCATATAATCTTCCCAAAACATAATCCTCAGATTGACACTGTCACTTTCTGGCCTAACTCACCCCCTGAAAGCGTAGCTACTGATTATTAGCAAACTTGGATAAGTTAGTAAGCCCTCACACGGTGGTTAGTTCCATCTCTAAGCGCCTCCAAGGATGAAATCCAGTGCATCATTGAATCTAAGATGCCACAGATTTCAGACTCATTCTGACTTCAGAAAGGTTAAAATAGGGGAGGTGCAGATATGCATCCTAAAATACAGAAACTATATTCTCAACTAGTCACCAGTTACTAGGTGACTCCACTGCACCCCAGCATTCTTGCGTTAACTTACCACAACGTTAGGATGAGACAAAACCAAACATTATCTTTAGTTAACAGAACTTAGAAAGCAGGAAGAACTAGCATCTCTCATGTACTTGTGTGCCCTTAGCTCATCAAGCCCTCACAGAATGGAGGAAGTATTGATATTCCCATTTCACAGATGGGGCTCAAGGCATTGAGTTTCTCCCACCAGGTGGCAGGGAAGTGAAGTCAACGTAGGAAGGACCCTCATGGCTGTGCTCTAGTCATGGTACCACCACATACAGAGGGAGCCCTCAGGGAGCCACGCATGTGACAAATGGAAGGAACCTTAGAGACAAAACTTTGTTTATCCCTTCCTTTCTCCTGAGCCCCATGCCCCAAACCCATCCCCCTCCCGTGTCACAGAGGAAAACACCAAGACTCAGGCCAAGAACCTTGCTGAGGAAAGCACTCCCACCAGCTGTGTGGGACTCCAACCATGATGACCAAGTCCCCATTCCCAAATGCCTTCGCCTCTATCACTTAACCCATTCCAGAAGTTAGAAACCTGTTCACATTAGAGTATCACTGCTCTCATATATTATATTTAAGATTTGTTGCAGAAAACGAAAAAGTATCCAAGCAATGTCCCTTGCACCATAAATCTGGCCACATTTCAGCTGTCCAACATAAAACTCGTTTTTTGATGAGACAGGAAAAACGATTAAAGCTCAATTTCTAAGGTGTAATGTTAGGAAATTCTTAAGATTCTGATTTGTGCTCACTTCCCTGGGACTCAATTACTCGTTTCATTTATTACACCCTTGCACGTACTGAATATATTAGATCTTCACACCAGATCTTCAGCAATTTCCACCCTGACCACAGATCTTTGACTGAATCCTAAACATTATGCTTCCGGCACTCAAGAGCAAGAGAAAGCAGCATCTAAAAGGCAGAAATCAGCATCTATAGTCATTTTACGGTAAATTTTCAACCACTCCTAGTATCTTTTAAAAAATCTTTAGGTGCCAACCTTCTCTTTAAACCTCCACTCTTTCCAAAGAGAGCACAGTTCTAATGCGAGGGAAATTGGAAAAGGGGTGAGGTCAGAGCAGGCAGCATTAATAGTATTCTTGGAAAGTATTTATAAACTACTCATTCACCATTTGAGATCATAGTAACAACTTCTTTATGCATAAAATCACCTTCCTGTCATCCCAAAGACACTAATTCTTGCTCCGTCACCTTTTAAGAGCTTGGCAGTAGCAGGACATAAAACTGAAGGAGCTGGCAGCAGCATCACGGTCCACCAGGCATGCTCATTAGCACTTAATTAGGAACTAGACACCTGCCATAAGAAATGTGCTCGGAGAAAGATGAGGAACAGGTTTGCCCTACCAGCGATTACTATCATTGCTCAGAGTAAAAGCAATGTCCGGCTTCTTGGGGGGAAAGGCAGTGATGCATACACAAGCGGGTGCGGTGGGGTAATTAAGCACGGCACTGATTAAAGAAGATGAGAGAGGCTAAGCAGAGGGGAAGGAATTTAACTATAGGGTGGAGGATACCAACCCTATCACCCTTCCCTGCACCCCACCCCCAGTCCCCCTCTAACATTCCCCCCCAAACGGAGACACCAAAACACAACTCCAGACGTGTGATTTTACGTTAGAGCAAAGGCAGTCTCAGGTGATATTTGGATATGCTAGAAGGAAGCAGATTTTCTGCCAAGCCCAAGTTGGTTTTTGGAAAGATGAACTGGAAAGCATTCTCTGATGTACTATTGAAAAGAAAGACTAAGCTTATAAAATAAAGGGGCTTTGCCACAGCTGTGAAACAGACCTGCAAAGTTAAACTCAACCTTCAGGCAAATAGCTCTCAACAGGGCTATCCAACAGCCTAATTGGCCATGAGTAAGTCCCACCTCTAGCCTGCTCTAGCTTTCCAGGCCCCTTGAAGAGATAGCTCACTGCCCATTATTAGAGGCAATTAGGTTCTTCCATCCTTAGCTTGGCGATCTTGAAAGCTCCTTCTTCCTCCTTTTTTTTAAAAAGCATAAATCCTATCACAAAATGAAAGGAGTACTAAGTAGGTAGCGACAGGATGAATCACAGCTATTGAAGACGCTGTAGACCCAAGAAATGTGGATACTGCTGCCTCACATTCTACTTCTTTATCCTACCATGCAGTGCCCCTAGATAATATTTCCAGCTTCCTTATCTGGCCTCAGCTCGGAATACACCAGAGGGAGGAAGGGTGGGCGGGCATAATGGCTCCCATTTCACAGATGAAAGAGTGGCTTGCCGTGGGGCTCATAGCCAGAACAATGATTGCAAAGCTTTTATTCCCTAGAACAGCATTTTTCCTGTGATCCCAGCAGCCCAGTCCTGTTCACAAGGGATCAGTTGCAGACCCAGTGTTCCCAAGCAAGGGGAAGGAAGAGGGCAATCTCTTTCTCCACCGAGGACCTCGCGTTTCTCCCTTCCCGGGTAAGGAGATACTCTTGAGGGTATGCAATACTGCACACCCAGAGACAATCCACATTCACTATTGGGCATTTACCCGGAAATAAAACCATCTTCACGACGCAGCCTCATGAGCAGTGACAGATGGGAATTTGTTCTTAGATTTATGACTCACGAGTGCCATCCCTCCAGTCCCCACTTTCCAATACCCTACGTCTGAAAAAGGAAAGTATCTTTTGCTCTAGCTCTCTTCCAAGGAAGCCGATAAAGAAGAATCAAGCTGAAACAGAGATAGTTTTGGCTTCTCTCAGAAGAAGATGCTTAATAAGTAATAAGTGTTATTTCTAGGATAAAAAATTTATTGAAATGAACAGAGGGCCCACATCCAGGAGATTGAAACAACTGACTCCAAAAGGGCAGCCCACTTGCCCCATGTGTCCTAAAGAACATTTTTTTCTCAACACGGCTTACCTGGGACAGACTAGTACTCATCACCTTCACCAAAAGGAAGAAACATGAATGTCACTTAAAAATATATGCTACAAGAAAAGAGATCCTGACGTTGCTATATAGACAGCAACACATCAAAAAATCCAATGGCTCTGTCAATTAGGGGAATTTACATAAATCAGTCCTCCAAAGACCCAAACCTACCCAAATCATCGGGGAAACTGTAAAATCTGTCTCAACATGACAGCAAGGCTGGCTGGGAAAATCCAACCTTCTACCCATTCATTAGCTTGAACTAATTAGTAAACATTTTCTTTAAGTTAATGCTTATAGATTTATACACCACAGAACACATAAGCAACACAGTTTATAAAGCTGTCAGAAAAGGCATTTCTGATGAACAATGGTGGTTTGGGGTAATATGTATCAATCTAGACTGGTAGCTCTTAAACAATTTCAACACCACTTTCCCCACCCCAGGGACATTTGGCAACATCTAGAGACATTTGTGGTTGTCACAACTGGGAGGGAAAGACAAGTAGAAGTGTTGCTGGCATCTAGTAGGTAGAGGCTGGGGATGCTGTTAAACGTCCTACAATGCACCGGACAGCCCCCAGCACAGAGAATTCACGAGCCCAAAATGTCAACAGTGCTGAGGGTGAGAAATTCTGGTCTCAAGCTAAGCTGGAATTCTGTCCCATTACATTAGAAACCATGTTCTTATACGCCAAAGGACTTGCCAAATTGTTGCTTAAAAACCAGAAGTACTTTCAAATACTCTTTTCACTGTCCCTTCCCCATCGAGTACCTTGTCACAGCTCAAAAAAATGAGCCTCTGCTTTCTAATGCTGACTCCACTAACAATTCAAAACAAAACAAACAAACAGAAACTTCACATTTTACAAAACAATTTGGGAAAAGAGCTAAATGGGAACTTTTACATACTGTTCTGGCGCCTCAAAGGTGATTAGGGAAGGGTTTAGTTTGGGGCATAAGGAGATAACTGTACTTGTTCTTAACCCAAACAATTTGAATAGGCTGGGAAGGAGACAAGTAAAACAAATCACCAAACACTGAGTTAGTGATACTGAAAACCCTCAAGGAATAAAATAACCTCACCCATGTCAAACAACAGCCACACATTTAGAATTTTAATTCACATTTTACCCAGTGCAGACTGGGTCAATTATGTTGCTATATGAAATTGACTTTGCCGTTTACATTCAGAGCCTTAATATAACTGTGCAGTGGTTTCTACATTTTTGTTTCTAAAACAGGTGTAGCACAGGGTTTATCACCACAGAGCTGCCTATACAAGTGGAAAGGACACCAGAATAAAAACGAAGGCCAACGTCCCTCTCATTCCCACTAGATGCTAATAAGTTCCTTATCACCAACCACTGAATTTCTGAAATTTAACCCACTTTATAACCTTTGGGAAAACTATGTCACACAGATCACAAACTGAACCCAACCAGAACTAAAACCATGCCCCAAAATAGCATCTTTAATGCTAAAAGCGTGACAGTAAGTGGCGTTTATAGCACTTGGTATTTAAACACTTTTAAAGGGGGGGGGGAGTGAAAAGTAGCATTTATTGACAGTTCTCTCCAAGTCATTCTTCCTTGATTTTCTGCTATTTCTCTGTTCTTTAAAACACTCAGTTCTTATCTTGGGAGAGTGCAGAAAAAGAAAATTGGTATGCTATGATAAACAAGTGGGAAAAGTGGGGAAGAGCTATGTGGCAGGAGAAACATCAAGGACACTACTACAGGAGTTATCTGAAAACCTCCCATTATGTGGATGGCCTCTCGCGTGAAGGGGACAAGGGTGATAAACAGGCAGAAACTGCTTGCTGGGGCCAAGAATTCGCAAGCCACTTGAAGACAATAAAATAAATAAATACATAAATCCATTGAGAGGCTCCATGTCGATGCAGGAGCGCACAGAAAATGAGATGCAGAAGCAACACTGATGGCCTGTATGTAGGCAGGCACCAGGATGAAGGCCTAAAATTCTGAAAAGCATCTAAACTCGTCTTCACTGCTTCTGCATTTCAGCTAATCCGCACAGGCCAACTCATTCTGCATCACCCCCCTGACTTATTCATCCTACCTGCCCTGGGTGTCTGTTTCCGTTGTGACTTAAAAGACCTAAACTAGAGTAAGTTTTTTAAAAGCCATGTTTACTTAGGTAGACCCATTTCTAAAACCATATAAGGTTTCAGTGAAAAGATGCTCACATCATCAGCCATCAGAGAAATGCAAATCAAAACCACAAGTGAGCCGGCGCGTCACACCCACCAGGAGGGGTAGAATCAAAACAGTGGACAATAACAAGTGTTGGAGAAGAAGCAGAGAAACTGGAATTCTCATCCACTGCTAGGGAGAATGTAAAACGGTACAGCCACTTGGTTGTTTAAGCTAAATGGAGTTACCATATGACCCAGAGTTCCATTCCTAGATATAAACACCAGATAAAAGAAAACATGTCCACACAAAAATCTGTACACAAATGTTCACAGCAGCATTATTTGTAACAGTCAAGAGGTGGAAACAACCTAAATGACCAGCAACTGATTGGATAAACAAATGCAGCATATTGATGCAATGGAGTATCATTCATCAATAAAAAGGACTGAAGTACTTGCTACAACATCTATAGACCTTGAAAACATTATGCAAGTGAAATAAGCCAGACACAAAAGGCCACATATCATATGATTCCATTTATATGAAATGTTCAGAACAGGCAAATCCACAGAGATAGAAAGATTAGTGGTTGCCAGGGGGTTGAGGGGAGGGGGCATGGGGCCTGACTACTAATGAATATGGGTTTATTTTTGGAGTGATGAAAATGTTCAAGAATTAGATAGTAGTGATGGCTGTACAAGTCTGTGAATATACTAAAAACCACTGAGCTGTGTGTGTTTAAAAGGGTGAATGATATGGTACGTTAAGTCATCTATCAATTGAAAAAAACTGCACAGATCTGATTTCTAAAATGAGATGCTCAACTTTCTATTCTGAAGATTTTTCTTCTTCCTCTGAAAAGAGGGAAAATGTTATAATGCCTTCTTCTAAGAAATCCAAATAAAAATCATACGAAAATATATGGGGAAATGAACAAGCAGACAATGCTTCAGTAAGTTTCCTAATAAATAAAAAGCACACTGCCCAATTCACTAGAACCCAGACACTGAAGCCAAGCTCTGCATTTGTCCGAGATACCTAGTTGTACCCTCAGTGGAAAAAAAAAAAAAAAAAAAAAAAAAACTAGCTCGACCTAAAGGAGAGGTAGGAGGCATAAAAGACTTCTCTGAGATATTGCACCATCTCTTTGGAAAATTAATAAAAGGGCTAGACTGGTGGAATTTAAGTGGCAGGTATGTCACTAAATAGGAGCTGGAAGATCCATGTTTGTTGTCATCATTTTATTTACTCCCTTTGGTAGCAGGCTATGCATTATTCTCTCAGGGTGAATTTGTTTTATAAAGAAACTTACAGCTGGGTTATTGATGGGCTTTCCAGGGATTAACTGCATACTCATAAGAATAAGAGGCTAACCTCATCCTCTTAAACTTCCCACACTACAATCCTATAGATGTCTGACAGCTACAGCCGGAGGAAAAAAATAATCCAACATTTTTGCTAATCCTTAAACCAGTCATCTCCTGCAACAATAGGGAGTCCTTTAGGTCTACAACTCAATCTCTCAAGGACAGAAAGGCTTCTTCTGCAGAAACATCAGGAGTTTGTATTCACAGCCATCACCTACACAAATACACATAGTCAGACACCACAGACCACCCTAGACTTCTTTTATTTCATACTAAGTGGTTTTAAAGTATAGAGAATTATAAATTTGCCTATGGAACAGGAGTATACACACATGACCAAGAACTGGCGCCCCAAACCTGAGCCCCATAGGCCTCGACAGAAGTTATATTCATGGAAAGTAAGTCAGATCACATCCAAATAAATGAGAAAGGACAAACAACGCTGCTTACACTAACCCCAAATTTCCCTGAGTTCCCTGATGTTCATAGCACTGCTATGGGAAATTGTTTAAATTTTCTTATATCCAACAGTCAGCATTAAGGCTGCTATCAGAAATCTGGCATTCTGTGGTAGGGGAACTGTTCATCTGTCCATGTCTTCTAACTCTTCTCTCCTTCCAATTCTATCACAAGGATCCCCGCCACCTCCCAGGGCCAGCAAAAGGCCTGGTGCCCTTTCCTCTTTACGTTGAGTAAGCAAGCCAATGATGCCTTGTCCTCACATTTTTGCTTCTCAAACCCCTCCATCTGTTCCCCTAACTTAGCTTTCCGCCCTGGTTCTGAACTTTAATAAGTTTGTTCGTCAAAAGTTAAATGGCAGTGCTTTTGCACTTCTGAGTCCTTATTAAAAGTCATTCAAGCACGACAACTTAATGGCAGGAGCAGAGCATCTGGCTGGGTCTAATCTCAAACACCAACATCCATGTAACCACCAGAAAAGACAAAGGAGGAGGTGACCTGCTGCTAGGAGCAATCGCCCCTTCACAGGAGCTTGGCCAACTGGACCCAGAGATCTGCTACAGGTGCTGAGAGAAACCAGGCAGACAAAACCTCAGTTCAGGGTGTCAGCACCACATGCTCGTTGAAGGCTGCCAGCCAAGGTCTTACCCCCACAAAAGCCATGCAAGGTAAATGGTATTATCCATTGTCCTGTAGAAGGACGCTGATAGAGGTTAACTGACTGTACAACGTCACAAAGCTAAGAAGTGGCAGTGCCGGGACTTCCCTGGTGGTCCAGTGGTTAAGAATCCACCTTCCAATGCAGGGGACACAGGTCCAATCCCTGGTCTGGGAACTAAGATCCCACATGCCGCAGGGCAACTAAGCCCGTGTGCCACAACTACTGAGCACGCAGGCCACAACTAGACAGCCCGCGTGCCACAACTAGAGAGAAGCCCGTGCCCCGCAACGAAAGATCCCATGTGCCACAACTAAGACCCAATGCAGCCAAAAATAAAATAAATAAACATTTTTTTAAAATAAAAATAAAAAGTGGCAGTGCAAAGTCCCAACCAAGTGCATCTCATCCTAGGCCCAGGCTTTGTCCCCGTTAACACAATACAAACGGTCTTAGAAAGATGAGCATAAAACACTGAGAAGTTAGGCAGTAGGTATTTGATTAGAAATAGATATACAACTATGTAACTGTTTCAATAGAGAAAATCAGACTCTGCTAATTATTCTTTTACTCTTCTACTTTTTAATCAAAAAGCAACCATGTTCCTTTAGGGGGGTGGGAAAACTTGGCTGAGAAGAAGCACAAGGGGACTTCCTGGGGAGGTGGGAACAATCTGTACCCAGAGAGGAATGTGGGCTACAGGGTGTGTGCATGTGCCAGTGATCAATCTGTACACTCAGGAGCTGTGCACCTCACCTGTGAATTACACATCAATTTTCTAAAAAATCTGTGTGTACAGGTATGTATATATCCATATCTATATTTATATGATTTATATTAATTATACGTGATATAAACCCAATTAAAAGATAACACTAATTATTTGGAATCCCAATCTCAACTTAAAATCAATTCTGTAGTATCAGAGCAGGTAGAAGAGAGCTCTTAGTTCCCAACTCCCCAAATACTACAATGAGGAGTGATCTGAAGAGCCCGTCCGTCAATTTTCCTTTCCTTCAGGTAGCCATTAGCTATCCCACAAATAAAGTGTTACGTCAGTCAATAACCTACTTCGGTTTGAGCATTTTTAATAGCATTCCAAACTAAAAAAAAATCTTTGAGGAATGATGATTAAATTGTGGAGACTATCCTGATGTTTGGGGAAAAAAAAAAAACACCAAGGTTCAAATACATAAGTTTCCTTCCCACAGTTAACTTGTTTTCTCAAGTACAAGGGAGTTTGTGCCAAACCAAACAAACCCTGTATCTATTAAGATCTCTGCATTTTTATTGTTACAAGAACGTAACACGTTTAATGACAAAAGAGCTTATAAAAAGCAAAATTCAAAAAGTAAGGTTGCAGTTATTAGTCTGCCAACTACCAGATATGCCATCAGTCAAGCTGTTAAAAAAAGTATAACAAAAAATATCTCAGTAGTTTCTCCAAGTATCAAATATCTAAGAAGCTTATCTTTCTTAAATACCAGGAATCTACGTAGGTTGAAGGCAGGTGCTGTGGTGAAAAAGATTTAAAATTCAGTATTTTCTGTCAGATATGAGAACTAAGTTTTCTATGCTGGTGAGAAATGGGCACCATTAATTCACTCTACAAAAATGGAAAAAACTATAACCTCTCTCTTCCTCCTAAAAGAGCAGCCACGGTCCCAGGACACAGCTGAGCTTACCTAGAAGCCTGGTGTCCTTGAGAAGATTTAACTTTTTCCAGGTTTGCTAAAGAGAAATATCTGTAGCCCTGTCAAGCAAGCAGTAAGCTCCTTGATTGTACCTTAAAGGGAATGAGAATGTTTCAGCTCATTTGCATTTTAAAGGGTACTCTTTCATGATCTTTCACACTTGTAATAGATGTCTAAACCGTTAAATTACTATTTCTTTTCTTAGCTTGAAAGTCGATGCAGGCGAAGAGCATGGCCTCTCCCAGTGTTCTTTACCCTAAGTCGGTCCCTGAACAATACTGACAGCTGCTATCAAACCAGGCTGCATTTACCCTGCGCGCAGCTGCTGCTTGTAGGAACAGACAGCCTCCCAGAGCCTCCTCCCCTCTGGGGAGACAGGCTGACACACTGCATGTTCAATGAAGGGGTGCAAAGGTCTGCTGAATTGTCAACCCAATTTTATGCTACTTCGATTTTCCAGGACGCGCACAATTCCTTTCAAGCAAAAATCAAGCATATGCCACAGCATGAAACTTATAGTGCGGGATAATTATTGATCACTACAAACTTTAAAAGAGCCTGCTGACATAAATTAATATACTGATCCAAAAATTACAATTATAAAAGCCGCACATGCCAGTAGGCTGAAGACCTGCAACTGGCGTTAGGTCTTGTGCTGGGTCCAATTCACTGATTTGGGTTATTGTTGCTGGCTATCGGAGCTAATCTGCCTTTATAATCTCAACAGCATGTTTCCTGGACTAAAGCCATTCATGAAATGAGCGATTCATCTGCCCTTCCAGAACAACCTGCTATTTTTATTTTCTGATTCAACTCAAAATGAGTATTACTTATAAACATCTGGTTAACACAATTTCCTCCTTTCTAATGGACAGGATTGGGCAGTGCCTTTGAGAATGTAAGAGTACAAAGTTTTACCATTGAGAAATGATACGTAAAAATTTAGAGCCTAGCAGAAAACAAACATGTTCCACAAAGTGTAACTGGGTACTTGAGAACTGCCTTGCATATGTTTTCCTTTAATCAAAACAGGCTTTTCCATCCTCATTCATCTGGGCTAAAAATTTCTGTGCTCGAGCTACAGGTACAATTTGCTATTAGTCTTTGCTAATCAAACACGGTACATGCAAAAGTACCAGTGAATATTTGATTTGATCTCTGAAATAAAGCAATTCATTACACAAGAAAAGCGTACAGAAGGCGGCAGACAAATGCAGATGTAATTGTGTTTTTTGTTGAATGTGATTAGAGAGCCCACTAAGTAACAGTCAAAAATGTGACACTAAGGGGGAGAGATGCAGAGCCCAGACCTGTGGGGAAGAGGAGGGGAGAATTGTTTATGCAGAGCTAAGCTGTCAAGTGTAATAAAGCAGCTTGAATAAAATTTAAGCTGAAAATCCACTGAAGCTCCCCATTTCAGGGAGGAAAAAGCTATTAAAAGGAAATGAAGGTCACCCTCCCAGTTTATTTCACCTAATTGACTGCCAATAGCTTACCACAGGCAACCCGACTGCAGATCTGCAATTGAGAAACTGATGAAAGGAGAGTTTTCAAGCTGAGGCTCATTCTTTAATCCTCCTTGGCTCTTATGTTTTTTCTCCATCTCCAGTTGGGATGTAATTTTAAACCCTGATGGATTAACTGGTTCCATTGTCTGTGGCCATCACTGCACTATGGCACTCTTAATCCGTACAGCAGCATGTCTAATTATCATTACAAAGTGTCTGAGGGAACTATAAAGACCAGCAGGGCATCTTCTCACAAGCAATTAACATAAATTGATAAATGAGTGATTTGAATCCGCTCAAGGCACTCACATATGAATAAAATCAGCAAGGACGGTCGCTTATTTCAGCTACTTCTTTCGCTTAGTCTGGAAGGGCAGAAAACAAGAGAACCGTCCTGGATCCTGCAGTGAGGGGGCGGGGGGATGAACTCATGCAGGGGATGGACCCAACAGTTCACCAGGCTCATTAATGCAGAGCAAATGACTTGTGATTGACAACCAGTTGCCAGCAAGGAGCACTGACTGAACTCAACCCAGGAGAGCAGAAACCTGGTGAAAGGCTAGAGGGCACTAGGGCAGACAATCATCACTCCTTCAGCGGCAAGAGGGCTTTCTTTTCATTGGGGTGCCACTTAAAAATTCATGAAAGAGGCCCAAGAAAAGCAAAAGTTATGCATAGGTTCTAATACCCTGGGAAAGCAAAAGGCAAAAAAGCAAAAGACAACGAAATGAAATAATGCCGAGCTACGTCTTGACCTCACTGGGATCTAAAGTTTATACAACAGAAGTAAGGAAAGTACGTATTTAAAACCCTTGCCAAAGCTTTAACCTAAGGGAGCAGGATAAACTACATTTATTTTTCCATTGAAAAGAAGATTTATTTTTTCTTCCCCTCCTAAAAATGTTTCTATCATCTCCCTTATGCTAATCTTTCTTCCCCTACACACCTCAGCATACCTGACACTGCCACCTCCTGCCCCCCCCCCGGCTTATCAAGTGGGTTAAGATTAAGCGACACAACATTATATATAGATAGATATATATTAAGCCAACAAATTAAGAAGAAATGAAAGCTGGTTATACACACTGTAGGAGGTAGACCTGGTAGGCCACGTACCCCGATGATGGCATTCAGCTCTGCCATGGTCACCTGTTTGGCACGTTCGACAGCCTGGGCCACCTGCTGTTGATGCTTTGAAAACAAGGAGAAGGAAAAGCGTTAGCAAGGCAGCCAAGACCTTCACTGTACCTTCCAACAATAAGACAAATGCCACATGAGGTGCAGACTGAAGTGTAATATGTCTTTAAATGTGAACTTGCTCGAGCACACATTGTTCCACAGAACACGCAGACGAACGGCAAAAGGAAAACTCAGAGTGGTGCATCCCTTATTTCTAACCAACACCAGTTACCACTTTACTTCTGATGGGAATCTGGGGCTCGGAATGGTAGAAAGTCAAAGGAGGACATCAAAAATGGTAACGTGAGGCCTTAGAAAATAAACAGTATGGGATTTGGAAGATCACCCGGGTTCTCAGAATGGGTTTGCTATGATAAGTTTGAGCAGGAAAAGTTTACAGCCATTTAAAAACACCCCTTTTGATACTTAAAATTTAAATATTAAGCCTGCAATCACTTCTCTGGTCAACAAATCTCAACCCACCAGTTGGTTTTTGGAAACTCTGGGAATTCCTCTCCTCCTTTAGCCCCTAGATGTTTCACCCTCCACAGGGGAAAGGAAAGACCCCACCCCCCGCCCTCCCCACACACACTCTGAGATCACAGGCTGGAAATAGCCTAAGCACCTCCCAGCTCCACCCACAAATAAAAACAAAGCCACAGGTCTCTGGGAGAAAGGAGACTGTAGCAGAGACCAGGATTACTAAAATCTAATGAACAACAGGCTTCAAAAGGCCAATAGGGTCCCTGACGGCACAGCGGTTAAAAATCCACCTGCCAATGCAGGGGACTCGGGTTCGAGTCCTGGTCCGGGAAGATCCCACATGCCGCGGAGCAGCTGAGCCCACGAGCCACAACTACTGAAGCCCGCATGCCTAGAGCCCATGCTCCGCAACAAGAGAAGCCCGCGCTCCGCAACAAAGAGTAGCCCCCGCTCACCGCAACTAGAGGAAGCCCAAGCGCAGCAAGAAGACCCAACACAACCAAAAATAAATTAAAAAAAAAAAAAAGGCCAACAAATCTAAACTGTAACATCGAGTAAACGCTATGCTGGAAAAGGCTGCCATAATAACAGCAGAGATGGTGCTACCCAGCATGGAAAAGTAGATGCCAATGAGAGCAAACACTCAGTATTCCAGCTCCAAGGCCCATAAGTTTTTCACTGTCTCAAGATATAAGCATCCTGTACACACTTAAAACAGTTTTGCATTTATTAGCTTGTATCCAAGAGTAAAGGCAAAACTAAAACATAACTGGTTTTGAGTCATAGATTACTCACATAAAGAGCTTTTCCCTCTCAAATATTAAGGGTAAACTTCTATTACTTTGTAACTTAATAAAATGGCTTATATATGTATATAACTCCATAAGCTAAAGTAACATGAACAGGTAACATGAACAGGTAACATGAATGGTCTTATCCTTAATAGTATTGGCATCCACTCCCTCCATGGACAGCATTAAGTCAATCTGCCCCGATGTACAAGGATAAATGAAATACCTGCTCCCGTGGTCAAGTCAACCCTGATGGAACCATTTTTAAAACGCAGTAAACGAAAAGCTCTCTAGAGAAAGGACACGTGAATCATCAGTAGCTATCAAGCTGATTTATACTACTCCTCTGAGGAAAGAAAAGCTTTATGCTTGATAGTCGTTTTGCAGTTTTCCACAGAAAAAAATTAATTTAAGGTTGAGCTATTGTCACCACTTCTACAGTGTCCCCTCAGATCTGTTAGATGGAACAGCAGGGGGTTTACACACTTCAGCTGTAACAGATGTTCTTCACACTTGTTCCTCGTGATAAAATTAACATCTTAAAACTAGCTAATTTGCAAACAGAGAAGCAACATAATTGCACTTTAACAGCTGAACAGTTTTACTTACTTCCTGAGACAGAAATGGGATGACTTGTGCACAAATCGTATTCAATCTCTTGGCGATTTCAGTCTATAAAGACAAAGCGATATAAATGTTTAGTGTATTTCATAATCAGTTCAGAAAGATAAAACTTCATACCCAACATCTGAGTCCTCCACTGCCTCACTCTTGAGGGCATAAAATTGCTTTCCCAGGCTATGTGAGCAATATTTATCTTGAGATAAACAGTAGATATTAATCCCACTTGCAAAGTAAGACATAATCGCACGCGTTATTGGTCACTTAAGAGATAATGGGTAGTTTAACTGAGCTGGAAAATCTACACTGTTTAAGGCTATGTAATCATTTAACCTGGTGGGATTGCAAACCTCTCCGAACACTTATTCAATAACGGCATATCAGGGCACATTCATATAGCAAGTTCATTCAAGCCGGAGTCAGAACCCTGGGGAGCAGGGGCACCGCCAAAGCAGTCTAGCTCTCAAGATAAGGTCTAGAGCAAGTGGAAGAAGACCTCCTTCCCACTTGTCTCAATGCCTGCACAACTGAAAGAGGACGTTAATGTTAGGAAGCCTTCGCTGAGCCTCAAAATTTCAAACAAGCCTAGAAAACACTGCTGAAACAGAACTCAAGTCCAGAGTGACAGTCAAGTCAAGGTATTCTGGCTATCTGTGAAGTTTCACCACAATTCCGCATCAAATGCCAGGACCTCACTGACAGGGCCCACGGTTCCACTGAGTTCAGGAAAATGTGTCCTGAGTGTCTGCGGCACAGGCTGTTCTAGAGAAAGTAAGAAAAGTCCCTGCTCAGCTCCAAATGCACAGCAGTCCCTCTACAAGAGGGACAAACTGGCAAAGAAGGGAATGAAGTGTGCTCTGCTCCCAGGCTAGGGTAGGATCCACATGCCCACCCCACCTCCAACACCCTCCAGTAATGCAAAGGAGCCCTGCTTTCCTCTAACTCTGAAGAACCAGTTCTGCTTTAAAAAAAAAAAAAAAAAAAGTCATCCAAAGAGTCCCACATAGGCCTTATTTATTTCATCATTTTCTGTCAATGCTTACTAATGCTGCCTCTATTACTGAATTAGGCAATGAAAAGCATTACGAGGAGAAGAAAATTATGAAGCGCAAAATCCATACCCTTGAGAAAGAGAGAATGGAATAAGTGAGACAAAGTAGAAACCTCAGGAACTGTATAATCAAGTACATAAAAAAGAGCTGCCTTTTGTCCTCTGAGATGATTCCAGTTAACTGAGCAACAAGCCTTTGGTTTTATGGGATTGGATTTAGGCCAACCCAACTCAATTCTCCCTGACCACCAATGAGATAGGGTTACAGACAGTGCCTTGGAAGAAATGTACTGGAAGGGGAAATGACTGGTACAGAGAACAAACCCATGACCTTGCTTGAACAAGCGGGGCAAACAGATACATACATGCAAAAAGGGTGCAGCTATACTAGGTGCAAACACAGAACTGGGTCAGCCCTACCCAGTTCATTTGATCACAGCCACCCACTCAAGCTAACTCAAGGTCATGAAAGCATGGACGGGCTACCCTTGCCTTTGCAACAGGGTTCTACACTATATATCTGGGTAGATGTAAAGGAGTAGGGATGCCCTCTGTGGACTCTGAGGTCCTTGCTCCCCACTTCCTACCTGCCATACATTCCAACAGCATTCTGTACTTTTCCCATCTCTAAAATTCCCTTCATGTTTTCCAATTTTAAAAATGACATCCGCTCACTTTGAGCACATACACACAGATGTATACTATATAGAAATATACAAGAAAGTTAAAATAACCCTAAGTCCACCATCCAGAGATTACCACAGTAACATTCTGGTGATCCTGGGAAGCAGCACCCCAGGCTCTCATTATCTGTGTGTGCAGAAGCCCAGAGTGGAGAGGGACACTTTGATACCAAGGGGTCCCAATACGTATACTGCTTTTCTGTAATTTGTTATTTCCACTCAATAAAAACAGATATGAATAAGGACATCATCAATATATCCCACTTGGGCTTCCCTGGTGGCACAGTGGTTGAGAGTCCGCCTGCCGATGCAGGGGACACGGGTTTGTGCCCCGGTCTGGGAAGATCCCACATGCCGCGGAGTGGCTGGGCCCGTGAGCCATGGCCGCCGAGCCTGCGCGTCTGGAGCCTGTGCTCCGCAACGGGAGAGGCCACAGCAGTGAGAGGCCCGGGTACCACACACACACACACACAAAAATATATCCCACTATACAAGCAGACGGGTGTCTCAACACTCCCAATATCAGGGGATATTTATGTTTCACCTAATTTTCCACAATTACACACTGTATGTCGAATAACTCTCTCCCTGGATCTCTAAAAGGAATCTCTAGAAGTGAAATTGCTAGGTCAAAGTGTATGCATATTTTAAACTGTAATGCATGCTGATAAACTGCCCAGCAGAGAAGCTTACCAATTTACATCATCACCAGTCTATGAGGGTGCCTGCTCCCCCACCCAGTGTCAATACTGGGTTTTGTTAACCTTTTAAAAATCTTTATCCATCTAATAGATTTTAAAATGACCTCATTTTTGTTTGCATTACTTGGATTCTTCCTGAAGTTAAACATCTTTTCTTATATTGACTGGTCCACTTTATTTTTCCTTTCTCTTTTTTTCTTTTGGTATTTATTCATCCTTGTCTTTTGGTAGTAGCTCTTTCCATAGGACAAATACTGACTTTTCCAGTTTTTCCACCTTGTTACCTGTCTTTCAACCTTGCTTATGATGGATTTTTTGCTGTGCATAGCTTTGTTTTTTACGTGGTCAAACTAAAAAATAGTCTTCCTACGTTCCTGGCCTTTGGGTCAGGATTAGAACACCCCCAAATTACAGAAGCCATTCTTAATTTTCTTCTAGTGCTGCTATGGCTGTACTTTCTGCAGTTAATCACTTGACCTACACGGAATTTACTTTAGTTTAAGAAGGAAAGATGATCTCCTCTTTAATTAATAATTATATATGTTATTACATAGAGTGGCTTCAAGGTAGAAGTGAACTTGACTGTCAGGGAACAGTTAAGACCTGGTCTGAATGAAATCAACTTGTAAACCTTTAACATTAAACATTTAATATTAAGAACAAAATAAAAGAAGTACAGATTAAAGCACAGACCATATAAATTGAGTTAGAGTAGCTAAGACTGAAACAGGAGGACCAGGGTTAAAGTTCAAAGCTCAAACTGATGAAGAAACATCAAAAGCCATACCATTTGTCCTGGGAATTCTAAATAAATGGTCTGGAGAAGAAACGGAAATAAGAACAACAGAGAAGGATCTTATCCCAGCTGTCTCCTCCCTCTGCCAGGTCTATAAACCCTAATCTTAAAACTATCCTCTGACAAGTGAGTTTAACTTTGATCAAGGAGGCCTGGATTCAAATCTCACCTCTGATTTACCTTAAAATTCTCCGAGCCAGCTATAGAGTACCTACTCCTAGCAGCGTGAGGATGCAACTTATTTCCCTGACGGTGCTTTGGGAGGTCTAAGACATCACCACCACCCCAGCCCTTAAAATAGTCTGGATGGCAGCATAAAAACTGACAGTGATTCTTTAGTATTATCTCTTGCTTCAACACAACGGTATTCTGATAAGAACTTTAATTTAGCACAAATTAACAAGTAGTAGTGTTTTCCACCCGTGCTTCTATTCCTGACCACAGAGTTTACAAGCAGGTTAAACTGTATAGTTGACCCTGCTTAAGCAGGTGTTAAGAAAGTTCTGTAACCTTTTCAGACTGCCTTCTTTCTACCTCTTCCAAAGACTAGACAACTCCAGTGGGGAAAAAAAAAAACAAACTGCAGGCTAACTGTATTTCCCACCTGGAAATCATTTTCCTGCCCAAAGCTGAAGACGTATTTGGTACCTACTAACAGTCATAACGTTTATAAGTAAACTTACCCTGTGCCTGTACTTCTGACACCATGTAAGGCAACAAAACTAAGTCAGCATTCAAGAGCTAGCCCTAAACCAGATTTGTGTGGAAACTTTGTGCCCAGAAACTTAACCAGCTTGGTTAAGGCCCCAGCATTAGGCCTTACTTCAGGGACAGCCACCACCCACTGAGGCAGCAGGAAGCAGGAGTCCAAATTATCTGTCTAGAACCAGCTTTTATTCTCCCTGTCAAGGCCAACTCCCTTCTCACTGACTTGCTTATGGTAACACGGTTGGCCCTCATAATCCAAAAACTTGGGTTTGCATCTCAGGACACTAGTATTAGGTGTCCTGAGTTAAGTCACTTCAACCACTGAGCCCCAGGTCTCTTATCACCAACCTACTTCAGTGTTTCAGCAGAATCAAGTAAGCTAATATGTAAACTACAGCTGCACTATTACGAAGTGCTTTGCTCTTATCCCAATCCTTCAAGGCCTACCTCAAATCCATGTAGAAGCTGCCTTTCTCCCGTAACACCAATAAACAAACTCTAGGCCCTTCAAGATCCTCCAAAGCATTTACCATCATTTGGCAAACTAAGACTTTATGTTTAAAATCACATCTTACGTGAAGCTTCTGGACAGTTTCCTAACAGCTTCCAGCATCAAGTCTTCTCAACATAACAGGGAAGCAGAACACTCTGGCTGAACACTTTGATACAGCTCCTCGCTGAACCCTCCCCACCAAAACTGACCAGAGGGTACACATTCCACATGTGGGACTTTCAAAGGAATGCCTCGCTGAACCAAAACGGAATCCCCATACACCCTAAACTCAATGACCAAGATGTAACCACAAAAACCGTTCCTAACCAGTGTCAGAATAAAGCTCTGTTTATAGTAAGAAATTGCATCTTAGTAGGTACAAGATTCAGGTACATGTATATTTTAACTGAGTTAAATAGGCCAAATACCTCAAAGGCCAGCAATGAACCAAACCCTGGTACATGTTGCAGAGCTCTTAAACTGAAGGCATGTTCTTCTGAGCACCTGAACTTAAGTTTTTAGACTTCATGATTCCTAAAAGCTCGCCTTTCCACCTTTTCATACTCCTCCCACCTCATCTAATTTCCAGACTGAAGAGCCAGCCTGCTCCCCAACGGCTGCCCACTTCTCCACTACACACAGAGTAATACATAATGAAGGTTGTTGTAGGCTGAAAGCAGGGCGAGGACTGCTTAAGAGTAATTGCCCATGGGTCTCAAAGCAACACAATGGCACCTCGCCCAAAGTCAGCTTACGGAGGGGAAACTCCACCACCATTAAATTGCAAATTGATGGATCATAAAAAATGCCGCTTATGCTGAGGGCTGGCAAACTGATCTTTCTGTTTCCTCAAACCAAGCAGGAGGCCAAGAGAAAAACACAGTGGAGAGCTGGTAAGAAGTGCCTGGCAACAGATAAACAGGCAAGAACATGAAAACAAAGCACACAAAAGGAAACAGATAATCTCTAAATCCCTTCTGACGAGAAGGTTCAGGGTCTGTGAAATGACAGCCTTCAATACAGAAAAATGTTCAACCTCACCAGCAACCAAATAAAATGCAAATGTTGTTGTAAGTAAAGTGGGTCATTCTGCACCAGTTAAGTTAGTTTATTAAAAATAAATTAATGAAATCCAACGATGATGAGTCTTCTGGGAAACTGGAGCAATCACACATTACTGATGACAGAGTAAATCGGTACAGTTGTCTTGGAAAGCAACTGGGCAATGTGTTTCAAGTGCATGAAATTATTCAAACCTTTTGGTAAGGCTTCCCACAGCTAAAAATTTATCGTAAGGAAATAGTTCAAATGAAAAGCATTCCATGCATGAAGCTGCTCACTGCAGCACGAGTTTCAAAGCAAAAGAGGAAAAGTCAGGTAAAAATATAACAGTAGTTCAACACATCACGACCATCTGCAGCTTTTTAAAAACTTAACATTTGCCCTCCTGATAAATCAGTTGTCTAGTACTAGGAGAAAGGGTTAAATACATGACCTCAACCCAAAGCCAAGGCAAGTAACCATTTTAAAGTCATGTTTAAGATAATGATGCTTAAATGGCCAACACATTTACTAGATGAAGCAGGAGGGGAAGAACAAAGCTGTGGTGTTAGTGTGACTGTTTTTTGTTTGTTTTACAACATATGCATGTGGCCAAGCGCTGTAATTTGATACCCCAAATAAAACCAGTGATTATCCTGCTGTAGCAGGGTTATCAGTGCCATTTCCCCCCCTCCAGTGACCTTGTAGATGCCGCCCTTGATTTATCGTTTGGATGTATTATTAAACAGGGAAGGGAGCAAAGGGTGATCAGGCCCACCACTCCTGTGATTGACCCTGGCACTGAGTCACAAGGATGCTGGCAAACCCTAAAACCCTTTGGGTGCCCGGCCCTCTAACAATCTTCATGTCACATATGGAGAAGCCAATGCCTAAAGGAAATGATTTGCCCAGGATCATAAAGATTAAAAGCCACGTTGCTGCCTAGTCCTTTCTCCAGGAAGCAGAAGTGGGAAATTGGAACATACTCTAGACCAGAAACAAAGCTGATGTACTCAGCCTTGTTTGCAAAGCAATACAGCCCTAACAGGACCACAGCGGTACAAGGCCAAGGCCATGTCATCGCTCAGCCAACAACGGTACTACAACAAGTGGCCCCGGTCTGTCACTGACAGGGTCACTGTACTCCTGCTGTCTTTGGCAGAAGTACAGTGCAAGGCAAAGTAGGCATTTCACAAGGAGCCACAGTTATAAATTGCAAACCTTAAATAAACAAGTAGCAGCCAAACTGCACTTTTGTCCTCCCCTTCGCAGGCAAAGAGAATTAGTGCCTCAGCCCTAACATCAGACAACCTGGCCCACCAATAAAGCAAAATCCACAAAAACACATCCTCAAGTACATCTCTATTTCCTGAAGATGACATCTGATGCGCCTAAAGAAAATTCAAAATGTTTGACTAAAACTGCATACCCAAAATGATATACGCAAAACTCTGCAAATAAACTTCCAATACTCCCCCCACCCCTTTACAGGAGGGGGAAAGGCTTCTTGGCCTAGAGACCTCCTTCAGAACACTGGCGAGTCACCAGACCATGTCCCATCCTAGCACCATGCTTCACCAGCACACTCATGAAAAGCGAATTTTATCTGAAGTTCTAATGCATCAGAGTAGCTCTGTTTAAAATATAATGACGTCGATAAATGACTAACCACAATTTGGGGGAAATCCAAATGAAAAGGACTTGGGGTCTCTAAGCTGACGATATAATGGTTATGAGGTTACCGGCGGTTTTCAAACATAAGAATGCATCAGGATCACCTGAAAGGCTTGGTAAAACACAGACAGCTGGGCCCACACCTAGAGTTTCTCAGCCAGGAGGTCTGGGGCCCCAGCATCTGTATTTCTAACAAGGCCCCAGGTGCTCTGCAGCTTGTTGGACTAGGGACCACACTTTAAGAACAGTGCCAATGAATAACCATGACAGCGGCAGCATCTACTGCTTGGCACACACCAGCTCCAGCTACATCCAGGGTCTAAGCGGCAGCCAGCGTAGGTGCCCTTGGAGACTGGACCGGAAGGTTAAAATAACTCACCTAGGTCAGAAACAGGAGGGGAGGTCAGGCCTGCCTTTCTCCAAAGCCTTGCCACAGTGAGAGATGACCGCCTTTCTCCACACTGCTTTTTGTTTTTTTGTGGTTTTTTTTTTTGCAGTACGCGGGCCTCTCACTGTTGTGGCCTCTCCCGTCGCGGAGCACAGGCTCCGGACGCGCAGGCTCAGCGGCCATGGCTCATGGGCCCAGCCGCTCCGCGGCATGTGGGATCCTCCCGGACCGGGGCAGGAACCCGTGTCCCCTGCATCAGCAGGCGTACTCTCAACCACTGCGCCACCAGAGAAGCCCTTTTTTTTTTTTTTTTTAACATCTTTATTGGAGTATAATTGCTTTACAATGGTGTTAGTTTCTGCTTTATAACAAAGTGAATCAGTTATACATATACATGTGTTCCCATATCTCTTGCGTCTCCCTCCCTCCCACCCTCCCTATCCCACCCCTCTAGGTGGTCACAAAGCACCGAGCTGATCTCCCTGTGCTATGCGGCTGCTTCCCACTAGCTATCTATTTTACGTTTGGTAGTGTATATATGTCCATGCCACTCTCTCACTTTGTCCCAGCTTACCCTTCCCCCTCCCCATATCCTCAAGTCCATTCTCCAGTAGGTCTGTATCTTTATTCCCATCTTACCCCAGGTTCTTTATGACATTTTTTTCTTAGATTCCATATATATGTGTTAGCATATGGTATTTGTCTTTCTCTTTCTGACTTACTTCACTCTGTATGACAGCCTCTAGGTCCATCCACCTCACTACAAATAACTCAATTTTGTTTCTTTTTATGGCTGAGTAATATTCCACTGTATATATGTGCCACATCTTCTTTATCCATTCATCTGATGATGGACACTTAGGTTGCTTCCATCTCCTGGCTATTGTAAATAGAGCTGCAATGAACATTTTGGTACATGACTCTTTTGGAATTATAGTTTTCTCAGGGGATATGCCCAGTAGTGGGATTGCTGGGTCATATGGTAGTTCTATTTATAGTTTTTTAAGGAACCTCCATACTGTTCTCCATAGTGGCTGTACCAATTCACATTCCCACCAGCAGTGCAAGAGGGTTCCCTTTTCTCCACACCCTCTCCAGCATTTACTGTTGCTAGATTTTTTGATGATGGCCATTCTGACTGGTGTGAGATGATATCTCACTGTAGTTCTGATTTGCATTTCTCTAATGATTAATGATGTTGAGCATTCTTTCATGTGTTTGTTGGCAATCTGTATATCTTCTTTGGAGAAATGTCTATTTAGGTCTTCTGCCCATTTTTGGATTGGGTTGTTTGTTTTTTTGTTATCGAGCTGCATGAGCTGCTTGTAAATTTTGGAGATTAATCCTTTGTCAGTTGCTTCATTTGCAAATATTTTCTCCCATTCTGAGCGTTGTCTTTTGGTCTTGTTTATGGTTTCCTTTGTTGTGCAAAAGCTTTGAAGTTTCATTAGGTCCCATTTGTTTATTTTTGTTTTTATTTCCATTACTCTAGGAGGTGGGTCAGAAAGGATCTTGCTGTGATTTATGTCCTAGAGTGTTCTGCCTATGTTTTCCTCTAAGGGTTTGATAGTTTCTGGCCTTACATTTAGGTCTTTAATCCATTTTGACAATATTTTTGTGTATGGTGTTAGGGAGTGATCTAATCTCATACTTTTACATGTACCTCCACACATTTTTACAAAACAAAACCAAGGCAAGAACACGGACTGGGGCTGGAAGAACCCATCTGACTACTGTGGGAAACCTCAAACAATATTCATTCAAATGAGTCCACCTGTGGCAATGTAATCTTTCCCCTTCTTCAACCTGATGATTAAAGCAAAACAAAGAGTACCAGATGACAGAACCCCATCAGTGGCTCAATTAATCAGAACACAAGTCGCCAATTATGGGCAGATCCTAACTTTTATGTTCCGTCTCCCCCCTCACTTGGCAGCTCCTGCAAGCAAGCATTCTAAACCCCAGCCCTTTCCAAAGGGGCACAGACTCTCTCCTTTCACTTGTCACCTTTCACACTCACAGCTTCTCTCCAAACAAGAAGGGGTTAAAATAAAGGGAAAGAATAACCTGCTGAAGGCTGCCGAGGCGAGATAGCAACACTAATTGCTCCCGTACTCCGGCTCCTCGAGAGGCAGATTGCAAGGGCTCGCATCTCCAGAGAAAGCTCTGGGATCTTCGCAGCAGCTCTCAGCAGAGCAACTCAAGTGCCCTTAATTGTTTACGTTCTTAATGCAGAGCCTCTTGAATGCATTCATTTTTAATAGCAGGCTTGAGTGTGGGGCCCATCAAAGAATGACAAAGCAACTCTATTCACTGGTCCTCCTTCCTGCAATGACGGTCTTCTGATTTATTTGCAAATGACAAGCTTGGCAGGCTCCACTTGAGGACTGCCCTCCTTTTTTTTTTTTTTTTTTAAGAATTCAGTTGCATTTTCCATGATGAAGTTGAGTCTGCAACGCTGTGTATTTGTGTAAATTCTTCCCCCTTCAGTTCCTTCTAATTAATGACTTAAATGTTTTGACCCAACTGTTGCCAAGCAGTGCATTTGGGCTTCACTTTGTCATTCTGGTAAAGATGCATCCTTGACAAAGGCATCGCAGCTGTTTCAGTGCCTGAACAGCACATTTCCATTATTCAGAAACCCTTGTTATGGAGTTCAGAAAGTGCTGTTCACAGGAAATTGTAATGACTTGTCCCATGATGGAAAAAGACAGCGTTCGGTGGTGTCAAAGGAAAATGCACTCTTTTGCACCACAAGAAGGGTTTCAAGACAAACTCCACGGGGTGAATCACGGAACGCTACCGTGAAGTCACCACCTATTGTTCTGGGAATGGAAAGAGAGCAAGCCTACACCTTTCACCTTCTTCACAGGTCTTAGTCATTAGGGAGCTCATGAGAAATTAGATAATATCATACAGTAGCAGGAAGATCAGTGGGAGGAAGAGCCAGCTACATCATCATGGCATGAAGGCTAAAATTACAATTACGAAAATAAAATATGCCTATGTAAAGACAAAGACTGCACGGGAATATGCAAAAACCAAGTCGCCTTGGAAAACCAGGTTTATGAGAATGGTCTTTATTCAGAACTTGGAATGTTATTTTCCTTGCAATAACACTTAAACCCTTTCCTTTTCATCATGGCAACCTTTTAGGCCTGTGTAACCCATCTTTGGTTGGTACTGACTTCCAAGGGTCTGTGTCACTATGTCCCTGACTTCCATCATGACAAAGCAAACACCCAGTGCACACAACTATAAAGCACAATTTATCATTAGCTTTAGCACTTCTCATCATCCCCTTCCCCACATCTTATTTGGAAATCACTGAATAAGCAGTTTGGTGTGAATGTTTCCCTAACAGGTTGGAATCTTTAGCCAATCCAGATAGTGGGAAAGGAATTTCCTGCCTTAGGTGACCATGGGACCGTGGTTCCCTAATTTAAAAAACATGCTACAGCTGAATGACCCACACACATGAAGGACGGCTGCCACTCTTCTTCCAGAGCAACTTCGTAGGGAAAGCAGCTACTCCATCAAGAGGCCTATGCCATCAAAGCCATGTGGCATGGCAGCAGAATGGCCCCAAGTTAGACACGTGTGTGTGCATGCATCGCTAAGGCCATGTGAGTCCCAAACTCAGTCTCAGTTGGGAAGCCCCATCCCTGGGCCTTCTTCCTCACAGGCTGAGCTGCTGGAGAGGTGGTCCTTTGGGAAGGAAGGCAAGGTTCCTGGCATTCCAAGTGGAAACCTGGGATTCTCTTTTCAATCAACACCATGTGCCAAGAAACCTGCGAAGCTCCAGTATGCAATTTACCCCCCAGAGTGGCCAGAAGATGAATTTGAAGGGAGGGGGATCTACTGCAAACTGGGAATCGGCCTCTGCCTCAGCAACAGTGCTCTGCTGAACCCAGCAAGTGCCAGAGGGGCATCAAAGGCTGGGAGCCACTGAGGCAGAAACAGAACTTGTGCGCAGCGAAGTCAACAGTGGGAAAAAAAAATATTTTCTCAAAAACACCTTAGGGGGCTTCCCTGGTGATGCAGCGGTTGAGAATCTGCCTGCTAATGCAGGGGACACGGGTTTGAGCCCTGGTCTGGGAGGATCCCACATGCCGCAGAGCAGCTAGGCCCGTGAACCACAACTACTGAGCCTGCGCGTCTGGAGCCTGTGCTCCGCAACAAGAGAGGCCGCGATGGTGAGAGGCCCGCGCACCGCGATGAAGAGTGGCCCCCGCTTGCCAAAACTAGAGAAAGCCCACGCACAGAAACGAAGACCCAAAACAGCAAAAATAAATTAATTAATTAATAAACTCCTACCCCCAACATCTTCTTTAAAAAACACCTTAGTATCATAACTGAAATGAAATCTGGGAGGCTGGAGAAAATCTTCAAAGCATACCTTTTTGGAAAAGTTTTAAGTATTTACAAGATGGTAAGTACAAGGATACTAGACAACAGACTTCATGAATGCATTCAAAAGTCACAGAATATTAACTCAACCAGCTATGCAGGTGGAGGCAAGGAGAAATATTTTAAATACAAATTAATTCTTTTTTTTTTTTTCCTTTGGCCACCCTGTATGGCATGCTGGACCTTAGTTCCCTGACCAGGGATCCAACCTGCACCCCCGCATTGGAAGCATGGAGTCTTAACCCCTGGATCACCAGGGAAGTCCCCACAAATTAACTTTTAAAAAAACAAAATAAACTGATCATCACAACACAATACAATCCACAGAGAAATCAAAGCAAGAGAAAAATAATCATCATTTCTCCAAGATAACAATTAAGCTACGTTCAGGGAAACAAAGTGTGCTCTATGAGGATAATTTACTCAGGGTTACTTGGATTGACCAGGAGTATATATAACTAAAAGTATATAAAGAAAAACCCCCTTATGACCAATCATATCAACTTGTAATTTTTTTTTTAATTTTTGTATTTTATTTATTTATTTTTGGCTGCATTGAGTCTTCGTTGCTGCGCGCAGGTTTTTCTCTAGTTGCGGCGAGCGGGGGCTACTCTTTGTTGTGGTGTGCAGGCTTCTCATTGTGGTGGCTTCTCTTGTTGTGGAGCACGGGTGCATGGGCTTCAGTAGTTGCGGCACGTGGGCTCAGCAGTTGTGGCTCACAGGCTTAGCTGCTCCGTGGCATGTGGGATCTTCCCGGACCAGGGATTGAACCCATGTCCTCTGCATTGGCAGACGGATTCTTAACCACTGCACCACAAGGGAAGTCCCTCAACTTGTAATTTTTAAATGATACAGTGTTATAACGTGTTGTCTAAGATTTACTGGGGAAGCATTAAACAAGAAGGGATAAAAGAACACTGGGTCAGGCTTTCCTGGTGGCACAGTGGTTAAAAGTCTGCCTGCCAATGCAGGGGATACAGGTTCAAGCCCTGGTCCAGGAAGATCCCACATGCCACGGAGCAACTGGGCCCGTGCGCCGCAACTACTGAGCCTGTGCTCTAGAGCCCGCGAGCCACAACTACTGAAGCCCGTGTGCCTAGAGCCCATGCTCCGCAACAAGAGAAGCCACCGCAACGAGAAGCCCGCGCACTGCAACGAAGAGCAACCCCTGCTCGCCGCAACTAGAGAAAGCCCACGTGCAGCGACGAAGACCCAACGCAGCCAAAAATAAAAGAATTTATAAATAAATAAATTTAAAAAAAGAACATTGGGTCACGGAAGTGAGAACAATTTCTAAACCAGGGGCCACCAGAAGTTATCACTTCTATCATTCACCAGTTATTTTACAAGTGGACAAATCAATTTCTGTGCTTGTGTTTTTAGAAAGCATCCTAGATATTCTCCCATTAATTATGTGGGTTCAGGACATGTCAATTCTTGTTTCCCAGAGCACAAGAAACCAAATTTAACCCCCGTATTGTGTTACACTGGTCTGCACTCGTGTGGTTCCCACAGGGCTGGGCTGGCTCAATAATGTCGACCTCCTTCTGGAAGAACAGAATAGACTTCCTGCCATTTGGACTGTGAAACACAGTAATCCACCAGGAATAAAGGTCAATGTTGCACTTTTGGTCATTACTGAATCATTTGAGATGATCTGCGGTGAGGATGAGAGGAAAATCGAAGGCTGTGAGAATGCTGCAAATGGCTTGACCTCAGACCAATTTCCATCTCCATCTGTCTAATAGACATGTGGATAAAAAGCCTCCCTCCTTCTGGGCTACTCGGCTGTTTTCAAATCCGCAGCACAAGCCAGGAACCAGTTAAACAATACATTAATAAGGGGAAATAACCTTCTAAGCCCCAGACTGACACTTACTCAGGTTTTAGGTCATCAGCTCAAGTTTGGAAAGTAATTTTCCAGTCTGCAAGCAGTACTGCAAAGCAGAAATTTTAACGAACACGGAGAATCATCTGCAGAGCTGGGGCATGTGCCAGAAATCTCCTTATTTGTACATGCAAATATATGCATGCTTACACCTCCACCCCCCCACCAAAAGACATCCACACGATTTCTATTACGTCTGCTAACACACACACAAAGGGGAACAGCAGTTCCAAAAACTGCGCTGCTGCAAAATAAGTCTTTTTTTCCAAGTGTCCAATTAATGCTGCTTAATCCTTATTAAGGCATTTCAAGCCTTAAATACAAAATATTCCTGGGAACCCAGAGCCCAATTATCATTTAAGCCATGGAATAAATGTTAATATCCTAACTTTACACTAATACTCCCCTTTACCGGTTAGGCCAAGCTCCTTTTTTGAAGGTAATGGCTGCACCATATATAAGTTGAGGCCCCCACAGTATATCAATGTCAAACAACATCGTGTCAAGCTAAGATTCAATTCAGGTAAGTGCCACTGCCAAATTTTCTTGTTCCCAGACGGGCTTTAAGATTATTTTGTTGCTTAAAATTTAATTTGTTCCAACTCGTGTCTCCATGACAACGTTGGCTAACCCTGCAAATCATTTGGGTAATTGGATATCTTATCTTTCTATTGCTCTCAAATCGAATGATTCTGCTAGAATTGTAACAGCCAATCAAATTTACAGTCCTCCTGAGTAATAGACTTGGAAAAGTAGCCACATTCATCTCCTCTTTACAGCCATATTAACCAGTATGCAACACACAGTAGAATCTGGTCTTCAAACTATACTCCAAAGTATAAGTGGTGTCAATACCAATATTCTCACTGTGCAAACTCTACTCAAAAGCCCCCTTTTATACTATTTTAATTTGAGAAGGAACAATTGGTACTCATTCCGCATAAACCTTGATCAATTTCAGTACTTGGAGGGAAACTGACAAGAATAATTCTGCATGCTAATCACAAAAAATAATAAAATAGAAACCACAGCATTTTGGGGTTATTTGCCCTTATGATAAAATCATGACCGAAACAATGGCTGCACAAGATGACAGTAGTACACCAACGCTGATTTGCCTGGGGCTCTTTTAGGCGGGTAAAGCTACATCTGATACATTGTAAGAAATGAGAATGAATACAGATTTAGCGACCAGTTCAAAAATCTCTGCACCCTTAGAGAAATCCACAGTTGAAATGTGACACCCCCTTATTATTTCATTTAATTCATGAGTATCACAGCATCCAGGGCAGTCAATTATGAAATACAGATTTCTTATAAGATTTCAAAGTCAGCAGTTCCGCTCTTGAGTTAGTGGTATGATTTTGGCCTTTTGGTCAGCTAAAAAGTACAGAAGTTGGACACATTTCAGTGGTCCAATTCCAATCTCCTCAGTAGCTGTGCAAAGAGATTTGCTCCGCGGGAGCTCAGGGCCCAGGCACTGTAAGAGAGCCAGCCGGGTTACAAAAGGAAAAGGCTCTGGAACCCAGGCCAACTGGCAGGCCGAAGGGGTTGTCAAGAACCTCGTGCTTCCCGTACAGACACTCAGAGGACTTCAGGACTCAATCTAAACACAAACAGACGCAACGTGGAGCTTCTCAGCACACCGATGTCAGCAGGCAGCCGAGCTTTTAAGCAAGTGTGAGAGCAGGTATTGGCAGGTATTGTCGACTGTGTCCTCTTTTATCCCAAATACTTACAAAAAGTTGCTACTGCATCATGCTTGGCAATAAGAGTCAACAGCCTAAACTCCCAGTCTGTCTAATCCCAATGGCCCTGGCTTTTCTCCCTCCTGTGTTTTCCCTGCTTCCTCAAATATTAGCACATAAGCAGCAGCTGTGAATTGACAGTCCACAGAAATCTCAAGCCCACGTAGTACCTGGAGAATACTGCAACACAATTATCTACTCAAACTTCTGCACGCACTTCACAAGTTTTCATAGCCAAAATAAAACTATACGTATGTATACAACATCAAGGCGCACAATTTTTTTTCTCCAACAAAGCAACAACTTGGTCATGTAATTCACACACACATACACACACACACACACCCCTTTTTTTTCAAGATGACAAAACTCTCTTCAAATTCGAAGTTGGATTTTCCACATTTCATTAAAAATAAAAAAATCAGAAACGCACCTCCCATCCTTTATTTTGCCAAAACTCACTTCAATAAAATGAACCAAATCCTCTTTGTTGTTCATCCATCCCCTTAAATGAAAAAACTCAACACAAAGCTATTCTCACTGGTAGTTGTATTAACTTAAGGCTGTTGCCTTCCAAGGGTACATTTTGCTGTTTGGCTTAAATAAGGCATCTTAATTCCTCTAGATTCTTTAGACAACAGAGATTGCCAATAGGAACCTAAAAAGAAGTCTCCTTTTGAGCTTAGAGATAAATGCTTCTGATCTCAGAATAAAAAAACTTTGTAATTGAGGAGAAATAATGAAAAGTGAACAGTTCAGATGCAGGAAGGAAGGAAACTGGGCTTGCAAAAACAAGATGGAATCATGGCCTAGAATTCCAAGGGCAGGGTACAGTTTTAAAGGGACAATAATAGATTTAGGTAACAGATTTTGAGAACAGCTGTCCTGAGAGTGCCCAAGTGCCAGACTCCTGCACACAGAAACTCACTCAATCCTGATAACTACCCTATCCAGTAGGTGCTATTGTCATCCCCTAACCTTCTAGCCCAGCGGTCCCCAACCTTTTTGGCACCAGGGACTGCTACTGTGGAAGACAATTTTTCACAGACTGGGGGGCGGGCGGGATGATTCAGGTGACAGTGCGAGCGACGGGGAGTGGCAGATGAAGCTTTGCTTCGCTTGCTCCCCCGCCGCTCACCTGCTGCTGTGCGGCCCGGATCCTAACAGACCTCGGACGGCTAATGGACCCCCGTTCTAGCCTGTTCTTTCTTTGTAAGGAGGAATAATTAGTATCCAAGGGAGACTGGAAGGATCTACAGAGAGGTCCTACAGTACAGTTCCTAGGGCACAAGGAGCTCAATGGATGGAGCTATGACTACTTACTCTAATGTCCCAAATAAGCTTACTCTACAATAAACCCAAGAAGCTGACTTTTGAAAGCCAAACTGCTGAAATAGACAACTGTCTGAGAACCGAGCGGGCACCTGTAGCTGTAGGCTGCGTGGGCACTGGACACCCTTCCTCCATCCCGGTGGCCCATCCATTATTCTCTCCATACCAGACCAAGATGCAGATCAATGTTAAGACCCCCCTTTCCTAAACTGAGAGCGACCTTTTTATTTTCACTCACTAATCCATAGAAGCCTTTCAAGTGGCACAAATAAAGGCGGCTGCATTTTGTTCTCTAAATCAATTTTCTCCCCAGCCATCAACTAGATGTTCCTGCACAGAGAGAGAACAGCCCTTCCCTTCTAATTCAAAAATCCATACTGCCATTGCCCTTGCAAACTGCTAAACAAGCAGTATCGGCAAGTCACTTGTGTTCTGTAATATATTTACTGCAAATCCCAATGGCTCGCCTCCTAACGCAGTTTTCTATTGTGTCTGTGCGTGTCAATACACTGGCCGGTCACCTTACTTGTAAGAGGCTCTGCCCGACTGTTTACTCAAGGCATCAAGAGGGCGCCAAGGACAGACAAAGGCTGCGCTCCTGGAGGCCCTAGCCTTGGAGAGCCTCCTCCACATGCTGGGGTCCTCAAAGAGGTTTTGTTTTCTGGTACTTCACACCCCTATACCACCCACGGCCTCTGAGGCCAACCTAAATTCTCCACCAGGACAGCTTCCATCCACACAAAGTTCAAAATCAGAGTCCTTTTGCACAATTACTTCCTGGTTTCCTACCTATAAACACTAAAGCTGTTCCCCCAGTGAATATGCTGATCACATCTTAAAGGGGCGTTATCAAAGGCCAAAAGGTACAAGGGCTTGGGAAGGGGAATCTGGCTTTTCTGTTTAAGTACAAACCTCTGCATTCAGGTGACAGCTGAAAAGCAAGCACCCTGACACCACATAATGGTGCATCATCTAATACAACCATGCCAAAAACAAAAAGGCAAGTTAACGAGGAAAATGTTATAATATGCTATAAACACCTGTTCAGATGGAATTCTTAAAGTGTACCTGGAGAAACTCCCACTTTCACGTGCATCAGTCTCAAATGGAGTTGGCTGCTAAAGAAAGGCTTGAATTATCTATTTATCTTTCGGGGTGAGGGGAGGGCAAAAGCTATATGCAAGATACGTGACAGGCAGATATTACAAAAACGTTACCTTATAGACTCCTGGTATCAAATAGGTGGGTATAATACAGGGTGTTCGCTGTACTCTCTCTCCTTTTCTGTATAGTTGAAATTCTTCGTAACAAAAGTGTTTGGGGTGGGGGGAGGGACTCTGTAAAGACTTTTAAGTAAATAATCAGTGGGTATAATCATTATTATTAAGAAACCTGGTGACTAAGTCAAGTCTAATGCCTTGGAGAAGCTTGTAATGCAACTTATCCACAGCTCTATTAGTGGCTGTGGTCACCCTTAGGAGATGAGCAGTGGTTCCCAGGGCGGTGATGCATGCACACATTCAATTCACACGGAAACCCAGGCCTCAGAAACATGCTACTTTTGTTTTCTCTCTCTCTCTCTCTCTTTTTTTTTTTTTTTACTACAAACACAAATATATTACCATAATTAAACTCCCCATTAAGAAGCCTCAGTGGATATCTGACTATAAATCACTTTTCCAAAAGAAAAACAACTGAGCAAAAGTGCCTGGATGAGATTAGAACTGTAATCCGATAAAACATCTAGTGAAACCAAACATTTCATTCTTAATTTTAGCATAAGGAGCCATACTGGTACTGTAGATCCAAGTTTTTAATCTGGATTCCAAGGACTTGCTGAAAGATCTTAAGATGTCCACAAACAGCCAAAATTGTTGGGCAAAGCTATCTTGTGTATTAAAAGGTGTACTTTTTTTTTTGCCAAGCAGCTTTCACCTGATTTTCATACGGGTTCAGGATCCAAAACAGTGACAATTACCGCTCTACCTAAGGGGCACATTAAATGCTACTTAAATGCCTACTCGAACTCACTGGGAAGGGAAGATGCAAGTCTCAAATTCAAGCCTCAAGCAGACTGCAACACAGCTGGAATAACAGAAAAAGGCACATAAAAAAACAATACTACAAAAATCAGAGCAACAATAAGCCATGTGACAGCCTCCTGTTGGAGCAGCCATGGAAGACCTTGAAGTAAACAGGCAGTGTTGGTATTTGAACTAGACCTTGAAGGATACTGAAGGAGGCCATGTGAAGTTTGACAAAATAGCCTGGACTTTTAGGAAAACAGAAAAACACAAAACATATTTTAGGTATGAAGGAGGGACCCATCTGGCTGGATTAAAGGGCCTGGAGGGAAGAGGACAGAGGTAACCATGTAAGACTGGCAGAGACAATAACCAGAGGCAGATACACAAGGCTGTGAGTGATGGGCAAAGAGGCAATTACCGGAGTGGGAAGTCAAAATCAGAAAAAAACAGGCATACCTAGGAGGCCAAAAGACCCATGCCCCTAAAGGAATTCTGCATTCACCACCTTAAAGGTGTTCCCTTCCAGGGCGAGCGTTCCAAGGCTGTTTAAAATGTGGGCTAGTGGTCTTGACCGTGGAGTGGGGGTGTCCCAGGGGCCACTCTGGACAAGCCAATAGGGAGCACTGAGAATATAAGAACTTTGATTTTAACCCCTTCATTTAAAATTTCCATGTATTATACATGTATACAACATACCAGTACAGTAACATATTTACAGAACTTATAAATGATAAGTAAACAAGTCTGGGGATATGTTTTTAAACTTTTTACTGACAGGCTGCACAAAGTACCACAGACTAATAAGCTAGTTAGATCAGCAATGACACTAATATCAAACCCAGTGCAGTGAATTCCCTGGCTGTCCAGTGGTTAGGGCTCCACACTTTCACTGCTGAGGGCATGGGTTCAATCCCTGGCTGGGGAACTAAGATTCTGTAAGCTGTGCGGTGCAGCCAAAACAAAACAAAACAAACCAAAACAAAGAACCCAGTCTAGTACCACATGTATTTCAGCGGTTTAACAAACTGCATGAGTTGGACACACAAGTTCAAACGTACCTACATTCTCAAAGACAACTGATTCTGCTTTATTAAGTGAATAATGATTATCTAATGAGTATCTATTGGAAATAGGTGCACTACCCTTCCGGCGTGCACAGCAATGTACACCTACCACACTTAGTAGCAGTTTTTCTCTATTCGGCAGATGAAAAAATCGATTCAATGCACAGAATTCTTCTAGCTTATTTTTTCCTTATACCCAAAATAAGCTTCACACTACCCTTTTCTCGCGAACATATTTTGTGGTCAAAGATGACTAAGTAGCAAATAATACTACTAGAAAAACTAAAAAACTGTGTTTGTTATACTTAGTATGAAAACATGCTGGGGAAGGGGGGTAAACAATGTTCTCATGGTTATGACTGTATGTTGCTTCAAAGCAGACAAACAGAATTAAAAACTTAGTAGTTACTAAAAATTGAAATGCAAAATAATGAAATACAGACTTGTGTGAAATCACAGGTTAAAACTTTTTGTCAACGTTTCTTGGAGTTTCACAAAAAGTGTTATGGTGACTGGGTGATCTATAAACTGAGCAGTTCTGTAATCATGGTAGTTTTTCAAACAATTTTAGAGACCATTTTTTTCTTTAACCAAGTGAATGGTAACATATGAATCTCTTAACTTATGTTAAAATTTTGGTAATCTTTTTTCATTTTTCTGATCAAACCATGCCTCAGAAAAAAATTAGAAAATCTCTCCCACACCTGAAGGCCCACGCCTACACCCACACCCCCCCACAAACACAGACTCTACTTCAAACATCAAGCCACGTTCATGGAACAATCCTATGGCACACTTCTCACTACAGAACTCACCAATCCCATTAGCAAACACTATGTTGAAGCTATAAATGCCTAATCTTGTCCAGTAAGCCAACTTCCCAAAACAGCTCTCTAAAGTTTAATTAAAAACCATTACACCAAATATTCCACATTAAAAGTACTAGTCCTGAGAATTTCAATTTTTAAAAACCTGAAGCAACAGTAAGCACCATGGATAGGAAGGGTGGCGGGGGGCACGGGACATGACTGAGTCAATCAAACCTTAATGAGAGTCCAGTCAGTTTCTTAGTTTAATCCACTTCTAGAGACCACAGAAGTTTAATAATAGAAAAGCTGAAGACTTAGATCTAGCGAAACTCAAAATGGTTCCAGGAGCCAGTAACTGAATATATCTTTAGGGTACCTACCACACAACATGATTTATTTAAATATTTGCTAAAGGAACAGATTTTCCTTTCTGTGTTTCTTAATAAACACTATTTGGAGGAACATCTGAAGCCCCCTGGACAGACTCTCCTTAACTGACACACAAGGTGCTGGGTTCCGAAGCCTGGCGGGGACTCATGCCTCTGGAGGAATGAGTCCCCTCTGGTGAGAGGAGCCCTACTTTAGGGCCTGCCTAGTCTAACCCTTTTTACAGACCGGGGGAAACCAGGGCCAGGCAACTTGTTAATGACTCACCCAGTCACTAACTGAAATCCCTAAATAAGTGACCTTAACCCACTCTATCTTACACCAAGGTAGATCCCAGAGATAAGCGGGACATTCGGGTCTCAGCCCAGCCCTCTGGAGATGGCAGAACAAAGGGGAGGGGAGGGAGGTTCTCTGACCCAACACGTGCCTCCCTGGCCTCACCGGACCCTATCACATCCTGTCTTTACATAAAATGCTGACATTTTGTTCCTCATGGGTTTTTTGGCTTTAATTTTGAACTTTAAAAATACTGTTCACCTTGAGTGCTAAACTTTTTGACACCTCCTTTAAACTCTGTGCCGGAGGCAAAGGCCTCACTCACCTCACCCTAGGCCAGGCCCTGGACAGAAATCTGCAACTAGTCCAGCTGTGGAAGGGGTCAGGAGGGTGCTGCTTAAGGAGTGAAGAATCCGCCCTGCTTGCCAATAAAAAACAAAGGCTAATCTTGCACCTCGGAATCTAGGTTCTAAACACAGGGAGCTTTATCTCTTAACTCCTACTTGTAAAGGACAGGCCTGGCTAATGAAATCAAGTGGGAGACCACTCCAACCTTGAAGACAGCTACCTTCTTTGTATTACGAGGTGGGGCTTAACTCTAAGTTCCTATACTCCAGCTGGTCAGTTCCATTCTGAGATACTGACTTAAAAAAAAAAAATCTCAAAATGAGAAACTGCAGACTGAAAACCCAATGGTTTAAAAACAGGAAGAAAGGTAAAACGTACAAATAGTAAGAGCCACATCTAAGGAATTAACCCACAGGTGAATCCCTAACAGTTCCACCTTAACACTTTTAGAACACTACTAAAGAACAATTTCTTTCTAAAGAGAAACTTTAAAGCACACATCAAAACTGTGAAAGCAGTTTCACTCCAAAATTTATATGGTCTGAGACACTGTGCTTGCTGAACTATCACACAGAGTTTGGAAATGTTCAGCTCTCGCCTGGTTTTTTTTTCTCTTTCTCCTCTCCTTCCCCACCCCACAATCAGGATTGCAGAATACTTTCCTTTCAGAGCTAGTCCTTTCATTTATTTTTAAATTCTTCCACCACCCTGGAGAGCCCTAAGCACTCACTGCCTGCCTTCAGAAGAACACAGGCACAGAGAGGCAAAGTAAATGATCAAACTCACTGCATCACTGGGGCTCAACCAGAGCCCCGATAACACGTTTCAAATTTTCTTTGGTTCTTCGACTCATTTTAACCTGCGGACAGTACTGCTCAGTTGGTTACAACTTCCTACCTACCCACAGCTGTGGTCCCCACAGACCAGTCAGTACTGCGGATTTTCCTAATTTTTAGAACATGAGGCTCACCCCAAGGTGTCTCACAAATGATGAAGTTGATCAAAACAGACAAACACTGAGAACAGGCACGCAGTGGGGTAGACTTGGGTCGCTAAGCACAGGCCCAAGGGTGATTCCACCACTGGCCTCATGCTCCAATGGCAGTGGGGGAGGAGGGAGACAGGGAAGAAGTGCTGAATTGGGACCCAAGTGAGCCAAACTCAAGCTTAAATAGATGCTTGGCCCTGACAAGTCCCAGACTCTGAGCACGCACCCAAAGTTGCAGGCAGAGCAAAACACCTACCTAACACCTACCACCCAATCTACTTCACAGGATGAGGCAAATCGCTTTTGAAAACTAAGTGCTGTACAAATTCACGCCACCAATGACAACTTATAGCACGGCTTCATCAGTGTGCTGAAAAGGTATACAAGTGGGATAAATCAGGCTTATATAAGTACTTACAGCGCATCTTAGTCCCCAAAATATCAAAGGAGGTAATACCACTCCACGTGACAGAAAAAAAACTTTAAATATCACACTGCCAAACACACTAGGCACAGCCCTCAAACACAATTAGACTCACGTTAACCTGCTACTTTTTCATGTACCCTAACACTGGTGGTATCAGAATTGCTCCATCTTTCATGAAGAGCCTCCACCTCTCTGTATAGAGATATCTAGAGTTTACACGATCTACCTGAAAAGAGGACAGGCAGGAATCTATAAAAGGCTCAAAGGAAAAATATTTTTGTCTTCATGCTACGATTAAAGATTTAAATATCCATGACCATCCTGATTTCATTGACTTTTCGGTAACCAGCCGCAAAGAGAAGCAGAGAAAGTGAGGGGAAGGCTTATCAGGAAGTGTTGACACAACATAAACACAGACTGCGGGCACCAAACCAAATAAGGAAACCACAATTATACCATTCTTGATTTGGACGCACTTCCACTTTAAAACTTCCACACGGAAAAATCGGTGGTGAGATTTCACACTGAAACCTCTCAAACTCACTCCTCCGACAAAGCCGCTGAAAGGTGGGGAGGAGAGCGGTCATCACACTGGAGACAAATCTTAACAACATTAAAGCTCTCTCCGCGGAAAGTTTCCCCATCACTGCATTTTTTTTCAGTAACAAAGATGTTGTCAGAAATGACAATTTTTTCTGTCCCCTGATGATGCCTTGCTAGCATTTGGTTATAAGCCATAAAGCAGGACTAATTTCAGCCTGTCAGGAGTCTCGCTAATGCCCAGTTTCCCCCTAGAGAGAATTCCTGTCAAATCTAATGAGAGCTCCAAAGGCCCTCTCTACAATATAATGAGCACTTAGGCCATGCTGGTGATCAGGCGGCAAAAAGCATCAATTTGAGCCTGGCTACACCCTGGGGGCCAGACGTCACCAGTTTTAATAAGAATTATGATTACTAGCTGCACCAAATGCCTCCTCAGAACTTATTATTAATGTGTGACATTCAGAAGCATGTTTTTCAAATGTAAGGCCACTTTAAACTGAATTACAGCACTGTTCTGCATACCACTCTCGTTAAGGGTCTGTCAGCATTTACAAGATAAACTAAATTTCAGGGGGCTTAATATCCTACTATGAAGAACACAGCGTCTCTCAGCTTTTCACATCTTTCAAATTACTAAGCATATTATTAATGCACACTGGCTCATGGACAGACGATACATACCCACAAATGCCCAATGGAATACAGAAACTCATTAGAAAACTATTTTCACACCATGGGGTTCCCGACCCTCCTCGCCCCTTCTTCCTTCTTCCTACGCGATAAAGAAGAGGTCACTCCACCAAGCAACCTACAGGAACCCAGAAGAATTTCACACCTTCTGTAGCTCCCCCAATAAATCCAGCACCAGCACACATCACACAGAGGTGGCATTCCCTTGTATGGAGTCGGTGAGGTTATTAAATCCTTTGAGTTCATGAGTTTAAGAGAAAGCTCAATCTCCCCTTACCCTTCCAGAATATTTGTTGGGGAAAAAAAATGTGCCTTTACGGTAACTTAAAAAAAAAAAAAGTGGCAGGTTAGAACTCCTTGACCAAGTCTATTTGTGTAATTAATTTAAATCATCATATATCTTCTAGCTTAATTACTATCAACAAGTTACAATTGCCTCAATCAGGCACTAGCCATTTAAGCACACAGAAACAAAGGCACAAACCCAACATAAACTAGGCTACCAACTTTGCAAATCAGAATAAAATCAGCACTTTTAAAGGCCCAATTACATTGTTAATGAAAGGCCCTGAACTTAACTATCTCCTTCCAAACACATAACTGAGAACAGATCTAAGGTACATGACGATAAATTAACATTATGAAATCTATGATGAATTAAAAATCAAAGAGCGCAGAGTTACAAAAGCAGAATTCAACTCTGAAACACACTTGCTTAATGAAAGTCTTTGAATATAAAGAAGATCTGAAGGCTGAACTAATCAATTTCTCCACCGTGCCCCCGCCGGTCAGCCATGCTCTTTAATTTAATGAAACAAGGGTTTGAGATGAAATAGCACATATACATCAAGTAAGAATTGTATTGTTGCACTTTGAAATGTGTCCAACTGTGCAACTTCATCTGATGATAATTTTTTAAGAGGCAATCGATTTCTAAAAGACTTATTGTACCAGAGTCTTGATGAAAAAGTGAATGTCAGCATATCTCCAAAATACTTACACCCTGCCATTAATGCTTTCTTTGGCAGACAATGACTACTCAATCGAGGGTCCTTTGGGCTGAGCAATCATTTAGCTTTTCTTCTCTTATGAGATCCTTAGTGCCTTGTTCCAGCTCAATACTCTTTTTATACACCATTATAGTAGCCATAAGTGTGAATTTTATGGGAACTTGCAAACTCATAGTCATAGCTCGAGCTTTCCAGTCACTAATCTTTTCATGCTTTTAAAACCACTAGGACTGAAGCAACGCCCAACATATGCTGTGGTCATAAAAGGATGCTTTTTTCACCTCCAAACCTGCATCAACTGAGACATTTTTCAAAAAGATGTTTGCTAATAAGCCACTGGTCCTGAGTGTTGCTTTATGCAGCCCCAAAGCATAGGGAGAACTCCATAGTTAGTCATATACCTTGTTTAACCTGAATAAGGACACTCCCGAATACCCTTCTTTCCCACAGAGATTCACACTTCTTTCCAAATCAGCATAAAAACATTAGCTATTATGAACTTCAGAACTCTACAGGATACACAGATCTTTCAAGAGGAAAATAAATGTATCCAGGCAGAAAAGTCAAGTCAGAGCCTCAATTCCTACCTGCCTATAAACAGGCTTGTTTACACTTCCAAAGTACCTCTCACCTAGTAACTTAAACATTCTATAATGTCAAGAAGCAGCTCCTGCTGCAGAATACTGCCACCAATTTGCAGGAAGGGAAACCAAGGCTGAAAAATGGCATACAAATCCCCTCCACTCCTGAGGACAAAGCCAGTATAATAAAGTCATGACTTACTTTGCATTTCAATTTGAGATTTTGCTAAAGCTTACCTGTTTATGCATTTCTATGTTTAATCCATATGACATTTCATAATACTGTAAAAAAGAAAAAAGAACCAAGCATTTCATTAACTCACATTTTGTAATGCCGAGAACCCATATTTGTTAATATTATGTGAAAAGGAAAAAAGCCTAATCTTTGATACCTACCATCACATAGTGCCTCTGCATTTCTGTCTTTTCACTTGCCAGTTTCTCACATTCCAATTTAAGGCTACGAAAACAGAACAGGCAACTTAATGTAAACATTATGTCACTTGTTTTAACATCTGCCTCACATATTTGCACTTCAAGTAAAAACACAGACCAATTTGGAAAAACCATAAACTATCTAGGTAAACACTCAAAAGCTTTGTCCTTGCATTTAATAGGGAAAAAAGGAATAAGGTGAACAGTACAAGGTATCCACTCTGCAACTATTCTTTTTCTTCTTGGTGCAGACCTGGTCTCATGCCAAGAATGAAAAAAATCTGTCAAGACCTCTGATCTACTCAGAAGACTGATTTCTCCTCATGGTCATCTGTTCACTCGTACTTGCTTCCCTGCATCAGAGTTTGCTTCCGTGGACTTCACCAAAACCTGGCCTTTGCACAACCTTCAGTCTCAGGCATAGGCCATCTCTGCCAACTCAAATAGTCTCTAGGTTTGAAAACTGTACCTGTAAAGTTACTTCTACAATTGTTGGTCCCTTTTAAAACCTTTGTTTTTTAATTCCCTGCCAAAACATGTTACATAGCTTCTGCAATTAGGTAGGTTGAAGTCTTCCCTGCTTGGTAAACATAGTGTAGGCAGGTATGCTTCAAGCTCTAGAGATTATTATCTTCAAGTAGACAAAAGGCCAATAATCATAAAGCCTCTGCAAAATAAGAAAATTCACACCCAAGCATCTGTGTTTTTCAAGTGCGACAAAAAATAAAAACTGTCATTACACAGTTATTTCTTCGCTCTAATCAGCTAAAACTTAATAGAAACGGGAAGAAACTAACATTTCTAGAAAGTCCACTATGGACAAGGTGCTTTACAAATAGTTTACATTTATAAATTTTCTGAAGCAGCTCTCATTACATGAAGACGCTAAAGCTGAGACGGCTATAAATGTGACTCCAAGCCCTGTCCTACCCAAACCAATCCAGAATGAAGCCAAAGCAGGTGGGCTTCCCCCTACACACATCCACCCCACCCCCCCTCACCACCGCTAATGATGGGCACAACTGAAAGCATCTACCCTCCATAATGGACTTTGCCTCAAAGAACTCAATTGTAGTATGGCCAACAGTGATTTCAACACCCGCCTTGCCTCCCTGAACCTGTACTCCTGAACTGGGGCATCGACTGAACCAAGGTTTCAGCTCAGCCTGTTGCAAAATAAATAAATGAAGTGCAAATATTGACAGTTCTCATGCAACTCCTAAATACACGAAAAAAGGCTCCCTGGAACACAAGCAAACGGGCAAAAGGGAAACAATGGGAGGAGGTGGAGACAAGAGAAGAGGCGGCCCGGGAAGAGCCGGGAAAGGGGGCAACGTGAATGACAGGTCTTAACTGCGACTCCACACGCCACCGCCTGGACGCAAGTACTAAGTACAGCCGCCGCCGCCACCAGGGGCACGGAGCTGCCGGGGTAACCGCTCACCGGGCGCGGCCGGACACGCACCTGTGATACTGCGCCTGCAGGAACTGAAATTCCTCTTTAATCCGGTCCAGGGACTCCGGGATAGTGAACTTGAAGGGCTGGCCTGCAGCCTGGTGCGGCGTCTAGGGACGACCAGCGAAGGGGACCGAGGGACGGATATGAGGGCGGTTGGATAGAGAAGTCAGAGAACGAAAGAGTGGGTGGGACATAAACAAAAAATAAAGTTAGAAGTGGCGGAAAACAGAGCCCCAAATTCGAGTTTGCACTTCACTTTGGGGAGAGGGAAGGTGGACCCTCCCAGATCCGAAGCTTCTAAAGAGGCTTGGAGCCTCTTCCAGCCTCCAGGGCGGGTCGCGCGCTTAGCGCGCCCGGGTCACCTGGCTGAAGGGACAGGGGCTCCCCGGCGGCGAACGGGGAGGACCTGGCCAGACTGTCGTCGACACCGCCGCCCTCTGCCTCACCGGGGCGATAATGACCCCGGGCACCAGAGAAGAAAACCCCCTTACACTCCTCGTTTCCAGTGTCGCCGGGGCCACCTCCAGGCGCGCCGGAACGGGGGCCGCGTTGACATGTAAACAGGCGAGACGAAAAACAAAGGGGGGGGGCGCCCTACCCGCCTCGGGGAAGGGAGAGGATGTGGCCGCAGGAGAAACCCCAGTCTCCCCGAGCGCCCCGCCCGCCCAGTCTAGACGTCAAGTAGGAGGGAGCCCAGAGCAAAGGGGGGAAATTGAGAGTTTCAGTCCACTCTCCACCACAGGAGGGGAGGGCCCGGGACCTCCCAAGCCTAGCACCCCTGGAGGCCAGGGTCTCCGCCAAAATGCAGCAGCCACCCACCTCCTCACCCAAAGCAATAGCACCCACCCACCCCCACTACCCTGCTCCCTATTCAGCCACCCGACCGCGCCTCACCGGGTGCCGGCTCTGCGGGAACATCGCTCTGGCGGCGGCCGCGGCTCTGTTCCCGGGCAACTCAATTCTCCGCTCAATTTCCAACTTTAATCTCGCCGAGGAAAATTAAGCCGGGAAGCCAGGCAAAAGCGGGTAGCGCGCTGGCCACGCACGCAGGCGCACAGACCACTCGGCGCCGGGCCGCTCCTGATCCCGCCGGTGCGGGCTCCCGCGCTCAGGGCCACATCACGGGGCAACCCGGGCCCGGCTGCACCAAAAACCTGCGGGGCGCCGCCGGCACTCGGGAAGAGGACGCAAGGGCTACGCTCCAATCCGCGGGCCTCGGCCGCCCGTGCTGGGAGGTGGGGGCGCGGTGACTCCCGCCGCGCTCCCCTCGGCGATCCGCGTGCGCCGCAGCCGTCCCGGGCAAACAAATCCAGGCGGGCTGCTCTCCTTCGCTATTCTCCGGGTCCGCCTCTTTTCCGGGTTTTCCCCGCGGCGCCGGCCGCCGGCGAGGTGCAGGTGGCGCGGCGCTCCGGGCTAACCCCACACAAACAAACGTGACGGTGTACAGGGCTGACCGCCGCGGGTCCGGGCAGCGCCCACAACCAGGCACCCGCGGGCTCCCTGGAGGCAGCGGGGTGCGAGGTCCCGGCCGCAGCAGAGGCTCCGCGTCCGGCGCTCCGCAGCCTTAATCCGAGCCGAGGAGCGTGGGATGACGATGAGGCGAAGAAAGTGAGGAGGGCGCGCCGGGAGGCGGCTTGGCACGCCCAGTGCGGCCGGCTCTCGGTATTCTCCGCAGTTGCACAAACCCTCCTAACCCTCCTGGGCTACTCCGCGGAGGGCAGTCCCGCAGCCTCTCGCTGCTCCTCGAGCCCTGGGCGCATCCGGGCGCCGCGGCCCGCGCGCACTCGTCCTGCACGGCCGGCGCGACCGCTCCGGACCTTTCCTCCGAGCCTCTCTGTCGACCCCCTTTCTTTCCTTCTCTTCGTCCGCCTCTCCGCAAAGGGCGCTCCAGCCCACTGCAAAGTTCTCTCACGACCCGGGGAACGACATCCAAGAGATGGTGGGGAAAAGCCCAAGAGTGCTCTCCACCGCTCGGCCTCCCTCCCCGGCGGGCAAACTCCGCAGGCGAGTCCGGAGTATTCGCGGCGGGGGTTAAGTCGCCGAGGGCCACCGGAGGTCCGGGTTGGTGGCGCGGGTCCCGCCCGGCCGTGCGAAGGTGGGGGTGGCGCAGTCGGCTGCCTCGGGGACTCGGGGCACAGGGTACCCGCCGCCGCCGCCGCCGCCGCCGTTCCTGCAGCCGCCGCTCTCGCCGCCGCCGCCGCCGCCCGCGCCTCTCGCGCCGGTTACATTAACACGCGGTTTCACACTCCGGAGCTAACCAGCGCCGGCCCCGCCCAGCCCCGCGCGGGCGGGGGGCGCGAGCGCTGAGCCGGCGGGGGACGTGGGCCCGCTCTGGTGGAGGGGGGAGCGGGAAGGCCCGCGTCAGCCAATCGCGTGCGCCGTGCCCAACGTGGGGTGCTGACGCAACGCCTCCTCAGAGCCTATGGCAGAGCGGCACCGAACGGACTGTCTCCCCCTCCCCCCCCTCCTCTCCCACCCCGCTCGCTTCCATCTCCGCCATCTCTCCTGTCTCCCCTCCCATCCACCCCCACCCCTCCTCCGCCAGCCGCGTCCTCCCGGGCTCGGTGAGGAACTGTTCCTGGAGGAGCCGCGGGACGCCGAAACCAGCCAATGGGAAGCAGCGAGACGCGGAGATTGGCACTGTAGATGGGAAGGTCGGTGAGAAGGAGAGCGGCGGGGCTGGGCTGTCAATCAAAGTAACGTGGGACAGCCGAGGGAGCGCGAGGGAGCGCGCGGGAGCGCGCGAGCGGGAGGGACCCGCGAGTGTGCAGCCGCGAAACCTGGGGGCTCGAGTGTGCAAAAATCCTGCCACTTGTTCACTTTCCCTTTAACGAAAATCCTCAGATCTCAGTGAAAGTAACTCAGAGACTAACCGCGTAGTTTCTAATGAGGGAGAGTGGGTGCTTTTTGCTGGTTCGAGCCAAACGCGTCTTTCGAAGCTGGCCCCTTGTTTGATGCTACTCTTGAAAGTGAGGTCACATTCAAAAATTTCTCTGAGGATTGTTTTTCCTTGAGCTGCCTTTTCGCGGACTCACGAGGAGTGGACTGTGCACTTTGTGGAAAATGCATAATGGGCAACTCATTGGCTGGCGTACGTACACCAGCGGCTTAAGACTAGGCTTCTGATGCCCACGCCCCCTTTTGCACCCAAGGTGGTAGGAATTGGTTTTTATTGGAGTATTTCAAACCACTTTGCAAAAAGATTGGCCTGACTTGGTTTGGCGGGAAGGATACCCGCGGTGCTGCCAGGGTAAGGCACACGCGTCCCAGTCACAGATGCGTTGTTTTGCCCGCGGCGCGAAATCTCGGGTCCTTCTCTTGATAGTCCTGATTTCGTTGTGTTGGGAAGTAGAGGGCTGCTGAGAGTTTTAGGGGCCTCTCAGCGACATGACCACGAGTCTGTTTCCAATTACTAGAAACAAAGGGAGACAATGGGATAAACAGCACTGAGACCTGAAAAACCTGTCCTGCCCACCCCATCCCCATAGTTCGGGTGGTACACCCCTCCCCGGCAGAAATGTGTAAGGACCTGAATGGGAAGCGTTGGGTAAAGGACGTGGAAAAAATTCTTATGAGGTGGAACTTGACTTTAAAAGGATTTTGAGATTTTAAATAAACAAGGCATACTGCGTCAATCTCCAGTTTTTGTCTGTTTTTCTAAGTACATCCCACAGAAAACCTTCAATATTGCCGCATTTATACTTGAGTTTAAAGAGCAGTTCAGTTGAGCTATTTCCACATGATTGGTACGTGAATAATGCTGTTTTAGCCAAATGATGGTGAATTCTTCCATGAGAAAGACACATCTTTGACAAGCATTCATCTTATGTTGGAACATACTAAGTTTTTGGTGTTAATGGCCTCCGTGTTACCATTATTTTACTTTCAAGAGAGTTATGGAAACGCATTTATTTAAACAGAAATACAATTTATTCGAAGATTTGCTTTTACAGAGATCTTTTTCTTGAAATATTAAAAGAATCATTTTAGATAATACATTTCACTGGTGGAGTTCTTAAATATGTATGATATTGATTTGTCTATAATTGGATCAATCCCAAATATCAATATAAATGAAAAATTGAAGGAGTGATTTTAGCCAGTCTGTACAACACCATAGTAATTCTCAAACAAGTTCAGCATTGTGGCTCATTAAGTGGGGTAAGGGAGGGGTTCTATTATTCATTTTGCTGACATGAGAAATGAATAGGAAGGAAGCACTGCCCCTTTTCTTGGTTAAACTTGGTGATGATGAGAACAGGCTTGCTCCACATACAGAACTTTCTGAACCATACTGCCATGGGCAACTAAGCTTTGCCCGTTGGCAACCTGTGTGCCTTGAAATCATGTAATGAATGGGCCACCTATACCAGTCTGTGGTTGGTTCATCCCATAATCAGCTCCAGGATTGTACAGAAAGTGCTTAGATGCCACAAATATGCCTGTGCATGCTGGGACAACTAGGGCAACTGAGACTTTTCTCTGGCTTACCCAAGCTTTACTTTGATTTACTGGCACACGCTGGTACTTAACTTTAAGTAGAGAAGTTAGAACAGGAACAAAACTGTTGCTACTTCTTTTTCTCTCCCCTCCCCATCCCCTTCAAAATCAGTTCTAACACATTGTTTTTAAATGTTCTCATATTAGAGAACTGTTCACAGCAAACATGTCTACTCACCATATTTCCTAGTTTGCCAAGGGTAAAACTTAGAAATTCTCTTTTAACTAGTGCTTCATTACCAGTAGAGTTTGAATCACCAGGCTTTCTGATTTCCTTATGATGTAGTATCTGGAGAAAAGAAAGAGTTCTGATTTGAAAATTGGAAGGCCTTTAATTGTTTGCATGAAGATGGTCGATTTTTGATGGCTTCTTTCTCTTACAGCACATCCTCCTTAAGACAGGAGGCTGGGCCCTTTTTCAAGGTCATGTTTTCTATGTGATTGTCATGCTGCAATAATTATACTACAAAACTCTCATCAAACTGCATTACAAATGATGCTGTTTAAACAATCAACTAGCTTTAATCTTATGTTTTAAATAAATAATATATGTGCAGATTGCCTACAGCCTTTTTAAAGGAAAATAGTCCTACTCACGAAATCTATAATTTTGGTCTGTTGTTTAAAGTCTGTTAACCACAATCTTCTTTACCTTTAACATATTCATATGTTGATGATGTTTTTTACATGAAATAATATTAAGTACCCCTTGTCCATAGGAAATTGTCTCTGAAAAAAGTTCCCTCTTTATCCTCTGCAAAAGAAACAAAAAGATTGCCAGATTATTTATTTTATCATCGATGCATATATGAGTATATTTCCATTCATTTGTTGCTGAGTTATCAAATTTTCAACTCACCAATAGTATAAGTGATTACAAAAACTAGATCCTATCTATAGTATAGGTGCTAGACACAATGGGAAAAATTATGAATGCTGATCATAGAAATTATGCATCTTTTAAATCTATTACTGTTTTATTTGAAATAAATAATAATTATGCACATTTTTAAAAGATCACTTTTGTCATTTTCTCTCCCTTTCAGCTGTTATACATTTCCTTATTTGACTTTTTTTTTTTTGCGGTACGCAGGCCTCTAACTGCTGTGGCCTCTCCCGTTGCGGAGCACAGGCTCCGGACGCGCAGGCTCAGCGGCCATGGCTCACGGGCCCAGCCGCTCCGCGGCATGTGGGATCTTCCCGGACCGGGGCACGAACCCGTGTCCCCTGCATCGGCAGGCGGACTCTCAACCACTGCGCCACCAGGGAAGCCCCTGACTTGTTTTTTTTAACTGAAAGTGTTCTTAAACCTAAGAATGTAGGGTCCAGAAGAAATCTTCCGAGCATTGCTTTAAAACCTTTTTTTCGCTCACCACTTTACCAAAGAAAAGGGCAGGATGGGCATGGTGGGTGGAGGGGAGAAAGCAGAGAAGAAAGAAATAAGAAGTCAGTAGCAGATCCATGCAGCAGTAAAACCTCAAATAAAATCACATTCAAAGAATCTCTTGCGGTTTCACACAATATGGTAAAATTAGAGATTGCAGGAAACCAACTAAATTAAACTGGGAGCATTTGAAGAGAAATGAGCAGACTTTATGAAAATGACACATTGACTGACCAGTATGCTTTTTTTATCAACAATTTCTTTGTTAAGACGCAGATCAAAGGAACCTGCATATGTTTTCATTTTGTTCTAACTAGAAAATTACATCCAGATGTTTAATAGGCATTTGGTTGGTTTTTCAGCATTGATTAGATATGTTGGTTCTGTTTGCTTACAAGTGTAGCCGGATCATTAGCTAATGCAAAGAAATGTTTGCTGTGAGTTGCTAATTAGGGCTTTTGGAAACCCTCCATGCTCAAGAACAATTTGTACAGTGGCCAGAGAACTTGTGGGACTTGGGGAAGTTGTTTTCCTTTCTCTGTCAGGGTGGGGAGAAGCAGACAGCCCAGTTCCCTAATCTCTTTTTGCCTAGGGGGATTGCGATGCTATCCCTGAGGACTGGAGTGCAAATAAATTAGGAAGAGACCACACAGGCACTCCCAAACCCAGAGATAAATGTGCTCTTTCTGGAACCACCACAATGCTGTCTTTGGGGGTTGGGGGAGCGAACGTCTAAAATGCTAAACATTAACATGTCGAAGATGCTTGGTGCTAATGTTATCAAATACACAGCCTTTTAAAGTATACTTTAGAGACAGATGGGAAAGCCCTTTATGATAAACGAGTGTACTTGAATTCATTACTGTAGTACTTATAATTGAAAATGTCTCCTTTGCAATTTCAGTACTTTTACAGGGTACAAGAGACCGAGCTTTGGAAGGGGGAGGCTGGGGCTCGCGAAAGGAGTGAGGGCGTGTAATTTTGGAGACGAGGATGAGACTGGGAGGAAATGCAGTGTTTACTTTCACAGCCCACCCATTTGTTTACCTTGTTGAGGCCCCAAAACTTGTCGGAGATTAGCCGTTCACACGGTGTTCAAATAAACTGAGAATTTGAGGCACCAGGCGGATAAACTTCTTAACTGGCCAGTCATGTTTTTAAAAACACTTGGCCTGCGGAAGAACACCACCTCAGCTGGGGCGAATTTTGTTTATGTAAGTCTGAACTTCTACAGAGGTGTAGGTCCAAAATAGCCTGTGTTTAGAAGTCCTCCTAGAGGTGCAGATACAAATGTTCCTCTACATCTCACCGCCCCTTCCAGGCCTGCTTACATCTCTTGCCCATGTATGGCACACGTGTTAATTTGTTAATGTGGACTGGTAAAAGTTGGGATAATACACTTTTTTTTTTTTTAATCCTTTCGGTTTAGCATTTAGCTCAACAGAAGCTGAAGGGCATTTGGTAGACAAAAGAACAAGTAGTTAAAGGAAGTACCTTTGACGGCTCCTTCCTACATATTCGCATAATAGAGCAAACCCTGGCCACTTAATACCCTCTGCAATTACCCACCTTGCTGCAGGCCTTGGACTTGCTAGGAAACCAACCTTAAACAGGGGCACCTTTCCTCTGGCCTTAAAAGCCTTTGCTTTTGGCAGTATTATTTAAATAACTTTTCTTCCTGAAGCTAGCAATTTCTCTGAAGGGTTACAGCTGAGTTCAGCTAATCTCTGATCGCTTGGTGCCCCTCACGGTTGAAGGCAGGTGAACTTTGGAGATGACAAAGGGGCTAGAAAGCAAGTGAATATTCCACATACCTCCATGGCTTCTAGAATGCTAAGTCTAGACCTAGATGAACAAGCCAAGTGACATAATTACAGAATGTTGGAACATTTCACAAGACGACTGGCCTGGGCTCTTTAAAAAGTCAGCGTCGTGAGAGGGAGAAAAAAAAATTGGGGAAGGACTGTTCCCTAAAAACAAAGACATATGATGAAAATGCAATGTCTGAATCTTTATTGGCTCCTGGTTCAAAAAAGCCCAGCAACTATAAAAGATGTTCTTGGGCAGTTTTAATGTGGACTCGATATTAGGTAATATGGAATTATGGCTAATTTTTTTTTTTTTAATGTGAGAATTGTGGTCGTGTCAGAGGATGTTCTGAGAGGATGCATGGTGTTACATGCAACATCAAATGATGTCTGCAACTGCAGGAAAAAAGTGTGGAAAAAGAGAAAGCAAATCTGACAAAAAGTCTACAGTTATAGAATTTAGGGATAGAATCTGCAGCTATTCATTTTACTATCCTTTCAACATTTCTGTATGTTTGAAATTTTTCATGATAAAAAGTGGAAAGCCATTTTAGGTTCATTGTCTACATCTTTTTCTTCATATGTTAATGGAAATTCCCTTCGTAGTTAAAAGATTGGCTTATGGGCTTCTCTGGTGGCACAGTGGTTAAGAATCCGCCTGCCAATGCAGGGGACACGGGTTTGAGCCCTGGTCCGGGAAGATCCCACATGCCTCAGAGCAACTAAGCCCTTGCGCCACAGCTACTGAGCCTGCGCTCTAGAGCCCACAAGCCACAACTACTGAGCGCGCACGCCTAGAGCCCATGCTCCGCAACAAGAGAAGCCACCGCAATGAGAAGCCCACGCACCACAACGAAGAGTAGCCCCCCTCGCTGCAACTAGAGAAAGCCCGTGCTCAGCAACAAAGACCCAACTCAGCCAATAAATAAATAAATAAAAAAGGTTGGCTTATGATGTTTCTACTTTTAAAGAGTACGAAAAAATTGGCAATCTTTTTCTTTTTTTTCCCCGGATCATGCTAAACCTATTGTACTAACACCCAGAGTATTACCTGGTGTTTTTCTCTGGATCTTTTAGTTCTTGTATTATGCATGATATTTTATTTTTGTTTGTTTTTTTCTGCAATCTCAAATGTCCCTTAGTTATCAATTAACATACAACAGAAATCTTTAAATAAATTAGGACATCACATTAGCAATCCTCTAATGCATCGTTCTGTGGACCATCAAGCTCTAAATCACCAGAAAATCTACCATAAAATAAACAACTGCTTACATACTAAGAATAAGGTAGTAGCAAATAAATTTTATTTCAGTTTCTTAATTCCCATTATAACTAGTTGTTCTCCTCACGTTTTCATCACTTGAACCCAGAAATGAAATTTATAAATTGTTAGTTTGATTTGGAAATTTCCTTAATATTTTAAAATATAATGCTGAAACAGATTATTGCTCTTTGTGCTAAGCTTTAAATATTAATCTTGTAAAGAAATGAAAATAGCACTAAATCTTGGATGCTGATATCATGAACATCTAGAATCACAGAGGCACATATTTATGATGTGCAAATAAACAGTTTTCCAAAAAGTTGTGAAAAGTGACAAGGCATCATCTGAGGGTTGACAGTTGGAATGCCCCATCCATCAATTTTTTCTCTTTAATCATGGCTATTTAGCATGATTTTGTTTTTCCTCTCACCATTATGTTGACTGAAAGGAAACATTCTGTGACAATGGTAAGCAGATTCCAGTCTGTGCGTGAACAGATTAAATTCACAACTTCCAGTGAAAAACTTGAGTGCATTAAAGGGAGGCAAATATGAAAATATAGGAAAACCAGTACTTTTAACACAGTGTCCAATATATCTAGCCACCATCCACATAAGCAATGCTTATGTAAAATGAAAAAGATAAAAATAACTCTTTCACCGTGACAGAAAAAGCCCCATGGGGACAGAGTTACCATTCTGGTTTCCCCCATTGGCAGTCTCCACACTTCAGAAGAACTGGCAAGCTACAATTGGCACTTGAAAAAGTGTTACAGAACATTGACAAGTATTAGAGAAATGTTGATTAATGTAAACAGCCTGCCTCAAGGAATAATACCTTTCTTAAGAAAACTGGTTTCTAATTAGCATTCCTATGGATATGGGTATCTCCAGGTAACTCCAGGAAGTTTTTCAAGAAGTTATTTGCCTTTGCTGTTGAGTGGGGGCATCAGCATATTTATATCTTTAATTTCTGAAAACTTTAAAAAATTGGTAGGTTAAAAAGTCAATGGACCTTCATAAGAAAGAACAAATTTTGCCATTGGCAGAAACATGGATGGACTTGGAGGATATTATGCTAAGTGAAATAAGTCACAGAGAAAGACAGATACTGTATGCTATCACTTATATGTGGAATCTAAAAAAAACAACAAACTAGTGAATATAACAAAAAAGAAGCAAACTCACAGATACAGAGAACAAACTAGTGGTTAACAGTAGGTAGATGGGGTGGGAGGAGTGGCAGGTATAAACCATTGGGTATAAGATAGGCTCAAGGACGTATTTTACAACACAGGGAATAGCCAATACTTTGTAATAATTGTAAAGGGAATATAAGCTTTATAAAATTGTATAAAAAATAAGTAGTCAATCAGTGGACCTTAAAAAGGAAGGAAATTCTGACACACACTACAACATGGAGGACTTTATGCTAGTGAAATAAGCCAGATACAAAAAGACAAATACTTTATGATTCTACTTATATGAGGTACCTAGAGTAGGCAAATTCATAGACAGAAAAGAGAACTGAGGTTGTCAGGGGCTGGGGAGAGGAAAGGGTGGGGAGTTATTGCTTAACAGGTACAGAGTTTTCGTTTTGCAAGATGGATAGAGTTCTGTGGATGGATGGTGGTGATGGCACCACCACAGTGTGAATGTACTTAATGACACTGAACTGTGCATTTCAAAATGGTTAAGATGATAAATTTTATGTGTAATGTTACCAATTATTTTTTTAAAGTCAGTAGGATTCCTTTTTTTGGTTATGTACCAGTTTTACAGTGGATTCTTATCCTATTCATTTCCTGAAGTTCTGCATACCATTGTTTGTTTATTGAGCACTTAGTACGTGTCAGGCGCTGTTCTAAGTGCTTTATTGTTTGTATTACCTCATTTGACCCTCAAGGCATTTCTATTACCATCCCTATTTTACTGACCAGAAACCTGAGGCCCAGAGTCACTTGTAGGAGAGCTGGGTTTTGAACCCTGGTATTCTGGAGAACTCACTGTTAGCCACTGGCCACAGCGAGTACTAGTTACCCTTCAGAGTGCCATTTCTTATTCTCTCCTCAAATCCCTCATTGATCTATTGATAGAAAAACACATACGTATTTTGCTCACAAGCTTGGTAGGCTTTCTTAGTACTTTGGAGGTGAGGTTGATAATTTAAGAATATATATTCCTGCAAACAGAGCTCCCTCGGGGCTCTAGAACTGTGTCTGCCAGCAGAGAAATGCAGCCACCTTCAGTTGTGTGCTTTCTGGCAGCACCTGATCCATACACCAAGTTACAGTTCAGCAAGAAAAGATGGGCTCAGTAGCCAGCTGAAGCAGAGGAATGCTAGAGACAGCAAATCTTAATTTCAACTAGGACGGCAAAGCAACTGTCTTGATTCACAACGTTGCAAATATTACACTTTAAAAAAATAAAAAAAGCAGGGGGATATATAGAGTTCTGTGATTAATGATGCTTTGAGATGTCCCAGTAATGGTAGACGTGTAGTCTGGGTCCTGATAATATGTTTGGAAACATTTGACCTGTTGAATGTAAATGGATTGTTTCTATCCTCCAAAACCCTCTTAAAATCAATGGATTTTGAGTATCTTTGGCCATGAACCATACTAAGAAATACATTTTAAAAGCCTCAGTTCAGTTCTGTCTCTTTCACATACACAGGGGTCATATACACAGGTAGCAACACAATTTTAAAACATTACTTTAAATTATGTTATTGTACTCGTCAGTGTTCTCCAGAGGAACAGAACCAATAGGAGAGAAAGAGAAGAGATTTATTAAAGGAATTGACCAATGCAGTTATGGAGGCCTTGAATCTGCCATCTGTAAGTCAGAGAACCAGGAAAGCCAGTGGTACAATTCAGTTTGAGTCTGAAGACCTGAGAACCAAGGGGCTACTTGTGTAAGTCCCAGAGTCCGAAGGCTAGGGAACCAGGAGCTTGACATCCCAGCTCAAGAAGAGAGGAGAGCTGGCCCTTCCTCCTTTTTTTCTGTTTGGAGGCCCCCAATGGATTGGATGATGCCCACCCGCATTGGTGATGGTGATCTTGACTTAGTCTACTGAATCAAATGCTTATTTCCAGAAGTGCCCTCACGGACACACCCAGACTGCTTTGTCAGCTATCTGAGCATCCCTTAGCCCAGTCAAGTTGACACCTAAAGTGAACCATTACAGCTATAGAATTTTTCAATTTGATTATTAACAACTTCAGCTTATGGAAAGTCATTAACCCCAAAACCATATTCATGCAAAATGGTGACACAAGTCTACTCAATAACATTAGGACAGATTGTTCCTTCCTTTACATTTTTGGCAATGATAACTCATAATCCCTACCTTAAATGCCACTGCAAAGTTCCAGATCAATAGGATTCGAAGCTCTTCAGAGAACTTCCTGCATAATTCTTTTGTCACTCCCTTCTCTGCTGGCCCTTTACTGCCTCAAGTTTCCATCTCCGCTCTCAGGATCCCCATCCTATCACCCACATCCCATGGCATCCCTCATCCTCCTTCCTGCCCCATCCCACCCCAAGCCTAGAGTGGTTTAACAAAAAGAGTATCAGACTCAGAAACAGAGGATCCTGAAATGGAATCGCTATCTGCCTCTTACTGTATGACCTTGGGCAAACTACTCCCCTCTCTGAGCATCAGTTTCCTCACCTATAAAACCAGGAAAACAGCACAGGTCTCTGGTTGCATGGACTGAAAGAGATAAGCTGAGATAACACAGTATCCTGCTTCACTCAGTGCTTGATCCTGAGAACCTTGTTCCTTTCCCTCTTTTGCCTGGGGCTTGATGAAGGCCCTACCCTAGGTTACTAGGAGCTGGGGGATTACCACCCCTGCTATTATGCATCCTTGAAAATCAGATAGCACAGATTCTAAAAGTGTGTTCTGTGGAACTCTAGTCCAACCATGGCCCAATACTCTGGGGCCCAAGAAATACGTCACCATGGTGTTTCTTGGAGGCAGGAACCATGGATCTTGAATGTCTTCCTATTCATAGACTGTCTCATACTCAAGGAAAAACACCCCTGGTACATATATCTTTTTTGGAAGTGAAAATACAATTTGGGGTGGGAGTGCTATGAAAACAAATAATGAACAACATACAATGGTTATTCTGGGTGGCTAAATGCCCCGAGTTCCCCATTTAGATAATATAATAAGAAAAATGTGGCTAACCAGTGAGAGGTTAACGGAATTATGTCTCAAATACGCTCTTCTTGAGTGCCACACCATCTCACCCAATGAATGTGAAGCTGTGCGTTGGAAAGACCTTGAGAAACACATATAGAAATTATAATATCTAATCAGTCAATTAGATATTAACTGAACTCTTTTGAGGAATGTGATCTGGCCTAGGATTCTTTTTGAACTGGGAACTTCCACTTTGCTTTCACATCATCTATTTTATTAGCGATGGCCAAAGCCTCTCAATCTGTGAATAAGGTTTAGTGAGAATTGATGAGCCATGCCTAAGTAAGAATCCTAATGGCCATGGGTTGCTGTTCTGTAGTAGAAGTCAAACTCAATTATCTTTAAATTCAACAATTCTCTGTCAACCAAGGGTCACTTTAGGACCTCTTCTATGTGTCTTTCTTCATTGGAAATCTTTTGTTTGAAATCAGGCCTACTTTAGAAAGACAAAAAAATTGAAATATAAAACCTTCATTTATGAGGAGAGTGAAAGGAAAAGAAGGGATTTTTCTTTCTAGATTTGGCTTTTTCCAGTAAGGATGATTAAACCATCGGGTAAACAATCTTGGCTACTCAGATCAGACTAAAAAAAAAAAATCCAAAACCCTCATGATTTATAAAGCACAGTATGCTTAGCACTGCTGTGTACAGAGACCAATTCTACCAGCTTTTACATCTCTGTTGCTCCCTCCCCCGACTGCAGCCATTTAAGGGGGAGTTCTATTTGGGAAGATAGAACAAAGCCTATTTTTATGCTGTCAACAGTGCAGAGCTCCCAGTGGTGGAGGAGGGGAGAAGAGGAACGAATAATGAACAAGGAAGAGAAGGTGGTACTTAGTTCTCCTTAAATTTTACTTAGTAAGAATTCCTTCAGTGTCAGATGGGAGGCATATCTAGAATTTGCAGTCTGTCAACTCGTATCCAGTGTCTTCAAACAAATTCCAGGAAACACAGACCTCTTTTTCAATAAACATGTTCACATAATAATACATTAGCAGACATTAGGACCAGCATGGACTGGAAGGTCTACAGTTACACTGGGCTAGAATTATGAAATTCTTTCTAAGAATGAAGTATTCTCAATTCCATCATTCTTTTGGGTTGAGTATGGAAGACAACATGGTTTGGGGGAAGGGCCAGGGGTGAGGGTGTTGGTTGTGGATGGAAGATGTTAATGATGGGAACTTTTTATTTCCAGTGCAAAAAGAGCATAAGATGTTCCTCCTGTGAACCCTATCATTCACATTCTTGAAAAGTGTTTTGAAAGGATTCTGCATAGTTCTACAATCTCATCAGATTCCCAGTAGGAATCTCAAGCTGGATTTAGTTTCACTGAATTTAGCTCAGTGGTCTATATAGTTCTTCCATATGAAAAGGGAATCAGTAGGGCAACAGCCTCTTCAAATATTGGCTTTAGTACTCAGAAAAGTACAGATCCTGTGCAATCCAGCAAGCCTTTAAAGTGAATGGAATTTCTTTGGTGAAGTGGGTTTTTTCCATCCACAACAACTCTTTTAGGGGCTAATGCCCTACTCATGAGGCTCCATTTGTAGACCTTTTCACGAGCCGTCTAGATAGTATCATTCACCTAGGCTGTTGGTCCTCAGTAGGTGGACATTTTCTACTTTTTTAATTCATTAAGACTTAGCTGCGCCATGTTTCATTTGGGGGGATTAAATGGAAATTAAAAGTTATGATGCATAATTCATTCCAGGTAACAAGTTATGAACCAATATGTTTATTTGGATGTACCAAAAACACGGTTCTGTCCTGGCTTTGAGAACATCAGGAACTATATAAAAGTTAATTCCTCTTTCAGAGAGCGCACAGTATAGCTGGGAAATCAAACTTATACTTTATTTTTTAAAATTTTATTGAAGTATAGTTGATTTACAACGTTGTGTTTAATTTTTGCTGTACAGCAAGGTGACTCAGTTATACATATATATATATACATTCTTTTCCATTATGGTTTATCAAAGGATATTGAATATAGTTCCCTGTGCTATACAGTAGGACCTTGTTATTTATCCATCCTATATATAGTAGCTTGAAGCTGTTAATCCCAACCTCCCAGTCCTTCCCTCCTCTCCGCCTCCCCCTTGGCAACCACAAGTCTGTTCTCTATATCTGTGAGTCTGTTTTTGTTTTGTAGATATGTTCATTTGTGTCGTGTTTTAGATTCCACATGGTATATGTCTTTCTCTTTCTGACTTACTTCGTCCTTGTTGGTTATCCATTTTAAATATAGCAGTTGTACATGTCAATCCCAAACTCCCTATTTATCACTCCTCAACGAGCTTCCCTCCTGATAACCATAAGTTCATTATCTAAGTCTGTGAGTCTGTTTCTGTTTTGTAAATGAGTTCATTTGTATCTTTTTTCTTTAGAGTCTGCATATAAGTGATATCATATGGTATAAACGATATCATACAATATTTCTCTTTCTCTGTCTGACTTAACTTTACTCAATATGACAATCTCTAGGTCCATCCATGTTGCTGCAAATGGCATTATTTCATTCTTTTTAATGGCTGAGTAATATTCCATGTCATATACACACACACATATACCACATCTTCTTTATCCATTCATCTGTCGATGGACATTTAGGTTGTCTCCATGCCTTGGCTATTGTGACTAGTACTGCTATGAACATAGGAGTGCATCTATCTTTTTGAATTATAGTTTTGTCTGGGTATATGCCCAGGAGTGGGATTGCTGGATCTTATGGCAACTCTGTTTTTATATACTTACACTTTAAATGATGAGTACTAACAACATCAAAGAAACTTTAAGACAGTTCATGCTAAGGATCAAATGAGTGTTACGTTCAATGAGCCCTGTAGGAATTAGTGGAGCCATGTGCCCGGAAATGGTATCATGAAGTCTTCAATACCTCACTGAGGGACTCAGATTCTTTCAGGTGGCACTGGGCCTTGATGCTATATGCTCCTGGTAGGGCACAACCAAATACTGACATATTTCATTCTCTCATACAAATAAAGACTAATTTTACTAGCAGAAAATGGCTCATAGCTATGCAGTTTAAAGTAAAAGCCATGAATACAGCTTCATGAAAAATCTGGCTATCGAGCTAGGCCTGGACAACTGTCTTTGAGCTTTGCCAATAATATTTGTTTTCTACTCCTTAATTCCTTCCAAATACTCATAGCACCAAAGGTATAAAAAACTTATAGGGGGGCTTCCCTGGTGGCACAGTGGTTGAGAGTCCGCCTGCCCATGCAGGGGACACGGGTTCGTGCCCCAGTCCGGGAAGATCCCACATGCCGCGGAGCGGCTGGGCCCGTGAGCCATGGCCGCTGAGCCTGCGCATCCGGAGCCTGTGCTCCGCAACGGGAGAGGCCACAACAGTGAGAGGCCCGCGTATGGCAAAAACAAACAAACAAAAAAACCTTATAGGGTGAAGACTTAAGTGTAAAAGTTCTATCCATTAACTTAATTGGATCTTCATTTGGTGAAGAACCGGCACAGAGAAGGCTGTCATTGTTCGATTTTAGCAATGAGTTACTTTGGCCCAGCTCCTGAAACACTCGTATCCCCTGAAGCATAATTTTGGGACCATTTGCAAACTGTAGGAGTGATCAGAGGGGGATCTTCAGGTGCCACGGCAGGTTGAAGGAAGATGCCTTTTGGCACCTTTATAGCCCTCCGCTATCATCATCATTGTTTTCTGGTGGTCATTCCTGAGTTCACTGGTCTAAGTACTTTATACATGAATTCATTTATTCTTCACAACAATTCTAAAATCGGTACTATTATCACCTCCTGTGCTGGTTAATTTTATGTGTCAACTTGACTAGGCTAAGGGATGCCCAGATAGCTGTTAAAACATTACTTCTGGGTGTGTGTGTGGGAGTGTTTCTGGAAGAGATTAGCATTTGAATCAGTAGACCAAGTAAAGAAGATAGTCTTCACCAACATGGGTGGGCATCATTCAATGTACAGAACAAAGAGGAAGGGCAAATTTGCTCTTTGCTTGAGCTGAGACAGACATCTTCTGCCCTCCAACATCAGCACTCCTGGTTCTAGAGCCTTAGGACTTTGACTGAATTACACACTGGCTTCCCTGGTTCTCCAGCTTGAAGACTGCAGACTGTGGGGCTTCTCAGCCTCCACAGTCATGTGAGCCAATTCCTATAATAAATCTCCCCTCATCTCTCTTTCTCTCTGCATATATGTACATCCTATTGCTTCTTTTTCTCTGGAGAACTCTATTACAACTCCATTTCACATATGGGAATACTGAGGCACAGAGAGTTAATAGCTTTCCCCAAATCTCACAGCTAGTGGGTGGCAGAGCCACTCTGCAGTCAGCATTCCTTAAGCAGTGTGCCTGCCACCCCTCGGGTAGATTAGTGACTACCCCTTTGAGCTAAGTCCTAACTTCTGGGTTTAACTGAAGGAGCTGGACCCGGAGAAGTCCAGTTTGGAAATGGTTGGAGTTCCTGACACCCAGGAGCATGAGAAAAGCCCTGGAAGAAGAGAGTTCTCTTGAGCTCACGGACAGTAGCGGCAACACAAAAGTGGCACATTTTTGAACAGGCGCAAGATTTGTCAAGATAAACTACATCTGCTCTGATTCTTTCCTGGCATCCTTTTTCTTCACTTCCAGTCCTTAAGGAAATTGAAGCAGCTTGTAGTAAGGCTTGTTCTTTCCCAGGGCCTCTCGGTCTCCTGTGCAGTTAGTTTGAGTGGGCAAACGTGCGCTTTACCACAGGGAAGGGAGAATAGACACGGTTGGAAAATGTGCCTGGTAGCGCTTCTAGGAGAGGGGATTTCTCCTCCCTCTCATCGCAAGTGGTTACTCTGGGAGACTCCCTTTTGCCCTTTGATTTCCACCCCCTTTCTACTCTCTTCTTGCCCTCCTCCCTCACCGTCCTCCGTTCCCTCCAAATGACAACCTTGGACACATTTATTGAAGGGTGTCGTTACTGTAAGACACTATGTTCCATCTTTCTCTATTTTGCTTCCTGCCGTCCTGAAGCACCAGGCTAGTGTTCCCAGTGCATTCTGAGGATACTTAGACTAACGAGGTAAACAGAGGTAGGGAGCCTTGCTTAGGAGTCCTGGCCTTGGCCCCATCTTTCTCTGCACGTGAACCAGGGACACACTGATTTCGAAGTGCGTAGGTGTGGGAGCTGGTTATGGCACTTGCCCAGCTAGTTCTTTTTCCCCATTTGGCTGTTCAGGGTATTTCTGTTCTTCCCTTCAGCAAAGATCCCTGGAGGAGTAGAGAGGGCAGTGACAGGAGCTGTACCTCAGAACCCTTTTCTGAACTTCTGATATCAGGAGGACAGTGTTAGGTAATGCTAAATGGCTGGGGTAAGAGAGGCAAAGGTATGTAGTCCCGACAGAGGCCACAAATGGACTGGCTGTACCTTTGTCAATATTGAATCAAGAGCCATAAAATATTTCATCCTCTCTAATCCAATAATCCCACTGTTGGAACTGTGTCCGAGGAAAGAGTTCAAAGTAAGACAAGATAATTACAAGTACAGCTGGTGCCCAGATCTTAGTTTCTAAATACTGTTATCCATGGATGGGTAACACAGCCCCTTGGAGAAATCATTCATTCAGATCTGGGGCAGGGAGACCTCTCACTGTCAGTAAGTAAAATGGTGCTCAGAGGATGAAGAGTTTTGGGTGGAGAGGTAGTGAATTCTGCTTTGGCTTGAGTTTGGGGTAGCTGGGAGATACACAGCTGGAGATGTTCAGTGGGGGATGCATAGATGTGGATGTGTAGGTCTGTGTAGACATATAGGTATAAATATAGACATGGTGCAAATGGATAATAGGGCCGAATAGTTCCCTACATCACTTTGCAGAAAAATTCTCTCAGATGCTTGGGAACATGCGTATTTCTGGGACCCACCTCAGGGAGCAGGACAAACTGCATTTTAAGGTATTCTCCAAATCACATTTTGTGCACGTATCAGTCTAAGAAATACTTATTTAAAAGATTGTGAAAATGCAAAGAGCCATTATGAGACTGAGAAGATAGAGAAGTAAGAGGTAGCCCTGGATAATGCAGTCCACAGAGCCAAGAAACCGAGTGTTTTACTGCAGAGCCCTGGACCATGTTGCTGAGAGGGCAAAAGAGTTACTACAAGCATAAATGTAAAAAGAGAAGCCATAAAAGAATAGAAGAACATATGGGTAAAATTTTACCTGATCACAAGATAGAGAGCTTTGTAAGCATAAAAGCAAAGGAAGAAAACAAAGTATTGCCACGTTTGACCACATGAATGTTAAATACTTCAGCAGGTGAAAAAAATGACAAACATTAATATAAGAAATGGGGGGGAAAAAAAGAAAGGGGGAAATCTTGTAGCACAGATGACCAAGTAAAGTAATATCATTAATATATGAAACTTATATAATCCACTCAGGAAACTATGACTATCCTAGTAGAAAAATGAGCAAACACATGAACAGGCAATTCCCAAAGGAAATACAATTGTCAATTATATGAAAAAAATAAATATGAAATGCATATTAAAGCAAAAATGAAATGCCTTTTTTTTCCAGATTCCCCATATAAGTGAGATCATGCAGTATTTGTCTTTGTCTGACTTATCCCACTTAGTATGATGCCCAAAATGCCATTTTTAACTCCTCAAATTGGCAAATACTGGTACCAAAAAGTGTAGTAATGCTCTGGCCTAGAGAGTCAGGGAAACAAGCAAAGTCCTCCACTGTTAGTAGAATGTATTTGGTGCAATTTTTCTGAAAGGCATTTGGAAGTATATACCAAAAATTTGAAAATATTTCTACCCTTCAAAAAGCAATTCTGCTTCTAGGAATTTAGCTTTCACAGTTATGTAAAAAGATGTTCTTTCCAATATTATTGGTAATATCAACAAACTGGAAACAACTTGAACGCCCAACAACAGTGATTTGGTTCAATAAATTATGGAAGTCATATAATGCTATATTTTCAAAAGCCTTTACAAAGTATGCTTTAGTAAAAAGATTCCAAACTTGGGTTCCAGGCAGTAATAGAAGTGAGTGAAGTAGTCTGGATATAGAGTGAAGACATGGAGAAAAGAAGAACTATTTCATTTTCCTCTTAGTTCTATCACTTTTTTTTTTAAAGAGTGTTAGGTGAAATTATAAACAGCAACTGACAATCTCAGTTGGAGAGCAATGGGGAGCAGTGGGGACTGCAGTAAAGTAGAAAGCACAGCCCTATCTCACAGGATCAGCTGAGCTCCATGTGGTTGAACACCCTGTGAGCCAATCAGATCTATTTATTGGCTACTAATTTACAACCTTTGCTTTCAATTTTTTTGGCAAGAAAATGTTTATAATTGTTAAGTGAAAATAAATAGGTTCCACAGTAGTAACTGTCTAATAGTGAATGTAGTATATCATACTATGATACTGAATTGGATAATACTTGTGTGTATTTGTATGTGTGTAGGTGTGTACATCTTAATATATGCACAGCAAAAAGCCTAGAAAGAGATAAGCCAAAATGTGACTTTATGTAGGCCTTTGTGATCACAAGCTGTTTTAATTTTTTCTTTAATATCTTTGCATTTTTAATATTTTCCATAACAAATGCATACACGTTACTTTTAAAAACAACCAAACCCACCAACAAAAGTTTATTTTGAAAACACCTAGGCTCAGTTTTGACGTTCAGGAAGGATTTTCCTGAAAAGCACAGATGGAGTCCTCTCTAGCAGTTGTACTGTCAGCTCTTCACCTGAAGCTGGGTCTGGTAAGCTTGGTTGTTGTCGTTGTTATTATTCTATTGTCTTTGAAATGCTCACTGGCTTTTGGCAACCTTGTGCTCATCACCATTGCCAAGAAGTTTATGGAAGTGTGAGCCAGTGACAGTTTACCCATTCTAAGTTTTGAAAAAGTTCTATTTCTTCATAGTTAGAGATGTACACTTTAATAAAGATAACCATACAAACGTATACGATCAACTCCAGACCTGGCAGTGCTATTAGTTTAAACAGCATGAATCCCTGTGCTATACTTCAGTTGTTCAAACGTCCTTATGAAAACATTATGAAAATGTTGCCATTCATACAGGTACGTGGGTAGTCTTTTTTTTTTGTTCTTTACATCGGCAGTCTTAAACATCAATAAGTTGGCTGTTTTCCCCTGAGCTGGAGAACAGCGGCCAATTCACACTTTGGAAGTCAGGCCAGCAAATCTAGAGAAGGCAAATACAGAGTTGCAAACCTGTGAGTGCTTTTATTCCCTTCACAGACTTCCAGAGCAAAATGGATTGCTTTGCAATTGTGAAGGGGAAAAAAGAAAAGAAGGAAAGAATGTGTTGGCTTTGTCTGCCCCCGGTTTGAGTAGAGGGGATTTTTTTTTTCTTTTTTTGGATGAAGAGTGGGATCTTAATGGGCGCTCCTAGTCGGCCGAGGCAGCCTCTGAAAGCTCCTCTTTGTCAGAGGAGTCCAAGATAGAAGGATTCATTGTTTCCCAGTCTGAAGTTATCACTCTTCCCTTTATCCTTTCTTTTGGACCTTTTAGTGTTTGCTTTATCAGAATATTTTAATCCCTACTGTGGTGACTGGTGTAATTTATCTCATTAAGCCTCTCCTATTTTCTTCTGTTTACATGACCAATATTATTATGTTTTATGGGGCTTATACCAACAAGCCACTCCTTTGTCTCATTGTTTCAGCTCTAGGCCAAAAATCAACAAACGAAGTTTTATCTTTCCAATCTTGGACCTCACCTACTTGTCATTCAGTTTGTACAGGTTGCATGAAGAGCATGTTCCTTTGAAAACAAAGCAAGGATTCATTTTTATGACCTAAAACCAAACAATTACCTTTCTCAAAAGGTCCTGGTCATCTCTTATAGACTGGCAGAGACTCACCTTATGAGGTGGAAAAAAAGCAGATACTTCCTTGTGGGTTGAAAGCCCAAAGTCCCCTAGCAATAATGCCCTGCTTCCTAACTAGTGTATCTTCCATAGTGTATGGAATATCCTAGAAGCAGAGAACCTGAGCACTGGAAGGCACCTGGTGAGGTTATCTCATCCAAACCCTGCCCTTCAGCAAGACCACACCCAAGCCAGACTGAGCCAGACCAGAGGAGAATCAGTCGTTTTAAAGGCATATGAAGGAGAGCCTTCACTCAACCAGTCACAAATATCATGTCAGAAAATTCCTTCTCTAAAAAACCAGCCTAATAAAAGCTTTGTCATTTCTTCAGTCACTCTTTTTCTTTTCCAGACTGAAAATAACAGGGTACCATCCTCAGGGAATCAACAACAGTTTAATGAGCAGTAACTTCCTACAAGGCAGTGGTTCTCAGACGTTAGTGCACATCAGGACTGCCTGGAGGCTTATTAAAAACACACATGGCTGGACCCCACCCCCTAGAGTGTCTGATTCCTGAGATGGAGCAAAGCTGGAGAATTTGCATTTCTAGCAAGTTCCCAGGTGATGCTGATGCTGTCAGACCAGGGATCCCACTTTGAGAACTGCTGATCCTAGGAACTCGAAATGAGAAATATGAGGATAATTAAGAGGCAGAAACAAGTGGAGTAACAGCAAGTTAAACAAGTTAACCTCTACATAGAAAATGGTAAATGCCTATCAGATAAGTTCTTTGCTGTCAGACAGAGGCCAGTGGGGGAAGGCTGACCACAAGCGGTAATTTAGGATGTTAGCCATTAACACAGGGACCTGCGGGAGCACAGCTGAGGAGCGCGGTGTTCTGGGTAGGTGGGGAAGAGGCCAGGAAGGCTACCTGCAGAACTGGAGGCCTGAGGAGTAATTGCTGGGTTGACTTTTAAAGAAGGGAAAGTATCCAGGCAAAGGTCAGGGCTAGGCATGTGCTCTTCCAGCGGAAGGAACTGTATGGAATTAAAGAGGAGTCGTGGAGTTTTTACGGAAGAGCAAGTCATCCAATTTTCTCAGAGGGGAGAGTGGCAAACGAGGCTGTGATGACAGAACTGCAGACGTAGGCAGGGGCTAGATCACGAAGGAACGTCAGAGCTGGTTTAAGGAGTCTGGCAATATTCTAAAGGCCATTATTTGGCATATAATATAAAGAACAATTTAATAAGACTCCATGGACATCAGAGATGAAAAGAGAATACACAGCTATCCCCAGTCCGTGTACTTCCTTCTCTGTAACTAGGACATCTCTACCGGGTTTACTCTGGTTTGCAGCTGTTGTCGAGGCCTTGCTAAGTTTCTAGCCTAAGTGTGGACAAAATTCCCTTTCCTTTTAGTTTAGTTGAGAGTTTTTGGAGTTTCATAAAGGGAAATTTGTAAAGACACTAGGCAAACATATATGAAGCCAAAGTGAATAGAGAGAATACAGAAGTTGGGTCTGGAGATAAACAGATGCTTCTAGCTCCAGCTTTCACTAGCTATACAGCCTTGAGCATGTTACTTAACTTCCTGTGCCATAGTTTCTATATTTAAATAGAGACCTAATTCCCTAACAAGATCCATAAGATCTTATGTGTTCTGGCCCCTACCTGCCTTTTCAGCCTCATCTTATGTCCACTGATCTTACTCTTCTATTTATTTATTTTTGGCTACATTGGGTTTTTGGTGGTGCACGCAGGCTTTCTCTAGTTGCAGCGAGCAGGGGCACTCTTTGTTGCGGTGTGCGGACTTCTCATTGCAGTGGCTTCTCTTGTTGTGGAGCACGGGCTGTAGGCGCACGGGCTCAGTAGTTGTGGTGCGGGGGCTTAGCTGCTCCGCGGCGTGTGGGATCTTCCCAGACCAGGGATCGAACCCTTGTCCCCTGCATTGGCAGGCGGATTCTTAACTACTGCACCACCAGGGAAATTCCTGATCTTACTCTTTCTGCTCCATCTGCATAAATCTTCTTCAAGCTTGTGTTTGTCATGCTCCCTTCTACCACAGGGCCTTTGCACATACTGTGTCCTCTGTCTGCAATAGTCTTGCCTCCCTCTTCAGTAATTACTAGATTTAGATGTAAGGCCCACCCCCTCTAGGAAATCTTTGATCTCTCTGAATAGGTAAAATCCCTCCATAGGCTTTTTTACTATGAGGAACTTATATGATAGCACTTAATATTGTTATTTGTGTAACTGTTTGCTTAATGTTTCTCTTCTCCTAAACCAGGGGTCAGCAAACTATCTCCATCTTTGGCCTGCAGCCTGTTTTTGTAAATGAAGTTTTATTGAAAAGCAGCCATGCCCACTTATTTCGATATGATCTGTGGCCACTTTTGTACTACAGTGGCAGAGCTGAGTAGTTAGAGCAGACTTTATGGCTTGAAAAGCCTAGATATTACTCTGGCCCTTTACAGAAAAGAAGCTGCCAGTTCCTGTACTTGACTATAGTCTCCATGTGAGCACGTACAAAGTCTATTTTTGCTTACTCACATATCTTCAGCATCTAGCCCAGTGTCTGCTACATGGAAGATGCACAATAAATAAATAAATGAATAAACAAACGAACAATAAATGCAAGGAGATTTCTTTAAATGTCTCTTTTACTAGAGTGTTGAAAGATTTAAATAAGATAATATATGTTAAGAACCCAGCAATATAGTGCCTGAAACATAGCAGATGGTTAATAAATGTTGGTAGTTATTACTATTCTCAATCTTTCCTTAGTGCATTTTAGTCTTCTCTCTGGGTCTGGACCTAAGCTGTCCCCTTGGCCCTGGGCTGAGTTGCATCCCTGTCCTTCACCTGTCTTACTTTCTCTTGCCCTCTGGCCTTTGCAGGTCTATTTCTGACTCTAGGATTCTTTTCTTGGTCTCAGATTCTTAGGAATGTCTTCTCCACTCTTCCTAGAGATTTCCTTCTAGGATGTTCAGTCTATTTGAAGCATATTATTCTCAAACCTTGTCGTAGCCTTAGGGTGACCCTCCTTGAACCTATCCCGGGGGCTTGGCTCCACGAGGGTCATCTAAGTGATGGCAGTTTCATCTTATTTTATGGCCACCTCTTTCAGGGACAGCAGACAATTCCTTCTCTTCTGGTTCGGCAGGAGAAGCTGTAGGATTGGAGGAGAGCTCCTAATAAGAGAGCAATGAGCAGAGGCTCGGGAACTGAACCTGTGTGGCTTTAAGGCAGAAGGGATCGAAGCGCAGCCCAGAGGCTGTTCAGCCTGGACACAGGCCCAGCTGGTGCAGAACCTAAAAGGAGGGGGTTTAGTAAAACCAGGGGTCAGCTAACTGTAACCTACAGGCCAAATCCAGGCTGTCTCCCATTTTTCTGTCCCTTTCATGCTAAGAATGGTTTTTGCCTTTTTAAATGGTTGGGGGGAAAAAATCAAAAGAAGAAGAATATTTTGTGATACATAAAAACTATATGAAAGGGCTTCCCTGGTGGTGCAGTGGTTGGGAGTCCGCCTGCGGATGCAGGGGACGCGGGTCCGTGCCCCGGTCCGGGAAGATCCCACATGCCGCGGAGCGGCTGGGCCCATGAGCCATGGCCGCTGAGCCTGCGCGTCCGGAGCCTGTGCTCCGCAACGGGAGAGGCCACAGCAGTGAGAGGCCCACGTACCACAAAAAAAAAAAAACTGTATGAAACTCAAATTTCAGTGTCCATAATAAAGTCATACTGGAACACAGCTGTGCTCATTCATTTACATCTGTGGCTGCTTTCACATCACAACAGCAGAGTAGTTGGCATCAGAGGCCATAAAGCTGAAGATGTTTACTGATAGGCCCTTTAGAGAAAAGGTTTGCCAACCTCTGAGTTACACGAGTAGCCTGAGCTGTGGACAGTGACTTTGACCTGAGCTCGTGAGAGCCTCTTTTGAGCTCAGTGTTGCATGGCCTCTACAAACCCCACCAGATCCCAGCCCAGGGTGCAGCCCAGGGTGAGGTAGGGAGAGAATGGGTTAATTAGATGGGTTAATGAGAGGAATCATTCTTGAAGGAGGTGGGAAGGGGTGAGATGAGAGAACACAACAGTCTGGTTCAAATGCTGGTTTCGCCACTTAGAGAGCAGTGGGAGCTTGAGCCAGTGTCTTACCTTCTCTAAGCAGCAGTTCCCATATTTTAAAATGTGAATAACTATCCTCAAATATACAGTGACATGGTGAACACCAAATGAGCTAATGCATGCAACAATGCCTGGGGTGCGGTAGGCATTCAATAAATATTCACTACTATTACTATGTGTGGATGGAGCACACCAGTGGAAGAGTTGGCTTTGAGGAGGAGAAAGCCATCTCAGTGCATCACGTGGAATAGTGTAAAAAAGTAGACATTGGAGACACACAGACCTGGGTTCGATTCTGCCTCTGCTAGTGTGCGCATCACTGTTGTATGACCCTAGGAAAGTTGATTAACTTCTCTGAGCCTCAGTACCCCGCCCCCGGCTACCCCTCCTTTATGTAACTCAGATGTCAAGTGGGACCTTCCTACTCTTTGATTTAGGAAACATTTCCTATGGAGCCACCTGCCACTATCTCAAGTAAAACACATGGGGCTCCTGTTTCACCCTGTGCCAACAAGGCCATCCAGAAAATTCTCTTTCAACAAGCATTTCACGAATTGAGTAAATTTACTGGAGATTTGAAGAGCTATACTTCTGAGCGTGGGATCATATTGTGCCCCACACAGTCTTTTTCTAAACCTCCTCCCCTCCTCTTGCTTCTACCTCCCTTCTTTCTGAGTGCAGAGCCCACAGTACACACCCCCCTTTCTCCACCCATTTCCCTATACACCCCGTTGTAGTCAAAAGAGGCTGGTCAAGACATTTCCCCACAAAGATGGTTCTGTCCCCAAGAGGAATCCTCCTACCAGCTGCTAAAAGGATAAATTTCCTCTATCCCCTAACAAGCAAAATAGGGATAATTATGACTACCTCACAAAGTGTTTGGGGGAATTAAATGAGGTAATGTGTCTGCCAGCTCCTGGCATGAAAAAGGCATCCCCTCCCCTCTTGATTCTTACTTTGAGATTTGAAGGAACAAAGAGAGAAGCTGGGAGATACTTTGACATAGGGGCGAGGGTTGATAAAAGCAGCCAGGAAGGTCATCTCCTTGACCATCACCCTCCAGTGAAGTAGAAGAGTTTATTTGCCAGGAGAAACTGGGAGAGGTGGAGGGACTCAGGGCAGAAGCCAGACAAGTCTGGTTTGTCTTGGAGTCCATCCAAAAGGGTTTAGTTACTAAAACAGCAGTTCCTCTACATAAATCCTTCAGGTTCTTGAAAAATATTATTAACTCACTCCTGCATCATAAATAATCCTGATTTTATTAATTTTGCCTCTCAGGCCGAGGCATAGCTCCTGCACAGCCCCCTCTCCTGAGCATACAGCTGAAGGGGCAAGGTCCCCAGGCAGAGGGCAGTACCTGCGCCCTGGGCTGAATGGTGTTACATGGGCTGCAGTTTAAACTGTCATTCGCTGATGTTTTCCAAGCCCTTTCAGAGTGGGCTCTTCTTAATAATCTTTCCTTAGGTGTAGGACTCAGAATGGGTGGTTTATTGGCAAGGTTCTGCGTGCAGAGGCATGGGAATTCTGTTACTTGTCTACTTGGACTTGTTTGATGTCCTGTTTGCATTAGTATTCTTTTTTTTTTAACCGCAGAAGTTTTTGTTTTTTTTTACTCCTTCCGAAAGAGCTGATAGATGGCTCTCTTCCATTTTGCTTTGGGCCAAGGATGTTTCTACCCAATGTTGTGAAAACAAATGGTCCTGATTAGTCAATGCCAAGTTGTATCCTCTACCCTAAGAGGCCCTTGCTCTCCTCTCTAACTGCCCCCACCCACCTCCCTCCCTCAGTCCTTCCCTCCCTCCCTCTCTCTCTCTCTCTTTTTTTTCTTTTTTAACTGAGATTTCTCATAGTTTTCTTTCCAAAGCAAAGCTAAGTGGAAGGGTTAGCAACACCTGTCTCTTTATATGGTGTTGTTTGGGGCTTAAGAAAAAAAAAAAAACCTAGGAGTTTAGGAAACAAGTGTTCAGTTCCTGTTAGTCCACTGTGTGTCTTCTGAAAGAGGCTTTATTAAATGTTTTGGTTTTATGACTTACTGTTTTCCCCAAATGTAAAAATAATTTGTGTTTGTGTGTAAAACATGGAGACACCAAAAAATATAAAGAAATGTAAATAAAAACCAGGTACTGAGTTCTTCCCCTGTCGGAAACCCCACTGTTAACATCTTTTTTTTTTTTTTTAATTTATTTTTGGCTGCATTGGGTCTTCATTGCTGCACACGGGCTTTCTTTAGTTGTGGTGAGCGGGGGCTACTCTTTGTTGTGGTGCATGGGCTTCTCACTGCAGTGGCTTCTCTTGTTGCAGGGCATGGGCTCTAGGCACGCAGGCTTCAGTAGTTGTGGCACTCGGGCTCAGTAGTTGTGGCACGTGGGCTCTAGAGCACAGGCTCAGTAGTTGTGGCGCACGGGTTTAGTTGCTCCGTGGCATGTGGGATCCTCCCGGACCAGGGCTCGAACCTGTGTCCCCTGCATTGGCACACGGATTCCTAACCACTGCGCCACCAGGGAAGCCCTGTTAACATCTTGATGCATTTCCCTAGACTTTTTTCTCTGCAAATGGGCGTACATAGTTACCAAATGAGATCCTATTGTGCACACAGTTTTTTGGTTTTTTATTTTACTTTATTTTATTTTATTTTTTAACATCTTCATTGGAGTATAATTGCTTTACAATGGTGTGTTAGTTTCTGCTGTATAACAAAGTGAATCAGCTATACATATACATACATCCCCATATCTCCTCCCTCTTGCGTCTCCCTCCCACCCTCCCTCTCCCACCCCCCCTCTCCCACCCCTCTAGGTAGTCACAAAGCACCGAGCTGATCTCCCTGTACTATGCGGCTGCTTCCCACTAGCTATTTTACATTTGGTAGTGTATATATATCCATGCCACTCTGTCACTTCGTCCAGCTTACCCTTCCCCCTCCCTGTGTCCTCAAGTCCATTCTCTAGTAGATCTGCGTCTTTATTCCTGTCCTGCCCCTAGGTTCTTCAGAAACTTTTTTTTTTTTTTTAGATTCCATATATATGTGTTAGCATATGGTATTTGTTTTGCTGTTTCTGACTTACTTTACTCTGTATGACAGTCTCTAGGTCCAACCACCTCACTACAAATAACTCAATTTCATTTCTTTTTATGGCTGAGTAATATTCCATTGTATATATGTGCCACATCTTCTTCTTTTTTTTTTTTTTTGCAGTACGCAGGTCTCTCACTGTTGTGGCCTCTCCCGTTGCGGAGCACAGGCTCCGGACGCGCAGGCTCAGCGGCCATGGCTCACGGGCCCAGTCGCTCCGTAGCATGTGGGATCTTCCCGGACCAGGGCATGAACCTGTGTCCCCTGCATCGGCAGGCGGACTCTCAACCACTGCGCCACCAGGGAAACCCCACATCTTCTTTATCCATTCATCTGTTGATGGACACTTAGGTTGCTTCCATGTCCTGGCTATTGTAAATAGAGCTGCAGTGAACATTGTGGTACATGTCTCTTTTTGAATTATGGTTTTCTCAGGGTATATGCCCAGTAGTGGGATTGCTGGGTCGTATGGTAGTTCTATTTTTAGTTTTTTGAGGAACCTCCAAACTGTTCTCCATAGTGGCTGTATCAATTTACATTCCTACCAACAGTGCAAGAGGGTTCCTTTTTCTCCACACCTGCTCCAGGATTTATTGTTTGTAGATTTTTTGATGATGGCCATTTTGACTGGAGTGAGGTGATACCTTATTGTAGTTTTGATTTGCATTTCTCTAATGATTAGTGATGTTGAGCATTCTTTCATGTGTTTGTTGGCAGTCTGTATATCTTCTTTGGAGAAATGTCTGTTTAGGTCTTCTGACCATTTTTGGATTGAGTTGTTTGTTTTTTTGTTATTGGGCTGCATGAGCTGCTTGTAAATTTTGGAGATTAATCCTTTGTCAGTTGCTTCATTTGCAAGTATTTTCTCCCATTCTCAGGGTTGTCTTTTTTGTCTTGTTTATGGTTTCCTTTGCTGTGCAAAAGCTTTGAAGTTTCATTAGGTCCCATTTGTTTATTTTTGTTTTTATTTCCATTTCTCTAGGAGGTGGGTCAAAAAGCATCTTGCTGTGATTTATGTCCTAGAGTGTTCTGCCTATGTTTTCCTCTAAGAGTTTGATAGTTTCTGGCCTTACATTTAGGTCTTTAATCCATTTTGAGTTTATTTTTGTGTATGGTGTTAGGGAGTGTTTTAATTTCATTCTTTTACATGTAGCTGTCCAGTTTTCCCAGCACCACTTATTGAAGAGGCTGTCTTTTCTCCATTGTATATTCTTGCCGCCTTTATCAACGATAAGGTGACCATATGTGCGTGGGTTCATCTCTGGGCTTTCTCTCCTGTTTCGTTGATCTATATTTCTGTTTTTGTGCCAGTACCATACTGTCTTGATTACTGTAGCTTTGTAGTATAGTCTGAAGTCAGGGAGCCTGATTTCTCCAGGTTCGTTTTTCTTTCTCAAGATTGCTTTGGCTATTAGGGGTCTTTTGTGTTTCCATACAAATTGGTGCACACAGTTTTGAAGCCTGCTTTTCTGCTTAACATTTATTTCATGAGCATTTCCTCATCATAAAAATTCATCAAAAGCACCCCTCTTAATGGCTATGTAGTACTTGTAGTATTTGCTGTCCCTAACCTAATCATTCTCAGATTGTTCCACATGTAGCCTTTGTCCAGTTTTCCACCATATAAATAATGCTGCAGTGAGCTTGTTTGTACTTTGTCCTTGTGTATCTAAAAATTCCCATGGAAAGTATTCCTAGAAGTAGGATTACTGGCAAAATACAATCCTGGAACTTCACATTAGTCTTTACTGACTTCAGTCAGCCCAAGGTGTTTCCTGTTGGATCACATAACAAAGTTTTTAGTAACTAAAATAGCAAAAGGACTAGCTGATGTTTGCATATTGCTGGTTTCATGGTATGCAGCTTGGAGACAATATAATATAATGATGTTGTGTCATAATTATGATTTGGAGATATTCCAAGGTGATAATAGTAATAGCTAACATTTACTGGGTGGTTAATACGTGCTAGGCTCTGTTTCGAGTGTTTTACAGGTACTAACTCATTTAATCTCACCACAAGTCTAAGAAGTAATTAGTATTATTATCCCCATTTTATAGATGGGAAAGCTGAGGCAATAGAGGGGTCAAACTACAAGGTAAGTGGCTGAGCCAAGATTCAAACCCAAGCATTTTGGCTTGGAATCCATGCCCTTAAAGCACTTGATGACCCTGCCTGGAAGTAACCAGGTGGGTAAGATTCTTCACCCCCGACATGCCACGGCTGCAGTGCAGCGGGAAGGGGGATGGTGAATCCACTGCTCACTGCCAAGTTGCAGCCCTCCTTCCCCCAGCTCTCATTGCCCCCTTCCCTAGCTGTGCACCCGCCTGGGTAAGGACAGGAGAGAAACCAAGCTGCAAAAAGCACCCAGTTCTGTATCTGAAGGGGAAGAGGAACATATATCAAGGTAGTCTCAGGAAGCTGCTTATTCGGGAAGGGAGGGAAGAAATAAATGAAAAAACACTGCTTTAGGGTCTTGGTTTTTTTGTTTTGTTTTCATTTTTGGTTTTGACAATCATTAGAGCATTAGACTTGCCTAATTAGAAGCAATGTTTCCCTTACGTTTTTCACCAATTTTATTTCAGTGGGTTCCTGGCTCATCTGTTGATGCAGTGCCAGAAGTGAGCTGCAGAACAGGAGTTACTGGAGATGACAGTGACCGTGAGTCCTGAAGGAGGTAACTAATCATTTTTGGTCCTGTCCACTGCTGAGCGCCTTGGTTACAAATGACCTCTAGACAACTGTTCAACGTGGATGGTTCTAAAGGCACCTTGTTGGAGAGAGCGCTGCATGGGACTGGAGTTCTGATTAATGGCCATTTTCTTTTGTCCCACCTCCTTGTGTTTCCTTAAAATAATACTGGTGTTACAAAAGACTACACAGGGTGTTTCTGTTTAGGTAAAGTCGACTGGTGCCGGGGTGAAACAAAACATAACACAACCACTGCAGCAAAACACAAACACAGAGCAAATCCGTCCTGCTTCACCTCCCCCTGGCCAGGTTCCACATAAGGAAACCCAGCCAGAGGAGTTCCCTCGGTTAGCACTGGCTCAGGACAGAAATGTATAAAACTTTGAACAGCAGTGACCCAGGGAAGAAATGAATCACAGAACCTTTCAGGGATGTGGCCAGCCTAGAACTCCTCCCATGGGTGTAGGTCTCTGCAGTGGGGGACCTGGAACAGCCAGAAAGATACCTTCAGTGTTTGCTCTGCCTGGATCGGGCACATAGAGGCATTCAACCAATGTATGCTTAATTGCAGTGGGTTCTGTTGGAGTGAATGGAATAGTAAAAGGCAGAAGTAGACATGCTTTTTCCTTTTATTTTGAAATAGCCTAAGAGCACTAATAATAATAGTAGTAATAATAATAGTTAACACTGTTTCCTGTGGGCCAGGCCCTGTTCCAAGCAGTCTCTCCTTCCCTCAGGGGCAACCTCTATCCTTATCTATAATACCATAGGTTAGTTGGCAAAGGGAGATGTTTAATGGGGAAATTATCAATGTTCATCAAGAGTCCTCAGTTTCCCTGACTGCCTCTGTGATCTCTAATCGGCCCAGTTGCTCGGGTCCTAACAGCTAAAAGGTAGTAAAGTAAGGAGTCAAATTCACATTACAAATCGGGCCTCAAAAAATAAAAATGAAATAAAAAAGGTTTATTATTGAGTTCAGCCTCCTTGAAGTCACATCAACCTGATCCACTTCCTTTGTTGTAGAGATCCAGAAGCACCCTTTCAGATCGTGAGGATGGGATGGGAGTGGGGAGGAGGTTGTATCCACCTACCTAAGCAGGTTTGTAAACAAACGACAAGCAAATTAAAGGGGAGTCCATGGTAGAATTTTATGTACAGCTAAAAACATCCAAAATGCCTTCTAAAACTCAAGAATTATATAAGGTCTACTGTTATGCATAGAAGCCTCTGAGCCCCCCTTCTAAGAATTCTCCCAGGAGGTTGGGGGTTGGGAGTAGCAGCCATGTTGGTAACATGTGGTCCTTCCCCATGTTGACTGAGGGGGCTGGAAGCAGACACCGGACTCAAGGCCAGCCAATTAGATCCTCTCTCCCAGGAATTTATCACTGCAATGAAGGGATGCTAGTTAGCGTGGGCTGGTCCCTTAAACCAAGGACATACAGCTCAAGAGCTGTGGTACTGCCCCATAGGCAGCAGAAGCACAGAATACCTGACTGCAGGGAGAAGGAAGCAGATGTGCAGGGAGACAGATGAGGGCCCGGAAGTAAGAGACTGGAGAAGAGGACAGAAGGAGAAAAAGAGACAGCACTGGAGCAAAGCAGCTGATTGGCCTCTGCTGGTTTTCTAATTTAGTTCCTATTCAAACCATCCTGAGACCCAGCTGCGCCTCTTCTTCTGGGGCACCATTGGCTACTCTTGAACCTTTATACTATAACCTCTACTGTTTTGATAATGCTAACTTGAGGGGCTTCTGTTACTTGCTGTTCCGGCTACAATGGCTGTGTAACAAAAACCACCCCAAAATTGAATGGCTTAAAATAAGAACACTTATTTTGCTTAAAAATCTGCACTCTGAGCAAGGCTTAGCATGGACAGCTTGTTTCCACTACAACTTGGTTTCAGCTGGGGTAGTTTGAAGGCCAGGAGCTGAAATTGTCTAAACCCTTACGTATGCCTGGCCTGGGAAGACTCAAGCAGCTGGGGATTGGAAGAGCTGGAGCTATGTGGAAATCTCTCTGTCCATCTATGGTTTCTTTATCATGGTGGCTTCAAGGTAGATGGATTTTCCCCTGGAGGCTCAGGGCTCCAAAGGTACAGTTCTCAGGGAGAGAGGGCCAGGTGGAAGCCATATCACCTTTTATGACCTAACTTCCAAAGTCACGCGGTGTTATTTCCACTTCATCCTACTTGTGGAGGAAGTTACAGAGATCCACCGAGCCTCAAAGGGCCACTGCTCTCAATGAAGGAATGTTACCATCACATTGTGAGAAGAACATGTGATGTATATTAATGCGGACATCTTTAGAAAATAGAATCAGTCATACTTGTAAAAGAACCTTGATTAACATATAGAATAATCCCAAAAGCTCAAAAAGGTATCAGAGTTCCCATAAGATTATCAGTGTCGTGATGGAAAATATGCTGGTTTCTGCATACAATGAGAATTCTTTCTTTTTCTTCTGAATTAGTGAACATTGAATTTATCCATAGGTGGTCTCACTGGGTTCTGCCCAGGAAACAGTATTTTAAAGTTGACTTGTCTCCCTGATTCTGGAACCATCTTGTCCTTAATTTTGCCATATAATTAGATGTGGATTAAGTAAAAATCCCTTGTTGTTTGTAGCAGAAAGTTTCTTGGCATCTTATTTTCAAATGTCATTTGCAAGCATATCCTTTCTTGCTTGGTGAATGAGCTTTCTTCTCCAGCTGGACTCTGCTCATACTTTTAATAAATAATCAGGTTTTCAGGGTCCAAAATACTCGAGAGCTGTAAAGTAGGCACTGCTGAAAGATGTGTTAACTCCTTCGGGCCTCCAAGGTGCTATTTCAAATGTTACTGCTTCATATGCCATAATAGAAGCTTGAACCTTATCGATGGCCTTTCTTTGTGTGTGTAGAGGGTGAAGGCTAGGAAAAGAAGAGTCGGTGACCTGGAACGGGGAGCTGAATTAACTCTTTCAGGAAGGCTTAAAAGAAAAGATTTTAGTCTTTTATAAACTCTAAAAGATACTGAAGTTTCCAGAATAAATCAGTACCTAAGATAATGTTATTAGATGCAGTAATTACTGGAATGATAAAAACCTTGTTGATGCTAGCTGAAAATAGGTATGTTCTATACTTACTTTATAACAGCATTTCCAGTACTGTCCTAGAATGAAGTTAACTATAAAAATATGCACATTCTGATTACATATAGAAAACTTCAAATTTTGTCATCTTTTTTATTATTAATAAAGTTTACTCAGGTTTGTACACAATTCTTCAATTTATGGGTTCAGCCTGTTGTTTGATATGTGGAATAAAAAGATAAGACCATTGATGGCAAGTTTTCAAAATTCTACCTATAATAAGTGAATATGCATGAATATAGGGCTAGCCTGAATAATAGGTATATTTTGGATTTTGTACAACTAGTGGTCTGGTAAATATTTAACAACCAGCTTAACCAAGGCTGGGAGTAGGAGGGTCTTGACTTACAGCATTTGCCGATTTCTGTGATGTAAATATTTCCACCATAGCTGATTTCATGCTACCAACATGGCATCACCAAATGCAGAATTGGGAGGAGACATGTTCAGTGGGCTCTTCTGAGCTGTATGAGCCAGTCCTGCACACCACTGGTTACAATTATGGGAAAGCCAGTTGGATGACTCCTGGATAAACCTTGTTATAATACTACGGGGATAATAAGAACTTACTGTATAGCACAGGGAACTCCAGTCAATACTCTGTAATGACATATATGGGAAAAGAATCTAAAAAGTGGATATATGTCTGTGTATAACTGATTCACTTTGCTGTACAGCAGAAACTAACACAACATTGTAAATCAACTATACTCCAATAAAAATTAATTTTAAAAAATACTAGGGGGAGGGGCTTCCCTGGTGGCACAGTGGTTAAGTATCCACCTGCCAATGCAGGGGACATGGGTTCGAGCCCAGGTCCAAGAAGATCCCACATGCTGCGGAGCAACTAAGCCTGTGTGCCACAACTACTGAGCCTGTGCTCTAGAGCCCGTGCGCCAAAACTACTGAGCCTGCGCTTTAGAGCCCACGCGCCCCAACTACTGAAGCCCGTGTGCCTAGAGCCCATGCTCCGCAACAAGAGAAGCCACTGCTATGAGAAGCCCATGCACCACAACGAAGAGTAGCCCCCACTCGCCACAACTAGAGAAAGCCTACGCGTAGCAATGAAGACCCAACACAGTCAAAAATAAAATAAATAAATAAATTTTTTAAAAACTAGGGGGAAAAAAAGACAAATTTTAGGTGGCAAGATCTGCAGCAGAGACATTTAATGCCCATTGACTCTCCATTCACTCCCCCACATTTCTCACTGACCAGTGGACTGGGAACAGAGATGGAAGCATTTAAAAGTTGGTATGCAACCAGCAGCCCTCTCTTCCCTTGCCATTGCACCACTCCAATAAAGGAGGTCACATGTTACCAGTGGTGCAGATACAAGATGGGAGGACCTGTATCAACATGGTTCCATGAATGTCTGTGTGGAGCTCAACCCCCTTACACCAACACTGGATGTGTACCATGCTTCGGTGAGCGACTGATGCCCAGCAAGCCATCCCATACAGAATGGCCTAAGACAACAATTTATTGTTTTCTCTCCCATTTCTGTGTGTTGGTTAGGCTCCACTGGGCATTTCTTCTGCTTTTCTCACTTAGGGTCTCATGTGGTTGTAGTCAAAACGGTGGCTGGGGCTGGAGACCTTGGAAAGCTTGACTGAGGATGGCCTCTTTGCTGAGGTCTGGCACCTAAGTGCTCCTCCACGTGGAGTCTCATTCTCCAGCCATCTGCGTGTGGCCTCTCTTTGGCAGTGGGATGGTCAGACTTCTTATGTCATGAGTGACTTCAAATGCAGAGGCTGTCAAGATTTCCTAAGGCTTCTGCTCCATTTTCTTGGTTAAAGTGAGTCACGGGATCAGCGCAGAGACAGACCGGGAGGTGACTAGACAAGGGTGTGACTACCAGGAGGTAAGAGTCATTGGGAGCCCTCTTTGGAGACTAGCTACCACATACCACAAGTAAGGATTAAGCCTTTGTTATGTTAAGCCACTTAGATTTCAGGGTTAATTTGTTCCCTTGGCAAAACCTAAACTGACTGGTCCAGAAATTGGTACTGTATTAGTGAAGATAAGGTAGACGGTGCTGCAAAAATAAACCCCTAAATCTTAGCAGCTTAACACATGGGCCTCTGGGCATCTTATGGCTCTCTAGGACTGTTGCTTTCCAATGATGACTCAGGGGTCTCGGTTACCAAAGTGATGACTCGGGCCACTTGCATTTTGTTGGTGCACCATCTGGAACATGTGGCTCCCAGCTCACCTGGGCAGGAGGAAAGGGGACAAGGGGAACTCATGGCTCTTAAGTACCTATTGGCCAGAACTAGTCATATGCCTTGCCCCAACTATAAGGAGGCTGGAAAATTTGGGGGAGCACATGGATATTTGGTGATTAATAAATATCTCTGTCATAAAGTTATATGGAGCTCTTTGCCTCTTTCGTTTTTCCTCCCTTCTCACCTCACCCTCTATAAAAAATTTAAGGAAAAGAGAGAGTTGGGGGCAGGAGAGGGAGATAGGAAGGAAGGAAGGAAACAGCAAGGGAGGGAGGGAAAGAAGGAAGCAGGAAGGGAGGGGTGGAAGGAAGGAAGAATACCAGAAGGAATTTACAGGATGCAAATACAACCATTAAACTATTAACAAAACTATTAACAATTACTGCTAAACAAAATCTATTAAAAAATAACTAATAGCAAAGGCTTTCACTGTGTTTTTAGCCGTTTTTTTTTTTTCCTTTTAATCAGCAATGATAAGGAAACTAAACCAGATTAAGTGCTATCTTATTGGAGATACAAAGGCAAACAAGGGGAAAGAAGTGATTGAAGAGCACTTCAGAAAGCTCAGTACATTCAAATCAGCAGGGCCTGATTACTCACATCCAACGGCACTTAAGGAATTGGCAACTGTAATTGCAGGACCACCAGCCTTTATTTTAGAAAAAGAAGGTTGGACAGGAGAAGGTCCTGACAAGTAGAATCTGCAGATGGAGTATCGTTTTTGGTTGTTTTTTTTTTTAACAGAGAAAAGCACAACTGTAGTAATTATAGACTATTCAGCTTATCTTGGATACCTGGGAAGATACAAGAACAAATCATCAAACAATCAATTTGCCACCATCTAAAAGAGCACAAGGTACTGGGTAGTAATCAACATGATTTTGTGAAGTACAAATTATGCCAGACCAATTTAATTTTACCAAGAGAGGGTGATGAGCCTGATGGAAGAGGGGAAAGCAGTACCTACAGTTGGACTTCAATAAGGATTTTTTGTTTTCTTTTTTTATTCCATCCCCTGACGTTTTCAGCATCAGCTCTCCAAGAGGATGCTACCTAGATCAACAATTGGGTGGGCACGACTCTGGATGAGGCACTCAGAGTGATAAAAACAAACATTCTGCTCCAGGTTTATTAGTAATAGTTATTGTTATTTTAATCAGTTGATGTGGACAAAGAAGATGACAGTGGTAAAGAAGATGTTGAAATACAAACAACATTCTCTACTACAGAGGGGAAGTATGAGAGAAAAGAGGAGATATAAAAACCAATCTAAGAAATCCAGCAGCTAAATAATATGGGATCCAGGAAAGGAGAACAGAGAAAATGGCAAAAGGGAAATTACTAGAGAAATTATATAAGAAAATTTCCCAGGAAAGGACATACATGTTTACATTAAAAGAGCCCACTGAGGGCTTCCCTGGTGGCGCAGTGGTTGAGAGTCTGCCTGCCGATGCAGGGAACATGGGTTCGTGCCCCAGTTTGGGAAGATCCCACATGCCGCAGAGCGGCTAGGCCCGTGAGCCATGGCCGCTGAGCCTGCATGTCCGGAGCCTGTGCTCCGCAATGGGAGAGGCCATAACAGTGAGAGACCCACGTACTGCAAAAAAAAAAAAAAAAAAGAGCCCACTGAGGGCCAAGTACAGTAGATGGGGAAAATAAGCCACTTGGATACAACATTGTAAAAATTTAGAACTCTAAGAATAAATAAAATTTCTAAAAGTTTCCAGAGGGAAAAATTTGGCCACCTACAGAGAAATGAAAATTGAGCAGCCAAGTTCTCATTAACATCTCTGGCTGCTAGAAGATAATAGAGTGGTCCTTTCAATTCTGGGGGAAATTGAATTTAAAAATAATTTCTATATTCAGCCAACCTATCATTCAAAGAGTAGAATATAGGCGTTTCACATAAACCAGCACTTGGAAAGTTTACTTCCCAAACTCCTTTCTTAAGAAGTTACTTGAATATGTATTCCAGCAGAATGAGGATATTATCCAAGAAAGAAGGCGGCGAGGGTCCTAATATTGGAAACGGAAGTAGAGTATAATACAAAGTCTTCCAGTTTAGAGCAGGAGAATGAAGAGCTCCAAAGGTAAGGACTCTTGGGCAGAGGAGAACTCCCTGCAGTTCATAGTGTGATTGAGGGAACAAAAAATAAAAACAAACAAAAAACAGAAAAGACTTGAGTGTTATGATAAAGTATATATTTAGACAATAAAAAAGACAGGCAATTAAGAATTCCAGAAAAAACAAAAAGCTAACTGAGAATGTTATGATCCAATTTTGAAGAAGAAGAATATGTATGATTTTCAATAATATATAGACTGTTAGAGAAAAACTAGTACATGGTGTTAAAACATTATCCTTTGAGTAGGTGAGGAGTTACGACAGTGCCCTCATAGAAAAGGAAATGGCAATCCTAGCATGCTCCTTAGCTTGGCAGTGCACAATGTTGTTGTAGTCTTACTAATGTAAGTACTTTGGCTTTAAACTCTTGCAGTCAATGGACAGAGTAAGGAAGATCTCGGCTATGTTGCAGAAAAAAGAGGCAAACGTTAATCTTCGTAATATGAAAGTATAGCTGACCGAAGGTGGGAAGTGCAAAATGAAGGAAATATGAAGAGAAGAATAGTATCACTGACACCCTCAACTTCGATAATGAGAAGTCAAGATACTCAGGTTTTCAGAAAGAGAAATTGAGGCATAACATAATATTTAAAGTTACAAGGGTAACCACAACAAAACTTAAAAATAATGATATGACTACCCCAAACTGGGAGGCGTTGGGAGGAAGAAGAAGATAACATAAATGAGCTAAACGCTTATCTTTTGTAACTGGAGGCCACCCATAACCAAGAAATTGAAAAGAGGAATCATATATTCAAAGAATGTATAATTCATGAGTGATTTTTCATAGGCATACATTGAAGGTCATGGGCACAATCTCAGAGCACAGGTATCAACCATCTCTATAGCTTAAGGACACATTATAGTGCTGATGATCTTGCAGCCATGGCATTTTTTCCCATTCCATTATCCATGCCCAGTTATAAGATTATACTTGCAGACGTAAAGCCCTATCTGCTTTAATGCTTTTTAAGTTTTTCTCAGAATTATCTCTAATATTTCACAGAGTACTCTCTCCAAAATTAATAGCATGGTATATGGCCGCGTGGCCTCTTTATGGTATTTTATGATATCTAATTTCTGTTCCCCAAGAATATATTCTCAGAATTAGGGTTTTGCCTCCACTGGATGAAAGCTTAGATGACCTTGTTATAGGAGAAAAACTATTTTAATGTTATAACTCTAAAAATTAAAATAATACAAAAGTCACTTGAATCACTTCTAGACGTTCCTGTGCATTTAAATAACAGCATGGTTAACAAACTCCTGTTAAATGATGGCAGATGCAAGTAGAACTCTGCTGTAACTTCATAACTGAGGTCCAACAAATTCAGTCGTGTAACGTGTGGGACCCACTTAGTGCAGAGTTCATGAAATGACCAATGTGAACTGGCTCCAGGAGGACAGGAGCCAGTCACCAAACTCGGCCTATCCAAATTTCCATTATCAAAGAGTGTGTAATTACAAGCTCCACTGTACTTCTGATTACTGGCTAGAGTGGCATGCCACATAGCCACACACGTAAACTCAGTTGCCGTACACACTGCCTACTAGCTTTAAATTATGCAATTCTTGATTACTCTTGGCAAGAGTTAAACTATTACAAATTTCACACGAAATTGGTACTTACCTAATAGGCCAATTACACTATTTCAAATATTAATTTTTCTAATTTATCTACAACATGAGTGTATTGTAAAAGAGGGGTATTTACTTTTTTAAATTAGGGAAAGTCAGGGGGGTGTTTGCAACCAGAAGAGCTAAAAGCAAAAATCTTTAAAACTGTTCACAAGAGGTGGAATTAGGGTTGGGGATGGATCATCATAAGCTTCTCTGTATCATTTCGTGTATACTGTTTAACTTATTGTAAGGTGTATTTACTACTCTAACACAGTAAGTATTATAGTAATTAGATTCATAAAAACAGTAACGGTTGCCACTCTTAATATTTCTCAGTGACTGGTCCCTGCAATACTTGTTAGAAATGCAGAATCCCTGGTTCCAAACACAGTCCCAGTGAATATGACCCCCTCTACTGGGGCCCAGGAATCTGCATTGGAACCAGTGGTTTAGACCCAGATCTTACTAAAGGCTCACTTGTATGTCTTCTTCAAGCATATTTCAGGATTGAACTTCTTGTGAAACCATCACATGCTGCATTGCCTTCTGTGGTGTTTACCATATCCCAGCATCCTTCCTTGCATTTCTGTACCACTAAAATGAAGAAAAAAAACCAAAATGACCTCACTGTCTCTCTCTTTTGGTGTATAATATTATCTAGGGGAACAGCATTTCTCTTCAAGATCCTTTAAGCTGTGCAACCTCTTGAACATGGAACAGCTAAGAAAATCTCAGTTTTAAAATTCATGACAATGACTGGTTTCTTAATTATGTAAGGAGAAAGATTTTGAGACTGTCTTTGTACCTTATTTTGGTGCTAATCATTTTTTCTCATTCCCATGACTGCAGGAATATTGATCTCAGCGTTACTTTGACCATTAATGAATTATGATGGCAATAAGCAGAGACGCACACCTCCAGCCTCCTGGGAGCTAAATCTTCTGCTACAGCGTTTGTGTTTGTAAGTCAGCACCTGTGTGATCCATATTCTAACTATTTGTTATTCTCCTTTAATTACATATTGGTGGTGGTCCATCTGTAGCCTGAGAGCAACCAACTGGAGACTCAAAGAAATTATTAAAGCATTAACTTTAAATTAGAAGGCCAAAAGGAAACATATTGGGTTTGTTCCTACCAATTCCAGTATGATGTTTCAGGAACAGTTATTCCCTTTCATGTCAAGGAAACTTGGGTCTAAAAAGTTAGTACAGAACTTTTATTTTCAGAGAAGTTTTCACCTTAAATATTTCCTGTGTCACCAGTATTTCTGTTAGCATCAGATTTACCTCATCTGTCAAATACCATTTTGTTTGGCAGGTGATACATTTTAAATCCTGTACTTCCTACTTTGTCCTGATCAGTCACTCAAGTCGGGGTTTAGGGGATTGTAGATGGTCAAGTCGGTCCCCGAAAACTTTTCCTTTTAGCATTTTGGCAACTTTTTATTTTGACATAATTTCAAATATCTATAAAAGTTTCAAGAATTGTACAAGAAATCCCCTTTACTGAGATTCATATTTATATCTTGCCCCATTTACTACCTCTCTTTCTATGAATCTGTCTATATTGCACACTCTCTTTCTTTCCTGACCCATTTGAGAGTAAGTTGAAGACTATGTACCCGTTTACCCTGAAATATTTTGGTATTTTCCTAAGAATAACATTCTTTTTAATAACCATGGTTTTATCAAAATCAGGTATTTTAATGATATAAACCACAGTCCAAATTTAAATTCAGATTTTCTCAATTGTCCCAATGATGTCCCAGTAATTAGTTGTAAGCTGATTTTTTCCCCAGACCAGGATGTAATCCAGGATTGTGCAGTGTACTGAGTTGTAATATCTACTTTGTTTCCTTTAATCTGGAAAAGTTTCTGAGTCTTTGTCTTAACTTGACATTTTTTAAAGGGGGAAGATCAATACTCCATTTTTTTCCTTTGTCTTTCTTTTTTGGGGGGGTGGGGGGAAGACTCTTCATTCTGGGTTTGACTAGGATGTCCTCATGTTTAGACTTGGGTTATGTATTTTTGGTGGAAATACCATTGAGGTGAGGTCCTGTCCTTGTCGGTGTACCATATCGGGGGTACCCAGTGTCCATTTGTGATGTTAACTTTGATCACTTGACTCAGGTACTTACTCTACTGTAAAGTTACAGCTTTTCTCTTTGTAAATTACAAGGGTTTTGTGGGGAAATATTTTGAGACTGTCAATATCCTGTTTATAAAATTTTTTCTGACTACTTTGCACTGATTGATGATGTTCTAACTCCATAATTCCTTCTAGATTTATTAGTTGGCATTTTGCTGTAAGGAAGAGCTTTCCTTCTCTGCATTTACTTTTTTTGCTTATTTAAGTCTGAACTCATGGATTCTTAGGTTATTCAGTGGGTTATAATCTATTTCTGTCCTTTTTAATTTTGATGCTTAAATTTTCTCAAATTTGGCCAATGACAGCCCCTTCAATCTGTTTGTCTTTTTGACATGTTTCCATGATGCTTTGAAGCACTACCTTAGTTTCTGTAGCAACTGGCTCATCTTGTATTCCCTCTGCCCCCTCCCTGGAATTAACCGTTTCTCCAGTGAGCCCCCAGGTGAATTTTGGTAAGAAAATCAAATTTATCTTTTGTGCCTGCCCCTCCCTTTTTCTCTTACCTTTCAGTAACCTGTCCCATGAGTCCCTACTGTGATTTTCAGTATCTCTAGTTAGAGAGGAAATTCTGATAAATTCATTCACCTTAAAATTGTTTAGGAATGATTGCATGACCCTTCTTAGAAATGTTTGCATTTTAAAAAAGGAAACCAGTTAGAAAGCAATGCTCAATTAAACAACAATATTAATCACAGAATGTTACTGGTGAAGGAGACTTTAGATCACAGGGTCACAGACTCAGCCCCCCTCAGCCCCCTAAGAGTTAGCGTGAATGTGTGTGCGAAAAGCCCAGTGATGTCAGCAACAGAGTGGTACAGACTGGGCTGAACTGGAGGGTGCAAGCCCACCTAATGATATTTAAATTAAAATAAATAAATAAACACTGGGCAGACCAAGCAAAATTTGTTTATTATCCTTATTTAGCAGAGGGCGGTCTATTAATGACTTTTGTGTTAAAGTAAAACTAAACTAATGGTTTTAACACTGTGCTTGGGGGAGCCACCAAGATGCTTTATAGAACTTTCCTGGGGGTTCTGGAAATGCTGTGGACATATCCACTCTCGACCTTCCAATCCTCTTCAGCCAGAGTCGCTTCCTTGTTATCTGGTTGATGTGACAGGCACTGTGCGAGTCTCTGTTTGAAGGAAGGGATCTGTGGATTTTAAAACAAGTTCAACAATCACTGATGTAGTCCAGCCACCTAACCTTGCAGATTCTTGCAGATAAGCAGACTGAGGCCATCCGGGGATAACCAGTATTGCCATGATTGTTATTGGCAGAGTTAAGCCTAAAACCCAGGTCTTCTGATGCTTGGTCCAAACTTTCTTCCTTACATAAAGTTGCTTCATCTAATGGTGGAAAATCAGGTGCTAGTGGCGAAGGTTATCCTAATGTCGTACCATGTACACAATAGGCCGTCTCTAAGTAAAGATGTCCCTGGTTGATACACAGCCTTTCATGCTCTGAAGACAAATACCCGTCCTGATTCTAGAGCTCTAAAAATTGAGCATGTGAGTGAATATTTAGGTAGAAAAATCAGGTCATCAAACACTTTAGTCGCTGATTGCATGTTAAAATGATACTTTCATCCATAAGGAGGTATGATTTCTAATAAATACATCAGATAATTTTTTCAAGTATATTCTTAAAACTCCTGGAAGATTTTTGCTAATTGATAGAATATCGAAGACTATTTCCTTTTCCATTCTTAAGAAATCATCTTTTACTATGATAAAGTTTTTCATTTCTTCAGTTAAAATGTATATGCTTAAAAGAAAAATGGTAAGATCTAGTATAAATCACTACATAGACATCATAAATCATTTTAAAGAGGACTGTTTTAGTCAATGTAGAGTTCTACTCAAACCTGTAGTTCTATTACAGTATAATATTTAACAGCTGGCAAACTCTTGCCTAAGTACTTTACTTTTTAAATTTTTAACCTTTATCTCTGCAAAACTTAAAACTGGAGTAATTTTCTGAATGCTCTCACAAGCCAGTTCAAAATTCCTGCATCTCTTTCATTTTTCAAATGAAACAGAGCTTTATCTTCAATTGTCTAGTTTATTTTTCTTGGTAGAAATAATATTTCTCTAAGGTTTTAAGAGGAAAAAATAGTATTAAAATATAAGTTGAATGTTAACACTTCTGATTGTTTCTAACATCCTGATATGATTAAAAGAAGACAGAGAGGCCAGGAAAGTCCTTGCAAACTAGATTTAAAATATTGCTCATTTAAAACTCTAAGTTCAAATGTAGTTCTGTTCAAGTATAATTCACTACTGGTAAATGCTAAATTGTTCTTGAAGCAAGCATTACTTCAACTTTTGTGGATTATTTTCTTAAATTGTAGACTTTACCATTCATTCCTTTCACTTTTTATATTATTCCCCTTCTGCTCATTTTGCAACAGGGGAGTTTTTGGTTTTATTTTTTTAAAGGAAATACTAAACGTAATGAATGAAACACATGTTATTACTGAGCCTAAAATGAATTGCATTAGCATTAGTATCTTTTATCTAATAAATTATAGTGCATATATATGCTTACCTATTAAAAAATTTTAACTTGTGGATACTTATATTCTAATTAGTGTTCTTTTTTTCTATCAAATAATTTATCACTGGATTTGTCACTTTACTAAGCCAGTTTATTATTGAACATGTGAGTTTTCCTCTCTTTTTATTAATTTCATCATCATAAGACTATATGCATAATTATTCTGTTTCATCAAGAAACAGTTTTAAATGCTCACAGCGTTCATGGATGTATCCAGTTGTTTGTTATTCTTTCTTTCCTTTCTCTTCCTTTTTCTACCTTGAAGTTACCTTTTAGCCATAAGAGGCAGGTCACAGGCAATAGACTTTGTCTGTAAAATATAATGCCTACTTCACGGGGCTATTGGGAGAACTAAATACAATAATGGAAGCTCCTAGCACAGTGCATGACATCAGTATTTACTTTACTTTTTGGTCCTTTAAGGAATTGTACTTCCACAAGTTTGACAAGTTCTCAAAACTGCTGTTCTGGGCAAAATTTCACTTTCAGTAAAATGAAAGCCTGTGAGTAACTAAGTATGGCTCTTTGTCAGGGTTACATTTAAATGTAATAGGTAGATTTAGAGTTTTGCCAAAGATGGGAGCGAGACAGCTTAGTGTGAAGGGAGGAGCCTTGGTCATGGGACAGCTACTACCCCCTCAGTCACTGACCTGCCAGGTGACCTTAGCCACTTTGCTTTTGGCCTTCAGTTTCTTCAGCTGTATTAGGATGTGGACGGTCTCCAGGGTGCTTTTGGTTCTAAAACCTGATGATTCTACAAATGCAGCACTTTTAAAAAGTGGATTTATCCTTGTGGTGAAAAAATTCCTGGAAGATATATATCATCACATTCATGCTGGGGGTGCCCAGGTGATGGCAGGAGGGATGGCCTTCTTTCTTCCCCACTTCTCTCCCTCTTTTCTTCCTTCCCCATCTCCTTCCCTTCTTTCCTTCCTTCCCTGACTTGTTTCTTCTTTCAGCAATTATTTATGGCACCTTCCATGAGCCAGGCAAGAGTGAGCAAGAATGTTTCAGTCCAGCATTCATAAAGCTAATAGTCTTTTTATCTATTTCTTTTCTTTTTCCCCTAAAAAATGTCAAACATATAGAGAACCAGAAGGAACAGTAACTTGAACATCTATATCTCCTAGATTTACCAACTGTTAACAACTTTTATTCTGTGTGTGTGTGTGTGTGTGTGTATATACAACCATATGTATATATATACACACCCATATGTATATATATGTGTGTATACACACACACACACACACACGTTTTTCTGAACCATTTAAAAGTGCAGACACCATGCTTCGCCTGTAAGTAACTGAACATACATCTCCAAGAATCAGTACAGTCTCACAAGTAACCATAATACCATTATCACACCTAACTTAGGTGCCCCACCCCCAAATTAGCACCAATCCTATAGAATTATATAATGTCTATTCCATATTCAGATTTCTTTAATTATCCCAAGAATGTCTTTTATTGCCCTCTTCATCAAATCCTGGTTCACCAATCAAGGTTCACACGTTAATTTGGTTTTTATTCCTCTGTCTCTTTTAATATAGAACTGTTCCCCCACTTTTTCTTTGTAATGACATTCACTTTTTGAAAAGTGCAGGCTCATTGTCTTACAGAACATACAAAATTCTAGATTTGTCTGATTGTTTTCTTATGGTGTCATGTAACTTATTTCTGTATTCTGTGTATTTGTTGTAATCTGGAAGTCTAGATGTTTGATTAGATTCATGTTAAAAGTTCTTGGCAAAAATATTTTATAGGTGAAGTTGTGCTACAAAGTTATATATATTTGAAGTTTTCTACAAAGATCATCTATTACTAATGATGAAGAACTAGAAATAAATTTAAATTTATATAATACATTGAATATAGTGGAAAAAGCATGAGTTTGCTAGCAGAGGCCTGGATTTGAGTACAGATTCTATTCTCTCTAGCACCTTGACCAGATTAATTAGCCTAGTAGTTTAGCTCTCCACAAAAGACCAGAGAAGACAGAATCACTGCAGGAACCTTCTTGAAATATGCATGCTTGTCCCTCCACTCCACTCCCTGGTATTTTTTTAAAAAGGGAGACTTTTTTATACCACCCCTCATCCCTAGGCCACCCTTCTCACCCCCACCCCAGGCTTAAATGCCACCAATTCTGTGTGCCAGGTGTCCTTATCTGAGAAATTTGGAAAATCTCTACCTTGAAGGGTTATTGTAAGTGTTGGAGATTAATAATAACATGTGTAAAGTATATAGCACAGAGTCTGCCACATTATTATATGCTCAATTCACCACCACTGTTATTGTTATTACATCAGTAATTTGCAAAGAAGGGAGAGAGAATTTGAAAAGGGACAGGAAGTGGTATAGTACAGAATATTCAGTTTCTAAGTGGTTACTTCAAAAATCTTCCAAGAGTGTTTGTGCTCATGCAGTGACATCAATAAAAGTTCAGCTGAGACAGTGCTATGACACAGTAATCATTAACATTTATGCAGCCCTTTACAGTTTACAAAGCACATCCACATTCATTATTATGTTTGATATATGCCCTCTTTCACGAAGATCAGCTGTGCTTAATGCTTCGCCCAAGGACACAGCGTAATCAGTGGGGGGAGCTCAAATTAGGAGTTCTGATTGTGGAACAGACTTCTTTTGCTGAAAATGTGCAGCCTGGAACAGACACCAAATGTCTCTTTTCTAAATTCCTGACCAAGGGACTCTTTCCTTATGGTGTTGGTTACTGAAATGCTTAGTTTAAAACTCTTTGAGTCTATTTCACACTTATAGCTCCTCATCTGTCGTATTTTATCTGTGTTGGGTGACATTTCCTGTACTGTCGTGCGTTGTCACTCAGACAGAAGGCTTTAGTTATTTCTTGCTCTTTGCTCTAACAGAGAGAAATACTGTTTAATGAATCTGAATTAACACCATCAGGTGCATATTAAAAATGCATTCGAACCTTTCAGCTGGACTAATTTCCTTCCTAACATTGTGTAGCACTGGGCAAATTAAAGACTCATCCAGAGATTGGCCCTTGTTTTTTGAAGCAGTTAGAACTGGTGTTTCTTAGTGTTGACCTTGATATTTTTTACCTGGTCATGTATAGCTCTTTTTTGGATAAGAAAAATATTACTATTTTAAACAAAAACTGACTATCTTTGGTTTAGCAAGCTAGTGTAGCAGAAAACATCTTAGGGGAGATGACTCATTCTTTATTATTCAGTTTAAGGTATTTTCTAGTTTCTTTTTTGTATCACAAGATATTTAGAGTTATATTTCTTTTTTTTTTTTTTTGCGGTACGCGGACCTCTCACTGCTGCTGCCTCTCCCATTGCGGAGCGCAGGCTCAGCGGCCATGGCTCATGGGCCTAGCCGCTCCGCGGCACGTGGGATCTTCCCGTACCAGGGCACGAACCCGCGTCCCCTGCATCGGCAGGCAGACTCTCAACCACTGCACCACCAGGGAAGCCCCTTGTGAACGTTTTAGTTAACTTGTTGCTAGTGGTATCTACATTTCTATTCATATTAATGTTTTAGCATAATTCTGCCATGTCCAGGGAACAGATTCTGTGAGATTTCAGTCTTGTAAAAGCAGCTGAGACTTGCTTTGCTGTCCAGCATTTGTCAGTTTTGTAAGTGCTCCAAGTGCACTTGAAGAAGGAAATGTTTTCTGTAGCTATTGGTAGGAATGTTCCTTGTATATCAGTTACACCGTGTGTTAATCTTGTTCGAATCATGTGTATTTGCTGATTTGCTTTTTTTTTGCTTGACCATTTGCTTACCCTGTTATTTCCCAAGGGTTAAAATGTGTGTTAAAGGGGCTTCCCTGGTGGCACAGTGGCTAAGAATCCGCCTGCCAATGCAGGGGACACGGGTTCGAACCCTGGTCCAGGAAGAGCCCACATGCCACAGAGCAACTAACCCCGTGCACCACAACTACAGAGCCTGTGCTCTAGAGCCCGCATGCCACAACTACTGTGCCCATGTGCCACAACTACTGAAGCCTGCGCACCTAGAGCCCATGCTCCACAACAAGAGAAGCCACCGCAATGAGAAGCCTGCACACTGCAATGAACAGTAGCCCCCACTCACCACAACTAGAGAAAGCCCGTGCTCAGCAACAAAGACCCAACACAGCCAAAAATAAATTTTTAAAAAAAAGTGTTAAAATCTCTCACTAAAAGTATAAATGCATTTCTTTCTTCAGTTTTTGATATATATATTTTTTGGAGGCAAAGTTATTAGGTGCATACAAAATTTAGAATTGTTCTGTCTTGTGAACATAACTTTTTCTCAGAATGAAGTGTCCCTCTTTGTCTCTAGGGATGCTTTCTGCTTCAGACACTACTTTGGTACTAATACAGCTATACTGTGTTTCTTCTGGTTAATATTTGCATCCTTTCTGTCATCCTTTTCCTTTTTCTCTCTGATTATTCTCAATCTTTTTAATATTTCACATGCATCTCTCCTTAATATTTTGGCATATTTCCTTCACATAATTTTTGCTCATCTTTTAAAATTAAGTTGTAGACATTGTGAGTTTAGCATACATCTTCCCAAATAATCCCCTAATATCATCTAATACCCAGCCCATACTGAAATACCCACAGTTGTTCATAAGGTGACTTTTATAACTGTGTGGCTGCAGTTATAACTGCATTTGACTGTGTGGCTCTTAGTCTTTCAAAATCTAGAATAAGCTAACTTAATCGATACACTGTTGTACCAAATGACCATAAGGAAATGAAACATATTTTAAAGATTACTCTTAAATATATGTAAGAAATATAGTCAGTACATCCCATTTGTAATAATAATCTGAAAAACACAGAAAGTAGAAATGAAAAAATAGCAAACACTTTTATATCTTCCACCAATTGTGAGCATGGCTACCTTCCTGGTATTATATTTATCTATTTCTGATTTTTGAAGAAATCTTAGTCTGTTTCACATTATATGCTCATTATAGAGGCTTGGAAGTGAAATTTCTGAGACTAAAGGTATCACCTCTTTTAAGGCTTTCCAGGACGGTGTTTCAAAGTTTAACAATCCCAATGTGCCAAAGCTTACTGCCTTAGAAGGGATGTCCTCCTCAATTACACCACATGGGTAATTACTTATCATGGATATTTAATTATCGTGGATAATTTGTTACCACACATCTATAGTGGAGATATCCTGTGGTAAAAACTGAAAATGCCAGATACCTTCTCAGGCTCCCTCGAAGCTAAGCCATCAGCATGTAACCTGGGATTAACCAGTCAGATCAGCCCCCTTCAGACTTTCAGACTGAAGCCATTTACACAAAGAAGCAGGCACAGTGGAGACTCCTTCTGGGGGTTATAGGGGCAGCCGCTCCGAGCAAGTCAGCATCTGATATTCAGTGCTGAGGTAGTGATTCAAGCCATGAGGTCCAGCATTCAGTGGTGGTGGCAGCAGTGTCCTCACCAGAAGGACTCTGGCATGATTTTTGGCTCTGGTCTTGGCCAATGTCTTATTCTTTCCCATTTCTTGAGCCTGGTTGTCCAGCCTTCTCTGACCCCCTGTCAAGTCTCAATATCCTTTAAGAAATACTTCTCTATTGAAACCAGCCAGAATTTGATTCTATTGCTTACAAAAAAAGAACTTGACTAACTTTCCATGCAGGGATTCTCCCTTCTATATAGCAGGACCTATTTCAAATGCAAGGAAAATTGGCATGCATGAGGGAGATCAGGGAGAGCAGAGAGGGCTCAGCAAGTTAACTATTCAGGACTTGGAGTTGGGAAGAGTCTAGTTGAAACAGGGTCAATATTGGAAGGAAGGTAAGAGCAGCTTCTTAAGAAGGTAACATTTATCATTCTTGGGTACCTGACCTGGTTGTCAGCAGAGTGATTGCAGGGCCAGTTCAGGAGTCCAGCCCTTGTAAATGTGACACCAGAAATGTTAGACCTCCAGATGGGTGGTAAGCCAAGTGGCCTTGGTTGAGACTGTGACTGTGCATCTGAGACTCTAGGTGAGATAGAGGGACAGTGGCAGATGAAGCTGTGTAGGCTTGAAGTAGAAGCTAACAGTCACCATGGAAGGCCATGCCTCCACTTCTAGAAATTCTCTTTGGCAATTTCTTCAGAACCAATTTGCAAGTAATACAACCAAAGCAGCCTCATTCCTTAGGAGGCCAACTTTGTGTCTGACCAAAACCGGTATTGCCCCAGCTTGTTCACCGTTCCCATGGGGATTGACTTGGAATTGAGTAGAAATTTAAATAAATTTTGGCAATTTCAAAAATGCGGAAAACCAAGGTCGTAACCACTGAGATATTTTTAAAAGCATTGCCAGCTCTACAGGCAAGCTTTAGAGTAACTATTTATTCAGCCTTTATGTATTTCCAAAGTTACATCAGTACTTCACGTCAACTGTCTTATTTTAATCTCTCAACAACCCTGAAAGGTAGGTGTTAGTAACCTTGTTTTACAGATGAAAGCACAGGCTGAGAGGTTAATTATCAGATAAGACAGCACGTCTTAAAGCGAGAATTCAAACCCAGGTCTGGTTCATTCTAAAGCACATGCTCTTTTCAGCATTACTGTTGTCTCCTCAGGAGACTGCTTTAAAGAGAACAATATACAGCTGACTATAAATTCCAGCTTTTAAAAGTCAGAGTTCACATATCCAGAAGCCCATTTGTGAAATATCTCACAGCATTCTGCCGAAAGGCTGTGAAATCTCTGATTAAGGGCTTAAAAATGGTGAAAAGTAATAAACAGTAGGTCTGACTACAACTCAAGTAGTAAAACACCTTCACTGATTTTCATATTCAGCAAAAATATTTTTAATGATGAAAAAAAAGTCATAGTACTCACTCTACTAACTCAATGACACGCTGAAATATTAGCCTAGCTTGTGTAACCTTAAACGCGGCCGCGCTCTCTGTTTGGGCATGATGCTTTCTGCCAAGGGGCGGAAGAGCGGGCCCACTTGTGAAGGGGTTCTTTCTGGGCATTTCTTTCCATGATTCTTTTTTTCTTTTTTTTTTTTTGGCTGTGTTGGATCTTCGTTGCTGCATGCGGGCTTTCTCTAGTTGCAGCGAGCGGGGGCTATTCTTCATTGTGGTGTGCGCGCTTCTCATTGCAGTGGCTTCTCTTGTTGCAGAGCACAAGGCTCTAGGTATGCGGGCTTCAGTAGTTGTGGCGCACGGGTTTAGTTGCTCCGCAGCATGTAGGATCTTCCCGGACCAGGGCTCGAACCCGTGTCCCCTGCATTGGCAGGCGGATTCTTAACCACTGCGCCACCAGGGAAGTCCCTTTCCATGATTCTTAATGTGTGTTTGTTAAGGACCACACACACACACACACACACACACACACGCACACACTAGCTAAAAGTCTAACCCTCTAGATTTCATTTGGCTAACTCAGGCCAGTCTTCAGACTGCCGCTAATGCCCACCAGAAAGGAGAAAGAACCGGAAACAATCACTGAACTGCAGTGCTTTTACACTTCCTCCCCACCAACAGTGAGAGAGGGACCATTGTGTAGATTGTGAGGGGGAGGTTGGGAAAGTGTGATTGGACTGGGGAGGTGGTGAAGATTTCAGATTTTCTTTTTTAAAATAATAGTTTGCTGCTTGGGCATCAGCAGGGGATAGGGCGGTGTCTGCCCTGCTTGGTGGCGCTTGTCCCACAGACCCATTCACTGTGGGGTTGTCTCTGTGTTAGGAGCCGGTCTGGGGGTTGCTGAGCAGATCAAGTCTTCGTTTGTCTTTGCTCACCTTGGGTGGTGCTCTGTCCGTTTCACCGCCCAGTCACTGACATGGTGAGGGTTGTCACTGTGGTGCTGTGTTGTCTTAAGAGTTCCGAAAAACAACAATGGCAACCACCAAGCAAACAAACAAAACCTTTCTGCTTCCCAAATCTGTCCCCGAGGGAAGATTCAAAGGGTGCAAATGCTGTTCTGGACCAGATGGGCACTAGTGTCTCTGTTCTCCTCTGAAGATGGGCTTGGTGGTAGGAGGCAGGAAGGGGCCCAGCAGAGGGGTTTTCCACGCTGTTGCCCTCCTGCTACAGTTGTTTCAGATGCTCCAGCTCCAGCCAGCCAGTCCTAGATTGTCTCTGCACGGCACGCAGAAAAACCTTTGTCTTGTAAAAGTAACTCCTTTGATTTCTCCCAGCCTCAGACCCTGCTTAGTTAGGGGCACTGACCAAGAGGTGAGTCATCTCTGGCCGTCCTGGGGAGTGAGGAGGGGACCACCCATGGCTTCCCAGCTGCACTGCCTGTGGAGCAAAGGGTTCAGAAGCAAAGGATTTTTAAAAATATAATAATACAAAAAGAACAAAAGAAAGAAGACCTCTGAAAATCCTTACTGTTTCCTGCTATCTCCTACAGCGATTGCCCTTTCATTAGTGTGGTATAACAATGTGAAGGTTTTTTATCACTTTGATATCAGCCTAATTCTTGAGATTAAGCTTGGCAAACCAATTATCAAGGTTAGTGAGAAGAAAGGTGTGTGACTGGGAATCACCACCTAGTCCTTTAGCTATTATACATTTTCATGTTCATCCTTTGAGGAGTAAGACAATAATAGTGTACTATAGTTTAGTTCAGTATTGTTTACTATAGTCGAACAATACCACATTGTTTTACTACTCAGGATCCCCTTGGTTGCTGGCAACCGAAATCCAAACTGAACTTGTCTAGGAAAGGGAGGGTTTATTGGGAGGATATTGGGATGTTTTAAGTAACAAAGGCAGGATTAAAAGTCAATCTATGGGGCTTCCCTGGTGGCGCAGTGGTTGAGAGTCCGCCTGCCGATGCAGGGGACACGGGTTCGTGCCCCGATCCGGGAAGATCCCACATGCCGCGGAGCGGCTGGGCCTGTGAGCCATGGCCGCTGAGCCTGCGTGTCCGGAGCCTGTGCTCCGCAACGGGAGAGGCCACAGCAGCGAGAGGCCCGCGTACCGCAAAAACAAAACAAAACAAAAAAACCTAATCTAGATACGTATATATGGCAAGAACTATAGGATTCATTCATTTTAACTTGGGACTCCAAAGGAGGCAAAATATGGAGAATGACTGGACTCACATTGTAAAGAAAACCAAATACATAGTAGTTTACAGTCATATTTATATACACTATTGTGTAAGGGATTTTAGAGAATTTTTATGTTCACCTCAGGTTCCTCCTGAAAGAAGCTATGACCACTGTAAATTCATGTGTCTAAGGGAATTCTCTGTGCTTGCCCAGACTGGATTCTCTTCTGCATGCTCTCCATTGCTTTTGTCTTATTTGGTTTTGTCTGAGATGTCCACTTTTTACCTCTTATTTCTGACTGTTGCCTCTGTCAACGCACGGGAACAGCCGTGCTCACCGTGGCCTCCTGGCCTGATAGAGTTCCCTCTGTGCGCTCTCAAGGGCGTCCATTGTCATTCTGCCGAGGTGGCTGCCTCTCCAGGTGCTGATGGTGGGTGGAATGTTCGAAGCCCCCTAGGCAGGAGGAGCTTTCTTCTCCTGACTGGTATCTGAAGAGCACGTAAAGAGATTGTTCCTTTACTCAGCCCCCTGGTGTAGTCTTCTGCATGAAACACTCCTTCTCTCTACCACCCATCTCGCCTGACTCCCTGCCACAGTATGTTGCCAGCAGCCTAGATATTACTGTTCATTAATTCATGCCTAACATGCAGTGGCTTATACTAGGTGTTATTGAATGTCTAAAAATAGGCACAGAGCCTGGAAGTGAGAAGTGAAAATTGCAAAATGGCTGGGTGGAAAAAATGATGGAACACAGAGCAGGCCTTTTGATATATTTCCTTGTGGTAATATTTTACAGGTTAAATAAGACTAATATTCATGGTGAACCCAGGGCAGTTAGCCTCTTCAGATGTTTTACTTCTTAGCCTTTTCCAAAATCTGTTTTATTTATTTAATTTAACAGGACTTTGCATTGATTGGGGCCATTTGTATAAGACGTTTTGCATTATGCGTTTGCAATCATGTTTGCATGTTTGCATTTGTCAAGTTTTGCCTGTCAAATCAGGCAACTAGTTTCAGCAAATATACTTTCATGTCCACATGACCATCATCGGGGCATAAGACTATACTAAAACAAACCCCCCAAATGGTCTTTAGGAGTAAAAGGTTTTATATTTTCTATTTATAGGAAGAATTTGAGGGGAAGGAGGAGAGCATAGCTTTATTTTTAAAATAGTATAATTGAGTATATAATTTAAATGCAAAAACGTAGGCTAGTATTTTCTGATTGTAACCTGAATACCTGATGGAGCAAAGAGGGTTGCAGTATTCCTATTCTTGATTACTGAACAACAGACCTTTCTGCTTTTCTTTTCTTTCTTTCTTTTTAATTGAAGTATATTTGATTTACAATATTATATTAGTTTCAGGTGTACAAATAATGATTCAGTGTTCTTATAGATGATACTCCATTTAAACTTATTACAAAATAATGGCTGTGACCTTTTTGCTTTTCCTTCCTCCTCTGCTTTCCTGAGACAGCACTCCCTATGAAGTGTTAGCCCACTGCTTACTCTTTTTTTTTTTTTTTTTTTTTTGCGGTACGTGGGCCTCTCACTGTTGTGGCCTCTCCCATTGCGGAGCACAGGCTCCGGACACGCAGGCTCAGCGGCCACGGCTCACGGGCCCAGCCGCTCCGCGGCATGTGGGATCTTCCCGGACCGGGGCACGAACCCGTGTCCCCTCCATCGGCAGGCGGACTCTCAACCACTGCGCCACCAGGGAAGCCCCCACTGCTTACTCTTATCCTGTTTTCTAGGAGACTAGGCTAAGACATCTTCTAACATGTTGTAAACATGAGTTCACAAATAATCTTAGTACTATGATTTTATTTAATCTCTCTAACAAATCTATAAAGTAAATAGCCTAGGCCCACTCGTTACAAATGTCAGGGCTGGAATGTGTATCCACAATTTTTGATTTTGAGTCAAGGACCTTTCACGTTATTCGTGTTTCTCAAATTAGGGTCTGAAGATCCTTGAAAGCCTGCAGTTGTATTTTCAAGGGGCCTTGAGTTCTCTGCAAGAATTTAATTTTGTGTTTTCATTTTGATGATCATAATAAATGACTGTCAACATATTTTGGTTCCTTTGGATGATCAACTTAACAGAGAGCTGTCATGTGCTTTCAGGGCCTGCATTTTTGTCTGTGTTTGAGATTTTTGTTGGTTCCAGGGAGTGCCACTTTAATTGTTGGAGACAAATGATTTGGAAAACACACACACAGGCAGTTAATATGTGAAGGTTGTTCTCACCAAGTGAAGGCCAAATGACTTCATCACAGGATGTACAAAGGAAGGCTCTGCGTAGTTTAAATGGAGACAAGAGGTGGAAGCATTGAGTCATTATACAGCATGTGGTCAACACACTGGACTCAGAGGAGCCTGCACATTGAAGAGAGTGCTGCATTCAGATCATGGGGTAGAGTGGCCAGCTGCACGTGTCAGATTAAATTAAAATTGTTAATTTGAATTTTGAGTCCTACATTTGTTGACCAGCAACTTAATTTTAAGTCTATTGATGTGGAATTCCCTGGCGGTCCAGGGGTTAGGACTCCGAGTTTCCACTGCCGAGGGCCCAGGTTCGATCCCTGGTCGGGGAGCTAGGATCCTGCAAGCCGGGTGGTACGGCCAGAAGAAAAACAAAAAAATTATTGTTGTATGATCTCTGTATGCAGACATTCTTTATGTCTAGTTTGGCACCATATGAAATTATTTCATAATTTATTTGTCTGCTTATCTATTGTCTTTTATTTTTGTTTTTTTTAAATTTTTATTTATTTATTTTGTCTGCACAGGCTCTTCGTTGCGGCGCACAGACTTCTCTAGTTGCGATGCGCGGGTTTCTGTAGTTGGGTCACGTGGGCTCTAGAGCACATGGGCTCAGTGGTGGTATGTGGGATCTTATTTCCCTGACCAGTGATCGAACCCGGGCCCCTTGCGTTGGAAACGTGGAGTCTTAACCACTGGACCACCAGAGAAGTCCCTATTGTCTGTTTTTTTTACATTGGGATATAAACTTCTGGAGAGCAAAGGCCTTGCCTCTCTAGTTTTCTCTTTTTCATGAAAGTTGGAGCCTTGGGGAAGGAAAGAATCTAGAGAGACCTTATAGACCAAGTACAGAAGAGGATCTAAGATATAACTCTAAGGAAGTTAAGTATTTGAGAGGTGAATAATAGAAGGTAAGCTGGCAATGTAGACCAAAGGAACATCTAGGTGAAAGAGGAGTGTAAAATCATGGAAGACATTGGAGGACAGTTTCAAAAAGCAGGTCAGAGTCGATAGTATAAATGCTGCCTAGAAGATAAATACAGTGTCTAATGGCTGTGGTGACTTGGAGGACATTGGTCACCCTGGGGGAAGTATGTTTTGTTGAAATGATGGGGTGAAAACCAGCCTGGAGTGGAGAGAGAGAGGCATGAGAGATGGAGAAGTTGAGGCACTGATTGTGAATGACTCAACTCCTTCGTGAAATTTGGCAGTGGGAGATCCAAGGTTGTAGCTAGAGTTGGGCATGAGCCAAGGGAGGAATTTTTTTTTTTTAATGGAAGATAATTGAGCTGATGGACTGAGACTGAAAGAGAAGTTGAAGTTGAAGGGAAAGGAGCGATGGGGGATAATGGATGTCACCAAGTTTGTGAGAGGCAAGAGGGATAGAATCGGAAGACAGAAAGAGATAGGCTTCAGAATGAGTAGGCCACCAATTCCATTATGATAGGAGAGAAGGAAGGATATGTACTCAACACCTGTTATTAGGAGACAACAAGGAACATGGTCCCCATCCTCGAGAAGCAATAGTCCAGTTGGAGTGGCAAGATGTTGCAACAGAAAAGAATAATAACTCAGTCTGTGATAAGCCTACAGGCAATGAGTGCTGGAGCATTTTGGAGGAGAGCAAGATGAGCTCCTGATGCTATGATCAAGGAAGTCTTCACGATAAGTGGCATTTGATTCGGAACTTGAAAGCAGAGTAGGATTTTACTACCTGGAGATATAAGTGGTAAGAGAAAATAAAGGAGAAGGAGAGTGCATTTCATGTGGAGGGACTGGCATGAACAAAGGATTGAAGTACTGTACTTCAATTGGTTTATCCTTCAGCAAAGAAACAGGGACTTTTTTTTTTTTATCTGTACTCTGATAGAACACAGCAATTGAGAGGAAGAAAGAGACCTTAGAGATTATCCCGTCTAATGTCCTTATTTTTCTAGGTATGAAAACTGGGGTGCAGAGGGATGGAAGTGACTGCTGAAAGTCACAAAACTCTCTTTTTGGCTGCACCACGCAGCTTGCGGGATCTTAGTTCCCCGACTAGGGATGGAACCTGGGCCCTCGGCAGTGAAAGTGCAGAGTCCTAACCACTGGACCGCCAGGGAATTCCCTGAAAGTCACAAAACTCTTAGGTGAGAGTTGGGCTCTGGCTCACAAAGGTAGTTTCCATGATAACGTTATTGTACGTGTTGTAAGGATAGAATACATTCAGTAAAACTGCACCTGATTTTATTAAATTACATCAGAGGCGCAAGGGAGTAAAGACCAGAAGAACTTTACATTTTTCAAGAAGAGATGTAGTTATTAGTCATAGTGATTATAAGAATTCTAAGTTTTGCTCTGGAGCTATTTCATTTTTACCTCATTAGTAAACAGATAAGGATAATTCGTTATTAGGAGATTGATGATTTCCTGCAATTCACCAAACATACAGGTCTCCTATGCCTTGGACCAATTAAGCCCCAATTGGCCAAAAGGGAATTTGAAGAAAATTTTATGCCGACTCAAAGTAAATATTTACAATAGAGGAGGGGAAGGAGGTATTAGTTTCCTGTGGTAGCTGTAAAACATTACCACACACTTAGTGGCTTAACACAGGTATACCATCTTACAGTTCTCAAGGTCAGAAGTCCAATGCAGGTCTCACTGGGATAAAGTCAAGGTGTTGGCTGAGCTGCATTCCTTTTTGGAGACTCCAGAGGAGTATATGTTCCCTGCTTTTCCAGCTTCTAGAGGCTGCCCATGTTCTTTTGCCTTGAGGCCCCCTTCCTCCATATCAAAACCCAGCGACATTGCACCCCTCTAACTCTTTTTCTCTAGTAACTAGAAAATTTGATCTCCGTCTGACCACACCCAGGAAGAGGTTCCAGTGCTTTTTTTTTTTTTTTTTTTGCGGTACGCGGGCCTCTCACTGTTGTGGCCTCTCCCGCTGCGGAGCACAGGCTCCGGACACGCAGGCTCAGCGGCCACGGCTCACGGGCCCAGCCGCTCCGCGGCATGTGGGATCCTCCCAGACTGGGGCACAAACCCATGTCCCCTGCATCGGCAGGCCCACTCTCAACCACTGCGCCACCAGGGAAGCCTGGTTCCAGGGCTTGTAAGGACTTACGTGATTAGCCTGGGTCCACCCGGTTAATCCAGGATTATCTCCTCATCTCAAAACCCTTAACCTTAATCACATCTGTAAAGTTCCCTTGCCCTGTAAAGTAACAAATTCACAGGTTCTGGGATTAGGACATGGACATATTTGTGGGGAGGGGCATTATTTGGCCTACCACAAAGAAGAAGAAAGAGGAAAAGAAAAATTATAGATTATTAAAGAGATGACTTACAGGTAACTGGAAAAGAAAATGAGCATCAAGAGCCAGTATAAATTCACTAAATCATAGCAAGTGTCATTTTCTTATTTAACGAGTTACTGGGTAAATAGACATGGGGATGCCAGGGACAAATTTATCAGCTTGGTTTTTCTCTCAGGATGTTCTTGTGGAAAGATGAAGGAATGTGTGTCAGATGTCAGTGCAATAAGCTCTATTCACAACTCATTAAACAACTGATGAAAAGTGGAAATGGATGTAAACCTAGATGAAGTCCTCCTTATGTGTCACAGGGCTTTTTGTCCTTGGCCCTTCTTCAGTCACCGCTTTATCAGTGACTTGGCTGAGGACTTAAAGGTCAGGCTTATCGAATCTGCAGGCAACACAATAAGATTCAAAAGTTAGAGAAAATCTTAATAAACTGGGAAGAGAAGATGAAAGCATGTGAACTGTTATAATAGGAAATGTGAAGTCTTAAATTTCAGGGAGAAAATCTGTTAAATACAGGATGGATGGTACTAGATTTGGTGTCAGTTTATGTGGGGGGAAAAAAAGGAAAACGATGCATCTGTGAAAGTAGAAGTGATGTTAAAGGCATCAGTTAATGATTTTTGAGCATTTCCTATCTATCAGGTGCTGTGCTAGGAGCTTTACATATGTCATACACTTTGACCCTCAAAAAAATACCTTATGTCTGTCTCACAGATGATTTTTTTTTAGTGTTTTGAGATGTGAAGTAACTTGTCCAAGATTGCAAAATTATCTATCACTACAAATTGGGGTCTGACTTCAAAGCCCATACTCATAACAGAATCGCAGGAGGATTTTTCAAAAGCCAAGGAATTGTAGCTACATTAGTAAAAATACAGTGCCCACATCGTAACAGAAGAAATCTCAGGTGTATCTTCCAGTTTGTGCTTTTCATATTAAGAGGGGATTTGATACACTTGAATGTGCATAGAGGAGTAAGACCAGGATCATGAGTGGCTTGGACACCAAGGCATAGGAGGAGCGATGGAAAAAACTTGGTATATTTTGCCTAAAAGAGAGTTGGGTGGAGATGGATGGCACAAAAGTATAATTACTTGCGAAAAATATTTGAAGGCAGAACAGTTTTCTCTTCCAGAACTTGTGTGGAGGCAGATTTTGTTCAAGAGAACTTGTTGTTAATGATTTATGTTATGAAGTCAGCATTCAAGGACAGGCTTGGTGTGAGTTCCTTGGAAGTAGCAACCAAATTACTTTCATCTTTGGGGTTAAACGATGCTTGGCAGGTGCTCAGTTTGTTTGGGCAGAATATGTTAACAAGTGACTTTGTCAGGGACATCATATAAGAAATTAGTGAATTAAGAAGCAGGTTGGGGAGAAAATATTTGCAAATGAAACAACAGACAAAAGATTAAGCTCCAAAATATACAAACAACTCATGGAGCTCAATATCAAAAAAACAAACAATCCAATTAAAAAATGGGCAGAAGACCTAAATAGACATTTCACCAAGGAAGACATACAGATGACCAAGAGGCACATGAAAAGATGCTCAACATCACTAATTATTAGAGAAATGCAAATCAAAACTACAATGAGGTATCACCTCGCACCGGTCAGAATGACCATTATCAAAAAAATCTAGAAACAATAAATGCTGGAAAGGGTGTGGTGAAAAGGGAACCCTCCTGCACTGTTGGTAGGAATGTAAATTGATACAACCACTATGGAAAACAGTATGGAGGTTCCTTAAAAAACTAAAAATAGAGCTACCATATGAGCCAGCAATCCCACTACTGGGCATATACCCTGAGAAAACCATAATTCAAAAAGAGACATGCGCCCCAATGTTCACTGCAGCACTATTTACAATAGGTAGGACATGGAACCAACCTAAGTGTCCATCAACAGATGAATGGATAAAGAAGATGGGGCACATATATACAATGGAATATTACTCAGCCATAAAAAGAAACAAAATTGAGTTATTTGTAGTGAGGTGTATGGACCTAGAGTCTCATACAGAGTGAAGTAAGTCAGAAAGAGAAAAACAAATACCATATGCTAACGCATATATATGGAATCTAAAAAAAATGGTACTGATGAACCTAGATGCAGGGCATGAATAAAGATGTAGACATAGAGAACGGACTTGAGGTGGGGGGGGAAGCTGGGGTGAAGTGAGAGAGTAGCATCGACATATATATACTACCGAATGTAAAATAGATAGCTAGTGGGAAGCAGCTGCATAGCACAGGGAGATCAGCTCGGTGCTTTGCTATGATCTAGGCGGGTGGGCTAGGGAGGATGGAGGGAGGTTCAAGAGGGAGGGGATATGGGGACATATGTATGCATATGGCTGATTCACTTTGGCGTACAACAGAAACTAACATGGTATTGTGAAGCAGTTATACTCCAATAAAGATCTATTAAAAAATGAAGCAAGTTAGAAGAGGGACTCTAGGGTTACTGCCGAGTTTGGGATTTTTCTTTTATTTGATTTAGATTGTTGACTTGAGATAAGCAACCCACAGCCCTGGGTCCGCTGCCCTTCTTGGCTAACTGGTAAGTTAATGCAAAGTTCTAATGGCCTGATTAACACTAAGTTCTAATGACTTGAATATCAACATCAAAACTATTTCATATTTGCATTACTGTTAAGTCTCTAAACATGTTGATGTTTTAATTGTTCTCCAGTAGCCTCCATTATTTTTTTCCCCCTGCATTTTGGCAGGATTGATTGGATAAATCATAGAAAAACAAATTAAATTTGCAATCTGGCCACTTTCTGTAAACAAGCTAGCAAGATAAGAGCTGCTGAGGGGTTATAACTATGACAATAGCCACCTTGAGTCAAGTGGAATTACTTTAGAGGGTTCATGTAGAAAGTGAGTCATAAACTGTGGAGCAGTAAAGACGACCAAGAGGATACAGACATGGAAGGAGATATCATAGAACTGGGGCAGAGTCGACAGTGGCCTGTATTATATTTTGAGGAGCTTCAAGAAAGGCCATTGTCCAGCTTTAAAAAAAATAATGTTGAAGCCATATGTGTTTATCAAAACCCCATCTTCAATGCAACAAGATATATAAATATTAATCTGTGGTTCCAGTGGAGTAGACAGCTGAGTTTCTCCTAACATCCTTACATTTCTTTTGCTCTATTTTGATGCCCAGCTATTAGACTCAAGTGGGGTGGGTGTCACTGAGTGGCAAGAGTGTAGTACTGTTAGATCCATTCCCCCAACCCACCAGCATTTTATACCCAGTTATTTATTTATTTATTTTTTGCTGTACTGGGACCTCTCACTGCTGTGGCCTCTCCCACTGCGGAGCACAGGCTCCGGACGCGCAGGCCCAGCGGCCATGGCTCACGGGCCCAGCCGCTCCACGGCATGTGGGATCCTCCCGGACCGGGGCACAAACCCGCGTCCCCTGCATCGGCAGGCGGACTCCCCAACTACTGCGCCACCAGGGAAGCCCATATACCCAGTTATTTGTAACCCCTGTTATTATTGTCTCACAAAGTTCATTATAATATGATACCATGTCACCATGGATACCTACAAGTGATGAATTTGTACAGTTATTTAGCCCTTTGGAAGGTGCCTCCTTGAAATTTAATTTGTGGGATTCCCAAGTTATTTCCCATTACAGTCATCCTGGCTACCAACCACTTACTCGTTTGTCTTAGGTACCTGAAATTCCCACCGTTAGAGTTATTCCTTTAGTTTTCAGAGAAGACTCTTTCAGAAAGGTAATCCGCTAAATCACTGGAATAGAGTTAATTTATCAGATCAGTTTGCCTATCTTTTCTTTCCTAGGATTCCCTGTGTATCACTCAGGGTCTCTTTAGGAAATGGATGGCATATTCAAGCTGGGTAATTGAAGAGAATTTAATGAAGGGGCTGTTTATGAAGCATGTGTGGCTTAGGAACAGCCTATGCTAATAACACATGGCTTCATTAGCCCACCTAGGCCTGATGGGGCAAGGGGAAGTTCCTGGAACCTGGAGAGGTGGTTGCCTGAAGAGGCTACCTGAGAGCTGCTGTGACATTTGGTGGAGGGATGAAGCAGGGAGCAAGCCGGAGAATAAATACCCAGCCTTCACTCTTGTCTCTCATTCTATATACTCTTGGTCTCCCACATTGACTAAACCCAAACAAAAGCAGAGGACATAGAAGCCCACTGGTGTCATCCATATAAGTCAGTCTCCCGGGGTGGGGCGGGGCAGAGAGTGGATCTGGAGGGGCAAAAGGAAGAGATCCAGCACAGTCGGTAGCAAAGTTGGAGTTTCCACTGTGCTCCACCTCCGTACCTTCACTGTTCCTGTGGGCCATCCCATTTATAGTTTCTTCTCCTCCCTTCATCCTGTAGGTGGATGTCCAAGTAACTCCACCTGAATCTTCCCTTGGCATCTCACTCTCAACATGCCCGGAATGAATTCATCACTCTCATCATCTTTATGCCCTTTATTCCCTTGTATTGTCATAGTTAAGGTATCACTATTTCAGTGCCCAAGTCAGAAATCTAGGAATCATTTTATACCACAATCTTTCTCTCACCCCGATGTCCTATCACCAATTCTGCTCGTTTTGCCTCCAAGATATTTCTCTCTCTAACTCCTTTTTTTCTTTATTTCTACTCCCAGTTTTCTGGTTTAGGTCATTACTACTTCTTGTAACCTGTCTTCCGGCCTCTAGTAAGTTCCCTCTTGAAACTGTGACCCACATTGCCATCAGAGGGAGCATTTAAATATCAAATTCTGTTTCATTCATTCATTTATTTAGAAAATATTTATTGTAAACTATTATGTGCCATATATTATGCTACATGTTAGAAATTCAGAAATGAATAAGACATGTTCTCTGCCCTCAATTATAATCTCATGGTAGAGAGAAGTAAGTATAGATAGGTAGAATTATAAACCAGGCACTTATCTCATAATAAGGGTAAGAGTGGCAGAGAAAACTCCCTGGAGAAATTAACACCTAAGCTTAGCCCTGAAGGACTGATAAGAGTTAATCAGGTAAAAGGAAGGAGAGGAGGAGAGACAGGTAGGGAAAGATATTTCAGGCTATGAGTGCAACCTGGTGCACATCCTAAAAGCAAGAGAGAGCATAAAGAGCTGGAAGAATTTAAAGTAATATAGTGTGGGCGAAGCAGAAAGTATGAAATCACTGGTCAGGTGATGAAGAGTTTTAAGGACTTCAGACTTCATCTCAAAGATTATGAGGACCCCAGAGAACTTTAAGCTGAGGATTGGCATGATCAGATTTGTGTTTCGGAAGGATTACTCTTATAGTTGTTTGGAAAAGAGATTTGAAAAGGGTAAAATTGGAGGCAGATTAGCCAGTTGTTAAGAGCTTTTTACTGAACTCAGGAAGTAGTGGTAGATACAGAATGATCCAAAATATATTAAAGTGGTATTATTCATAGGAGACATTGAAGGATTGAACTTGGAGGGTGAAGGAGAGGAAGAGATCAAGACTGATGCCTAGGACTCTGGTTTGGGCAACTGGGTAGATAGACAGTGCTAATGTTCACCGGGGTAGGGAATTCAAAAAGCTGAGGTGTACGAACATCAGGTAATGAACTCAATTTTGGACACATCCAGTTTGTGGCTCTTGTAGGCCATTCAAGTGGAGACTTTGAGTTGGATGTTCATATCTAGATTTTAAATTATGTCAAGAGATGAGGTTTCTCAAAACAGTCTTGTTGAATGAAAATAAGGTTCCATGAAGGACCAACATGTAAAGCTTGTTGGGGGAAAGAAAGAACAAGTTCCAAAGAGCTAAGAAGAAAAATCTTCCAATCGCCATTATCTACTGGATCAAGGCCAAGCTCTTAAATTATAACTTTTCTCTCTCACTTTATCTCATGCCAACCCCCAGTTTAGAATTTATGTTCTATTAGTTCTTTTAGGTTCTATTCTATTAAGTTTTATTAGAACAGGTTGCTGGTGGTCCTTCATGGATACCCGAGTCTCTATTCTTTGGATATCTGTTTGCTGTTTGCTTTTAGCCTTTTCTTTCTCTACCTGGAATATCTGTTCCCTCTTCTTTATCTGGTTACAGTCTAATTAGCCTTCAAAAGTAATCTCAAGCTTGTCTTCTCTGGAAAGACTTAACTTGAGTCCCCTTGGTTGAACTAGATGCTCCCTCCCTCCTTCCTTCCCGTAGCTTTTGCGTGTATATTTATCCTAGCACTTATATGATATTGATATCATCTGTCTACCTAGCTTACCACAAAAATTGTTTCATTAGTTCAAGAATTGTATTGCAGGTTGGATTCCCCAGGAAGCAGATTCTGAGACAGACTTTAGTGTACAAGATGCTTATTCAGGAGCGCCCTTGGGATGAACACCTGTGGAAAGGAGAAGGAAGCAGGAGTGGGCCAAGGGAGAAATCAAGCCCTGTTGCAAACCCAGCTGCCTCATCCAACACCATAAAGAGGTCTGGAGCTGAGTGCCCTTTCAGAGTTGTTCTAAATTGGCATGGGATGGCCGGGCATCACTTACCTGATCAATCATTTGGCATGGGCCATCCCAGGAAGGGGCATGACATTGGAAGAGGCAGCTCTGCAGCTGAAGCAATCCTTGCAGTGGTTGACAGCTGGAGGCCATCTGCTGACAGCACTTTCTGCAGCTGGGACAGCACTTCATTTCCTGAAGGGAGATGGGGCAGTGCATTGCAAAATCTACCACACACCAGATATTTTTCTTTGCATTTCTGGGGCCTGCCATACTATGTGGCAGATGCAAACTGTGGGCTGGGACTGAGCAGTGGTTATCCTCCTCAGACAGGCTTGTGACCTCTAGTTCTCCAGATACACATTCTCCCTGCTCCCTAATGCATGGAACCCTGCCTGCTGCATGTATTGACATTACCTATAGTCTTTTGAGTTTGCCACCCCTGTTAGTTACTAACAAATGTTTATTGAACTGAACAGAAGTCAATATCACTGAATTACACTTCTCAAGAACGTTCGTATATATTTATTTAATCCTTTAAAACAACCCTAAATGTTAGATATAATGATCACCCCCATATTTACAGATGAGGAAACTGAATCCCAGAGCAGCTCAGTGATTTGCTCAAGGGTCTCTAGCTAGGAAGTGGCAGGATTATGACTTATATCAAGTGTTCTTATTTAGAACCTCATGCTCTTCCATTATGGCATCCAAAGGCCTTGGGGGTATTCCTGCTGGAAGACGATTGGGTGGGCCTAGGTCTTGATTAGGCTCGATGGGAAGAAAAAATATCTTAACAGAACCAAAAATATTCAGGGAGGAAGAAACTGGAAATTTTCTAAGCAGGCATCAGGGACTGGAAAGGGAGACTATTCGTTTAGGACCTTCTTTTCTCAGATGGTTTCAAAGGAGTAAAAACAATTAGAGCTGCAGACAGAGTAGGAGACAAGACAAGGTTGATGAACAAAGTGGAAAGCAATGTAGGAAGATAGCAACATTTCATACACAGCCACACACACACTGAAAATGTGTCAGCAACGTGAGGTCATTGTTAACTGCCAAGAATAAGTCTGAAATAGATTGTTAAATGAGAGATAGTATTGCCAAGGCTGAGCTGTTTGTTTGCCTCAAAAGGACAAATCCTGAGAGGTGGAATGAAAGAAAATTTATCCAGTTGACTATAAAATGGAAATATGATGGCTCCAGTGCTGGATATGGATTAGAACTTTTTTTCCATTACACTAAACTTGACTAATAAAAAGTCTTTGTAAATTACATTTTTCTTCTCTACATAATTTTTAATAAAGGATTGTTTTTTCAAAAAGAAACGCTTTTTTTAAATTTTTTTTTTTTTGGGGCCACACCATGTGGCTTGCAGGATCTTAGTTCCCTAACCAGGGATTGAACCCAGGCCACAGCAGGGAAAGCACTGTGTCCTAACCACTGGACCACCAGGGAACTCCCAAGAAATGCTTTTTATTAAAAAGCTAGGAGATAAAATTCTTGTCTCCATCTCAAAACAACATTTTAATTTTAATTATTATAATTACATAATACTTGTTTCACACAAGAGAGACTTAAGGTATATGGATATAAAGATCAAGAATATAAAATACATAATTTTTATCACGTTGTATATTATCAAGTCTCAGAGATGACTTTTCTACTTTGCAACTTAGACTCACCCAGATTTTTCTCAGAGTTTGGAAAAATTAGTGAAAACAGGATTGATAAAATTAGGGGTTTTGGTTGAGGAAAGCACAACTATTAAATGGAAAATTACCAATAGCAATTTCCTTAGGTTTCATTAGTTGAGGTAAATATATATGCTTATATCATCTTTTACCACAGCGTCTGTCTATCTGTCTATCTATCTATCTATCAATTTTTAAGGATCCATACTGTTATGGGTTGAATTATGTCCCCTACAATTCATATGTTGAAGCCCTAACACCTCAATGTGACTATATTTGGAGATAAGACCCTTAAGGAATTTATTAAGGTTAAATGAGATCTTCAAGGTAGAGTTCTAATTTGAAAGGACTGGTAATCCTTATAAAAAGAGGCAGAGACACTAGAGATCTCTCTCTCCCTCTCCTCCTCCTCCCCATCTAGTATGTGCATGCACAAGCACAGAAGAAAGGCCATGTAGGACACAGCAAGAAAGTGGGTGTCTATAAACCAGGACAAGAGGAGTCAACAAACCCCAACTCTGCTGGTGCCTTGATCTTGGGTGTCCAGCATCCAGAAGTTTGAGAAAATAAATTTCTGTTGTTTAAACTACCCAGTCTGTGGTATTTTGTTATATCAGCCTGAGCAGACATACATATATTGTAAGAGTAGGAAGACATGTATGGGAGTGATAAACACCAAATTTAATTTAGGGCTTAATTCTGGGGTCAAGGGAGAGGAATAAAATGGGAGATGGGTGCACATGGGATCCAAAACATTTCAAAGTTTTAAAAGTAAACATGGATCCAGTTATGGTGGAAATAACTGCCAAGGAACAGAATAAAGAAAAAAGAATGAAAAGAATTGAAGACAATCTCAGAGACCTCTGGGACAACACTAAATGCACCAACATTCAAATTATATGAGTCTCAGAAGAAGAAGAGAAAAAGAAAGGGTCTGGGAAAATATTTGAAGAGATTATAGTGGAAAACTTCCCTAACATGGGAAAGGAAGTAGTCACCCAAGTCCAGGAAGCACAGAGAGTCCAATACAGGATAAACCCCACGAAAAACACACCAAGGCACATATTAATCAAACTAACAAAAATTAAATTCAAAGAAAAAATATTAAAAGCAACAAGGGAAAAACAAAAAATAACATACAAAGGAATCCCTATAAGATTATCAGCTGATTTTTCAGTGGAAACTCTGCAGGCCAGAAGGGAGTGGCAGGAAATACTTAAAGTGATGAAAGAGAAAACCTATAACCAAGATTACTCTACCCAGCAAGGATCTCATTCAGATTTGATGGAGAAGTCAAAAACTTTTCAGACAAACAAAAGCTAAGAGAATTCAGCACCACCAAACTAGCTTTACAACAAGTGCTAAAGAAACTTCTCTAAGTGGAAACACAAGAGAAGAAAAAGACCCACAAAAACAACCCCCAAACAATTAAGAAAATGGTAATAGGAACATACATATCGATAATAACCTTGAATGTAAATGGATTAAATGCCCCAACCAAAAGACACAGACTGGCTGAATGGATACAAAAACAAAACCCATATATATGCTGTCTACAAGAGACCCACTTCAAACCTAGGGACACATATAGACTGAAAGTGAAGGGATGGAAAAAGATACTCCCTGAAAATGGAAATCAAAAGAAAGCTGAAGTAGCAGTACTCTTATCATATAAGCTAGACTTTAAAATAAAGACTGTTACAAGAGATAAGGAGGACACTACCTAATGATCAAAGGATCAATCCAAGAAGAAGATATAACAATTCTAAATGCTATGCACCCAACATAGGAGCACCTCAATACATAAGGCAAATGCTAACAACCATGAAAGGAGAAATCGACAGTAACACAATAATAGTAGGGGACTTTAACACCCCACTTACACTGATGGACAGATCATCCAAACAAAATAAATAAGGAAACACAACCTTTAAATGACATAATAGACCAGATATATCTACTTGATATTTATAGAATATTCCACCCAAAAGTGGCAGAATACACTTGCTTTTCAAGTGCACATGGAACATTCTCCAGGATAGATCACATCTTGGGTCACAAATCAAGGCTCGGAAAATTTAAGAAAATTGAAATCATATCAAGTATCTTTTCTGACCACAATGCTATGAGATTGGAAATCAACTACAGGAAAAAAACTGTAAAAAACACAAATACATGGAGGCTAAACAGTGTGCTACTAAATAACCAAGAGATCACTGAAGAAATCAAAGAAGAAATAAAAAGATACATAGAAACAAATGACAATGAAAACACGACGACCCAAAACCTCTGGGATGCAGCAAAAGCAGTTCTAAGAGGGAAGTTTATAGCAATTCAATCTCAGCTCAAAAAACAAGAAAAATCTCAAGTAAACAATCTAACCCTACACTTAAAACAACTAGAGAAAGAAGAACAAAGAAAACCCAAAGTCAGGAGAAGGAAAGAAATCATAAAGATCAGAGAAGAAATAAATGAAATAGAAATGAAGAAAATAATAACGAAGATCAATAAAACTAAAAGCTGGTTCTTTGAGAAGATAAACAAAATTGATAAACTCTTAGCCAGACTTATCAAGAAAAATAGGGAGAGGACGCAAATCAATAAAATTAGAGGGGCTTCCCTGGTGGCACAGTGGTTGGGAGTCTGCCTGCCAATGCAGGGGACACGGGTTCGAGCCCTGGTCTGGGAAGATCCCACATGCCACAGAGCGGCTAAGCCTGTGAGCCACAACTACTGAGCCTGTGCGTCTGGAGCCTGTGCTCAGCAATGGGAAAGGCCACAACAGAGAGAGGCCCGCACACCGCAATGAAGACTGGCCCCCACTCACCACAACTGGAGAATGCCCTTGCACGGAAACGAAGACCCAACATAGCCAAAAATAAATATAAATAAATAAATAAATTTAATAAATAAATAAATAATAACAATAATAAAATTAGAAATGAAAAGGGAGAAATCACAACTGACACTGCAGAAATACAAAGGATTATAAGAGACTACTACAAACAACTATATGCCAATAAAATGGACAACCATGAAGAAATGGACAAATTCTCAGAAAGGTACAATTTTCCAAGACTGAACCAGGAAGAATTAGAAAATAAAAACAGACCTATCACAAGTAATGAAATTGAAACCGTAATTAAAAATCGTCCAACAAACAAAAGTCCAGGACCAGATGGCTTCACAGGCGAATTCTATCAAACATTTAGAGAAGAGCTAACACTGATCCTTCTCAAACTCTTCCAAAAAATTGCAGAGGGAGAAGCCCTCCCAAATTCATTCTATGAAGCCACATCACCCTGATTCCAAAACCAGAAAAAGATATCACAAAAAAATTATAGACCAATATCACTGATAAACATAGATGCAAAAATCTTGAACAAAATACTAGCAGACAGAATCCAACAGCACATTAAAAGGATCATACATCATGATCAAGTGAGATTTATCCCAGGGATGCAAGGATTCTTCAATATATGCAAATCCATCAGTGTGATACACCACATAAACAAATTAAGGAATAAAAACCATATGATCATCTCAATAGATGCAGAAAACGCTTTTGACAAAATTCAACACCCATTTATGATAAAAAACTCTCCAGAAAATAGACATAGAGGGAACCGACTTCAACAAAATAAGGCCATATATGACAAACCCACAGCAAGCATCATACTCAATGGTGAAAAACTGAAAGCATTTCCACTAAGATCAGGAACAAGACAAGGATGTCCACTCTCACCACTCTTATTCAACATAGTTTTGGAAGTCGTAGCCACAGCAATCAGAGAAGAAAAAGAAATAAAAGGAATATAAATTGGAAAGGAAATATTAAAACTGTCACTCTTTGCCAATGACATGAAACTCTACATAGAAAATCCTAAAGATGCCACCAGAAAACTACTAGAACTAATTAGTGAATTTGGTAAGGTTGCAGGATACAAAATTAATGCACAGAAATCTCTGGTAGTCCTATATACCAACAATGAAAACTCAGAAGGAGAAATTAAGGAAACACTCCCATTTACCATTGCAATGAAAAGAATAAAATACCTAGGAATAAACCTGCCTAAGGAGGTGAAAGACTTGTACTCAGAAAACTATAAAACACTGATGAAAGAAATCAAAGGTGACATAAACAGATGGAGAAATATACCATGTTCTTGGATTGGAAGAATCTATATTGTGAAAATGACTATACTACCCAAAGCAATCTACAGAGTCAATGAAATCCTTATCAAATTACCAATGGCATTTTCCACAGAATTAGAACAAAAAAATCTTACAATTCATATGGAAACACAAAAGACCCCAAATAGCCAAAGCAATCTTGAGAAAGAAAAACGGAGTTGGAGGAATCAGGCTCTCCGACTTCAAACTATACCACAAAGCTACAGTAATCAAGACAGTATGGTGCTGGCACAAAAACAGAAATACAGATCAATGGAACTGGGTAGAAAGCCTAGAGATATACCCACATACCTGTGGGCACCTAATTTACGACAAAGGAGGCAAGAACATGCAATGGAGAAAAGACAGCCTCTTCAATAAGTGTTGCTGAGAAACCTGGACACTACATGTAAGAGAATGAAATTAGAACACTCCCTAACACCACACACAGAAATAAACTCCAAATGGATTAAAGACTTAAATGTACGACCAGACACTATAAAACTTTTAGAGGAAAACATAGGAAAAACACTCTTTGATATAAACCACAGCAAGATCTTTTTTGACCCATCTCCTAGAGTAACAGAAATAAAAACAAAAATAAACAAATGTGGCTTAATTAAACTTAAAAGCTCTTGCACAGCAAAGGAAACCATAAACAAGACAAAAAGAACCCTCAGAATGGGAGAAAATATTTGCAAATGAAACAACAGACAAAGGATTAATGTCCAAAATATACAAACAGGTCATGGAGCTCAATATCAAAAAAACAAACAATCCAATTAAAAAATGGGTGGAAGACCTAAATAGACATTTCACCAAGGAAGACATACAGATGACCAAGAGGCACATGAAAAGATGCTCAACATCACTAATTATTAGAGAAATGCAAATCAAAACTACAATGAGGTATCACCTCACGCCGGTCAAAATGGCTATTATCAAAAAAAATCTAGAAACAAATGCTGGAAAGGGTGTGGTGAAAAGGGAACCCTCCTGCACTGTTGGTGGGAATGTAAATTGATACAACCACTATGGAAAAGAGTATGGAGGTTTTTTAAAAAACTAAAAATAGAACTACCATATGAGCCAGCAATCCCACTACTGGGTATATACCCTGAAAAAACCATAATTCAAAAAGAAACATGCACCACAGTGTTCTATTGCAGCACTATTTACGATGGGTAGGACATGGAACCAACATCAATGTCCATCGACAGATGAATGGATAAAGATGTGGCACATATATACAATGGAATATTACTCAGCCATAAAAAGAAACGAAATTGAGTTACTTGTAGTGAGGTGGATGGACCTAGTGTCTGTCATACAGAGTGAAGTAAGTCAGAAAGAGAAAAACAAATACTGTATGCTATTGCATATATATGGAATCTAAAATAAAAAGGTACTGATGAACCTAGTTGCAGGGCAGGAATAAAGAGGTAGATGTAGAGAATGGACTTGATGACATGGGGTGGGAGGCCAAATCTGGGGCGAAGTGAGAGTAGCATCGACATATATACACTACCAAATGTAAAATATTTGGCTGGTGGGAAGCAGAAGCATAGCACAGGGAGATGGGCTTGGTGCTTTGCAATGACCTAGAGAGGTGGGATAGGGAGGATGGGAGGGAGGCTCAAGAGGGAGGGGATATGGGGACATGTGTATGCATATGGCTGATTCACTTTGTTATGCAGCAGAAACTAACACGGTATTGTGAAGCAATTATACTCCAATAAATTTCTATTAAAAATATAAATAAAATAAAACAAACAAAAGACCCACTTTGAACACTGGCTGCTGTGTGAGAAATGGCATGAACAGGGACTGAGTGGAAGGAGAGATCAGTCAGGATACTGTTACAATTACACAGGTAAGAAATAATGATGGCCCAGGCTGGGGTGCCATGAATTTGAAGGAGAGAAGTAGACATATTCAAGATATACTTTTGCAAGTGGAGCTAGCTTGCTAATGAATTGGACATGGAGTGTGAGGACAAGAGAAGAATAAAAGATGACACCCAAGTTTTGGGCTTGACTTTAAGTGAATGGTAATTGAGATGCAGAAAACTATGACAGAAGAAGTAATACACATGATAAATATCTGGATAAATAGAATATAATATTTTTTTCTACTTAAATTCTTTAAGATAATTATGACTCTCAAAGGCAAAAATTATAATATGTCTGATGGGGTTTTCAACGTAAGTAGATGTAATATATATGACAATTGCAACATAAAGGGGAAGGCTAGAGGGACAATATGGTTGTAAGACTTTTACATTTCACTTGAGGTGGTAAAATGTGAATTCTAAGGAAACTGAAAAGTTAGGTACGTATATTGTAATTCCCAGAGCAAACTCTAAAATAATTTTACAGAAAGATATAATAAAAAGCCAATAGGTAAAATACTAAAAATTTTAAGATCCAGTAAAATGCAGAAAAGGGAAGACAGAGTAACAACACAGAGAGGACAAACAAAATAAATGGTAGACCTAAATCCAAATAAATTAATGATTTCATTAAATGTATATCTTCCAACCACATTAATTAAAAGACAGGGTTAAAAAAAATAATACAGGACCTGACTATAGAATATAGACAAATTTAAAACAAAGTAATGCAAGCACGTTTACAATATAAATACTAATAAAAAGAAAGCTGGAGTGGCTTTATTAATATCAGATCAAGGAAAAATACCAAGGACATTATATACTGATAAGAAATGTCAGGTTGGCAAGAAGATATAACAATCCTAATAGTGTATACCTAAAAGCAGAGCTTCAAGATACACAATAAAACCTGATAAAATTGAGTGGAGAAATGTACAAATCTATTATACTTAGAGACCTCAAAATCCTCTCAGTAATCAATACAAGTAGACAGAAAACCAGCAAGTATATAGAAGATCTGAACAACATTATCAACTATTTGACTTTTGTAGAACTCTAAACACAACAACAACCGAATACACATTCTTTTCAAGTGTACAAGGAACATTCACCAAGGTATACCATATCCTGGGCCATAAAACAAACCTGAACAATTTTAAAAGAATTGAGATCATACAAAGTATGTTTTCTGGTCATAGCAAAATTAAACTACAATTAATAAAAGATATATGGAAAACTCCAAATATTTAGAAACTAAAAATATACTTCTAAATAATTCATGGGTCAAAGAAACCTCCTAGGAAATTTTAAGATATTTTGAACTGAATGAAAGTTAACATACTAAAATCTGTGCAGCTAAAACAGTGCTTAGAGGAAAATTTATAGTGCTAAAAATGCGTACATTAGAAAAGAAGAAAGGCCTCAAATCAATAATCTATGTTTTCACTTTAAGAAACTAAAAAAAGGACAAACTAAACTCAAAGCTAGCAGAAAAAAGAAAATTACAAAGAACAGAAATCAATGAAATTGAAAACAAACATTAGAGAAAATTAACATAACTAAAATCTAGTTCTTTGAAATAATAATAAAAAAAGATAAACATCTGGCCAGATGACCAAGAAAAGGAAAGAGAGAGATGCCATAAATTTCCAATCTCAAGAATGAAAGAGAGGGTATCACTACAAACACCAGAGATACTGAAAGTATAATAAGGGAATACTATGAACAATTCTATGTCTATAAATATGACAACATAGATGAAATGTACCAATTCCTTGAAAAACAGAAATTACAAAATTCATGGAGAAATAAATTACATGAATAGTTTGATTTCTATGAGAGAAATTTAATTTGTAGTTACAAACTTCCTTAGAAAGAAAACTCCAGGCCCAAGTCATTTAACTGGTGAATCATACCAAACATTTATGGAAGAAATTATAACAATTATATAAAACCCCTTCCAGAAAATAAAAGAGGGCAGGACACTTCCCAGCTCATTTTATGAAGCCAGAATTACCTGATACCAAAACAAAGAATACAAGAAAACTATAGATCTTCATGAACACAGATGCTCCAATTCTCAACAAAATATTTGCAAATGGAATCCAGTCATATGTAAAAATGTACATTACAACAAAATAGGGTTTATCCTGGGAATGCTAGGTTGTTTTAACAGTCAATGTATTATTGTAATTTACTACATTAGCAGGCAAAAGAAGAAAAATCACTTGATTATTTTAATACTTGCAGAAAAAACTTCTGATATAATTCAACATTTATTCATGATAAAATTATCAGTACTCTAGGAGTAAAAGGGAACTTGTTTTACATGATTAAGGATATCTATAGAATCTTGTAGCCAACATTATATTTAATGAGGTAAGTATGTGTGCCATACCACTTCTACTCAACATTCATAATGGAACTCTTAGCCAGTGCAACAAGGCAAGAAAAAGAAAAGGCATTCAGAATGGAAAATAAAACTTTCTGGATGACTTTACTGCCTAAGAAGAAGGTCTCAAAGAATCTACAAAAATGCTCCTAGAACTTAAAAGTGAGTTTGGTAAGGTCTCAAGCTATGAGATTAAAATGCAAAAAGCAATTGTATTCTTATATAAAGGGATATCTTATTTTATTGAACTTCACTTATTGTCCATCACACATACTGCATTTTCTACAAATTGAAGGTTTGTGGCATCCCTGTGTTGAGCAAGTCTATCAATGCCATTTTTTGCTCGCTTCATGTCTCTGTGTCACATTTTGGTAATTCTCACAACATGTCAAACTTTTTTATTATATTTGTTATGGTGATCTGTGATTAGTGATTTTTGATGTTACTATTAAGACTTGTTGAAGGCTTAAATGATGGTTAGCATTCTTTAGCACTAATGTATTTTTATTTATTTATTTTTAATTATTTATTTATTTATTTTTGGCTGTGTTGGGTCTTCGTTGCTGCTCATGGGCTTTCTCTAGTTGTGGCGAGCAGGGGCTACTCTTTATTGCGGTGTGCGGGCTTCTCACTGCAGTGGCTTCTCTTGTTGCGGAGCATGGGCTCTAGGTGCATGGGCTTCAGTAGTTGTGGTGCAAGGGCTCAGTAGTTGTGGCTTGCGGGCTCTAGAGCAGAGGCTCAGTAGTTGTGGCATGCAGGCTTAGTTGCTCCACAGCATGTGGGATCTTCGTGGACCAGGGCTAGAACCGATGTCCCCTGCATTGGCAGGCAGATTCTTAACCACTGCGCCACCAGGGAAGCCCAGCACTAATGTATTTTAAAATTAAGGTCTGTACTTGTTTTTTTAGACATAATGCTATTGCCAACCTAATAGACTTCAGGATAGTGTAAACATAACTTTTATATGCACTGGGAATCAAAAAAGTTATGTGACTCACTTTATTGCGACATTTGGCTTGGTTGGTCTGGAACAAAACCCACAATATGTTGCTGAGGTATGCCTGTAAAGACAATAAACAATTGGAAATCAAAATTGAAAATAAGTACCATTTATAATAGCGCCCCAACTCAATAAATAAATATTTGGGTATAAATTTATCAGGATCTGTATGCTTAAAACTATAAAACACTGATAAAATGAATAAAAAGAAGACTATTCATGGATTAGAAGACTCAGTATACTTAAGATGTCAATTCTCCTCTTTTTGATCTATGTATTTGGTCCAATTCCAATAAAAATCCTAGCAAGTATGTTTGCATTTATTGGCAAATTGATTTTTTTTAAGTAAATAAAGCTCAAAAGCAGATGTTCTCATCGGTAGCATCCAGTCCTTCCTGTGTCATTGTCCCAAGCCCCCCCGCCCCCCGCCGTGACTGTCTCAGGCTACCTTGTCCCACGGTTTCATCTGTCCCCTCTCCTGCAGCCCTAACAGTGCAGGAGGACTTGGGGCTTTCACAGCTGTCAGTGTCAGTCCAGGGCCTTGACAAGCAGGTGGTTCAGGCGGCTCACCATGGGTCGCGGGTCATCGTCGAGCCCCGCTGTGATCATGGCGTTCTCGTAGATCTGATCCACCAGCGGCTGGGCCAGGTCAGGCTCGCTGTCTCTCAGCTGATTGAGCTTCTTGATGAGCCTGTGCCTGGGGTTGATCTCCAGTGTGGGCTGCAGCAGCTGAGCGCGCTCCTCCTGGGGCTTGGCCAGCTGCCGCATGCGTAGGAAGTGCCGGGCGGCCCCCATCTTGGTCTGGATGAGGACCTGGCGGCTGTACAGTGAGATACTGGAGCGCAGCTTCCGGCTCACGTCAGACATGGTTGGTTTCGTTTCCGGCGCGTAGAAGATGCTGCGGATGTTGAGCGGTGCGTCCGTCTTGTAGTGCAGGGTGTAGCGGGGCTTGTCATGGGCCTGAGCGATGTAGCGGTAGATTTCCTCGTGCCGCGTCTCGCCCATATCCTTGGGGTCCATCAGCCAGATGGCCTGCAGGGTATTAATGCGCCTTCAGTTCAGGTACAAGGGGAAGCTGACAAAGTTGCTGTGCTTTGTCACCACATCTCCAACCCGAGCTTCGCTGGTGAACTCTGCTGTCTGCCGTGAGGTGGATGATGATTTTGGTCCCGGTTCTTACTCCTGAGGCTTCGGCGATTTCAAACACCCCAGAGCCCTCTGAAAGCCACTGGTACCCAGGGCTGCCCGTGTCCACCGAGCGAGAATAGACCTTGACTCTGTCAGCCACCATGAAGGCCGAGTAGAAACACACTTCGAACTGGCCGATGATCTTGCTGCTGGCCTCTGCCTGCCTCTGAGGCGTGTCCAAAAAGGCCTTCCACCCCGACCTGGCAGTCGTTCCCAGGTTGGACACCAGCTCCTCCTGTGTCATCCCGATGCCAGTGTCCTGGATCGTGATGGTGCCTTTCTCGGTGTCACTCTGCAAGTGAATCTCCATTTCTGGCAGCATCTGGCCTTCAGACACCAGCTTATGACGCAACTTTTCCAAGGCGTTACTAGCGTTGGAGATCAGCTCCCGTATAAACACCTCTTTTTCTGAGTACAAGGAGCGGGCAACGATGTCCAGAAGCTTCTTTGTCTCAGCCTGGAGCTCATGTTTGGAAACAGAACCCTGCACGGTCTCCGAGCTGCTGCTGAGGGAGTGCAGAGGCTCCTCCTGACGCTCCTCAGTAGCCTGGGAGCTGAACAGCCGTCCATTGTGGGAGCTTGAAGCCAGGCTTCGCCTGGGACTCCAGGACTGGGCTGGGGGCCTCCAAGGACACAGAACTGGTTGTCCTCCCCGGGCCGCCGCCAGGGCCGCCGCCAGTGCTGCAGCCCGCAGCCGGCAGCCCCACAGCAGCAGCGTCCACAGCTGGCGAGCCATGTCTGCAAACTGATTTTTAAAATGTATATGGAAAGGCAAAGGTGCATATCCAATAAAATTCTGCAAATGAACAAAGTTGGGAGACTCATACTACTTGATATCAGTACTTACTGTAAAGCTACAGTTATTATGACAATGAGATATTGATGAAAATATAGACATACAGATCAATGGAATGGAATAGAGACTTGAGAAATGAACTCACAGAACCGTGGTCAGTTGAGTTTTGAAAAAGATACAAAGGCAATTCCATGGAGAAAGGATAGTCTCTTCAAAAAATGGTGCTGAAGGGCTTCCCTGGTGGCGCAGTGGTTGAAAGTCCGCCTGCCGATGCAGGGGACACGGGTTCGTGCCCCGGTCTGAGAAGATCCCACATGCTGCAGAGCGGCTGGGCCCGTGAGCCATGGCCGCTGAGCCTGCGCGTCCGGAGCGTGTGCTCCGCAAGGGGAGAGGCCACAACAGTGAGGGGCCCACGTACCGCAAAAAAAAAAAAAAAAAAAAAAAAAATGGTGCTGAACACCCTAGTGTTCATTGCAGCACTATTTACAACAGCCAGGACACAGAAGCAACGTAAATGTCCCTCAACAGAGGAATGGATAAAGAAGATGGGGTACATATATACAATGGAATATTACTCAGCCATAAGAAGGAACGAAATCGTGCCATTTGCAGAGATGTGGATGGACCTAGAGACTGTCATACAGAGTGAAGTAAGTCAGAAAGAGAAAAACAAATATCATATATTAATGCATATATGTGGAATCTAGAAAAATGTTATAGATGGACCTATTTGCAAAGCAGAAATAGAGACACAGACATAGAGAACAAATGTGTGGACACCAAGGGGGGAAAGGCGGGGTGGGATGAATTGGGAGATTGGGATTGACATATATACACTGTTGATACTATGTATAAAATAGATAACTAATGAGAACCTACTGTATAGCACAGGGCACTCTATTAAGTGCTCTGTGGTGACCTAAATGGGAAGGAAATCCAAAATGTAGGGGATATATGTATACGTATAGCTGATTCACTTTGCTGTACAGGAGAAACTAACACAACATTGTAAAGCAACTATACTCCAATAAAAAAAAAATATTTAGAGACTGAAAAGAAAAATGGTGCTGAACAACTGAACATCCATGTGCAAAAAAAAATGAACCTTGACCTGTACTTCACATTTTGTACACAATTAACTCAAAATGGGTAACAGAACTAAATGCAAAACATAAAGCTATAAGACTTTTAAAGAAAACCTGGGAAAAAATCTTTGTGGGCCTGAGTTAGGTAGAGAATTCTTAGATATAATAAAAGCAAGATTTATATGAGAAAAATTGATAAATTAAACTTATCACAGTTAAAGACTTATACATTGTCAAAGTTACTGTTAAGAGAATGAAGAGACAAGTCACAGGTTGGGGGAAAATATTTGCAAATCATATGTTTGACAAAGGCCTTGTATTTAGAATATATAAAGAACTTTCCAAAGTCAACAATAAGAAAACAACAAACCAGTTTTCAAAAAAGCAAAAAATTTCAACAGATACTTCGTCTAAGAAGACATATTGATGGCAAGTAAGTACATGGAAAAATTCTCAGCATCATTAGGCAGTAGTCATTAGGGAAAGACAAATTAAAATCATGAGATAAACTACATACCTATTAGAATTACTAAAATTAAAAACAAACAACTGACAATACAAGGTCTTGATGAAGTTGTGGAGCAACTGAAACTCTCATACGTTGCTATGAGAATGCAAAATGGTACAGCCACTCTGAAAAACAGCTTGTCAGTTTCTTATAAAATTAAACATACACTTACCATATGATCCATCTATCCCATTTCTGGGTATCTACCCTAGAGAACTGAAGACTTAAATTCACACAAAAACCTGTAGCAGCTTTATTCAAAATTGCTCAAATCTGAAACAACCCAAATGTCCTTTAATGAGTGAATGGATAATCAAACCGTGGTACATCCATGCAACGGAATACTACTCAGCATAAAAAGAATGAACTATTTGTTACGTGCAACAACTTGGATGAATCTCAAAGTCATTCTGCTAAATGAAAGAAGCCAAATTCACAAAGTTACATATGATGCAACTCCATTTATATGTCATTCTGGATAAGCTGAAGCTACAGGGAGGGAGGACAAAAAGCAGTGGTTTTCCATGCTTAGGGGTAGAATGGTTGACTACAGCACCCTGAGGAAACTGGGTGTGTGCGTGTGTGATATTATTCTCACTGGCCAAATATCCTGTGCGTTGAAGATTCACACGCTATTCATTGAATGACCTATTCATTGAAGAAATGTTTAAACTTAAAATAATAATATTTACAGCTAAAATTATTCATTGGTTACCGTGTGTCATGAATGACAATAAACATTTTACAGGTAGTCAAGCTTCTCAATTCCACCCCATGGAGTAAGGGTGGCTAAATCGGCACGTGTTCGACTGCTCCTCTTCCCATGCCCGTGTTTGCCACTCCAGAATCCTTTCTAACATTGTGCTTAAGGCAGCCAAGAGCAATCACTCAGTGTAATAGTTTCCTAGAGCTGCCATGACAAAATACCACTGACTTCACAACTTAAGCAACAGAAGTTTATTTCTCACAGTTCTGGAGAGTGCAAGTCCAAGATGAAGGCGTGGGCAGGTTTGGTTTCTTCTGAGACCTCTTGCTTTGGCTTGCATATGGCCACCTTCTTGCTGTGTCCTCATGTGGCCTTTCATCTGTGCATGTACATCCCTGGTGCTTCTTTTGTGTGTTCAAATTTCCTCTTCGTATAAGGACACCAGTCAGATTGGATTAGGGTCTACCCTAATGGCCTCACTTTAGCTTAATTATCTCTTTAAAGACCCTATCTCCAAATAAAGTCACATCCTGAGGTACTGGGGGTTAAGCTTCAACATATGAATTTTGGAAGGACACAGTTCAGCCTATTATACTCAGATATAATCTATTTGCAATCTCTGCCACATAATATAAATGCAATAATTTTACCCAGGAATAATTTAAAGTGAGTATAACTTGCTTTTATTTTTTTTTAACTGAAAATGCTTGCCAACCCTGGGTCAGAGGACACTGCTTTGAGAATGAAATTTTATTGCCTGATCCCATCTTTGAGCAGCCTTCTGAGCTCTTGGGGCAGTGTGCTTAGAGGTGCCCACTGTGAGCAACCCTCCCCTCAAAGGTACACGGAATCATCTAGAAATGGCTTCTCAGTCAAATCTGTGTCAAGACTTCACTGCCATGCAGAGTCAACCAAAGCCTAGAGCCATGGTGGGGACTGTCCCAAAACACTGAGTCAGTGTCACTGAGGTCAGGAGTGTTCCTCCACCTCCTTAGGCTGGAGGGGAGCCAAGATTCTAAAGCCTAAAGAATTTGAACCACAATGATTCTATCACATATTTATGCGCACACGCACACAGGTTAGAAGAGTATTTCATAACAATCTTCAGCTGTTGTCACTGGAGAGCAGTAGTGACCCTTTATCACTTAAGAAATTGCCATACTCACAGATTGAAAGCTAGGAACAGTCCCATTATTTTATATGTATGGTCCAAGGAAATTACATTGCAAAAAGTGATGAAGGGACAATTAAAGGCTGCAGATGGGCATTTAGCAGAGAAACATGCATGTATTTCTAAAGGATTGGTAAGCTTTCTGGAACTATGCAACAGATATTGGCTCCAAACAATCCACTGGAAACAAAGCAGTGGCTATGTTCTAGCTACCTACTGTTACCTGTATTTTTAGGGGATGCCTGATATTCTTTAATTTGAGAGGCACATTTTAGCATTTCTGGAACTGGACTTCGATCTTGCAGTAAATATAAAATTTAATGGGGTCTTTCTCCTTTTCTTCATTCTCTTTCCTCTTCTCCTGTTTCCCCCTCTGGAAAACCCTTATTAAAGAGCTGGTGCATTTTGCAGAAGATGGTGTCTTAGAATTGAGGTAATGTACTTCCAAGTTGTTTTGAAGTCCAGGCTGAAGTCTAATGTTTTAGTTTAGTTCTGACCATTTTGTTCACAAAGTAGACTCTGATAATTTGCCCTCCAGGACTGGAAGGAACCCTAATGGGTCTGTTGTGCTCTGACATGCTCTCAGATCTCAGCTCTTAGAGCGGCTCTTATCATAGGTGTGTCCTAATAAGGTCCTGGGAAGACTAAGTCTGCCAAAGGCCATGTGATGTGCTGGCAAATGCCAGGTTCCAGAAATGAACACAGTGACCTTGATGGTAATACAATGTAACATCTCTTTGCTTCAAGACTACACACATTTATACAAATAAATTTCAGAGAAAACCTCTGTTTTGCTAAGTAAGGTACATTAGCATATATATACACGTATATATATGTGATTTCTAAGCATAAAAAGTAAAAGCTGCCATCTAGTTGTAAATTAGAATAAAAGAACATTAAGTCACTGGAATATATTAAATAACTAATTACATCAAGAATAGTCTAGGTATTAGTCCTGTGAAACAGTCTGCTTTATAGATTAACATGAGAGCTTATTTGCATATAGGCTATAGACACTTTTGAGAGAGTGTGTGTATGTGTGTGTGTGTGTGTGTATGTATAGCATATATGGCATATATAGTGTTTTAAAGAGAGTAAGCACCATGTAGTTAATCCCTGTGGCCAAAGACAATTTCAGTGTTTTTGCAACATTTGAGGATCGCTTCATCTTTGTGATACCATCTAAATTTGCATTTTTAAGAATCCCATGTATTACTTAACAGAAAAGGCCTAAGGGGTATCAAAAGAGACGAGGCAAATCAAGTTTCCTTTTGTCCAACTTTGTGTCACTTCCTGCCTCCATAAATAGGGAAGGCAAAATATCTGTGCTTCTTATTCATGTACATCTGCCAAACCAATTAACACCTCCTGAATGTTATCTTAATTGCATTTATTAACATAACATTAACATAGCAGGGAGATAACATTCAGAAGGTATTAATTGGTTTGGCAGGCACTCTTGAATGGGAAGCATAGAGAAAGGCCCTTCTCAGTATCTTATGTGGGTTTGTGTTTTTTTTTTTTTTTTTTGGTGGTGGAGAGGAAATGAGATTACACTGAAAGAGAGAAAATATATCTTAACCAAAATAGTAGCCACATCACAGGGTCACTTGATTCTCCTTTCTAAAATCTCCAAAGAAGCATCTGCTCTAAAGCCTACCTGTTTGACAGTTTACCCAGATGCCCTCTCCGCCCCATTGTCCCCATTGCAGTTCTGGCTAAGGAGGCCTCTGGAGGTGTGCAGGCACAGATGTGCTTCTCTAGGATGCACTGAGCTCCACCGTAAATTTTTACAGCACCTCAGCTGCTTAAAAATAATTCAAATGTGTTCCTGTGATGAGAATTTAATAGGGCTCCTACCCTTATAGAATCATATACCTACAGAGTGCTTTAACTAGATCCATCTATTCATTAACTCATTCAAAAGGCCTTATGGAGCACCTACTGTAGCTCAGCACCGTAAAATGCTGGGGTAAATCGATAAACAAGACTCAATACCTGGCTCAAGATGTCCAGCTGACACAGGAATTGGCCATGGAGACAGTCATGGCAGGTGAATGGTTCAAAATGGACACCCATACGTCTTCACTGAGTGAATGAATCAATGAACTGTGATCACTGGGGTTCCCCTCTGGTGGTGGTATGGAGGGTGGGGAGGTGGGGGTCTAGGGATGTGTGTATAAGGAGGCAAAACTGAAGACAGCCAATGATTATGGAAAGTTAAAATAAGGAGGGACTGAACTAAGGCAGAAACACTAGCGATGGAGAGGATAGCATAGATAAAGAGATCCACGTGACCCGAATAGCTGCTCACATTTATTGAGGGTTTTCTTTGCGCCAGGCAGTGCTCTTAGCATTTGATTTGAATTTCATTTTCTCAACGAATGTATGAGGTGGTCCTATTATTATACCCATTTTAAAGATGAGGAAGTTGAGTATGGTAGCCTGAGTGATGGCCCCCCAAGGCTGTCCACACTCTAATCCCCCAAACCTGTGAATATGTTACACTGCATAGCAAAAGGACTTTGCAGGTGTAATTAGGATAAGGATTTTGCAATGGGGAGATTATCTTGGATTATCTGTGTGGGCCTGAGGTAATTACAGGGCCTTTAACATGAATGGGACAGAAATAGAGTCTGAGTGAGAAGATAAGGGACAGAAGCAGAGGTCAGAGAAAAGAGAAGATGCCACATTGGTGGCTTTGAAGATGAAAGGGCCACAAGCCAAGGAATGTAGGTGACCTGTAGAGGGGCTTTCCCTGGGCCCTCTGTGTAATGAGACTCCTTCCATTTACCCACGTTTTCCATTTCCTTTCATTTTCATCCTCTTTGGGAAAGTACCGTGTTTAATTGTACAATATTTTTCTTACTAAAAAACTGTTTCCCTCATTACATTATCATTTCCATGAAGGCTGTTCCTGTGTTGTTAATCGTTGACCCAATGCCTAACACTGTGCCTGACACAAAAAATATACTCAATAAATGCGTGTTAAAAGAATGTAGGAAGGGAAGTTCTCACACTTGCTCAGGGTGGCATATTTCTGAGCTGTTAGGGTGTCCCCCGAAGGCCTTGATATATTGAAATAACAGACTTACCACCTTGTGATATGCAGGTGCCCCTGCCCAGATCTCCCTTCAATAAAGAACCTATTGACTCAGCGGCCGGGGTTGTGGTCTGTGGACAGCCTTAGTTACTAGCCCCTTCAGGGATTACCTCACCTGCAGAAAACTGCCTTCCTTAAAGTTATGCCCTTCTCGGGGTGGCCTATATCCAGTGACTGATTGAGATGAGCATTAAGGACTGGCCATTTCGGTCCAGCATGGGACAACTGTGGAAGCCAGTTTAGCTCCAGAGTTCCTTGTGAGATTGTCCAGGGTTGTCATGAGGCCCATACTGTGCTTCATTTCTGCCTCATCCAGTCCTGTGTCCACTTCCCTTCCATGGGTGTTGATCCCAAGGACACTCCTTAATAAACATCCTGCATACTAAACTGTCTTAGAGTCTGCTTTCTGTTGGTTTGACCCCCATCTCAAACAATCACTAAGCATAGAATTCTTTTGAGGCAGGTAGTTATAAATAATCAGGAACAGAATCCAAAATTTAGGAAAAATGTATACAAGATCTTAATATTAAGGAAGTTCTATCCATTAATTCTCTTTTCACTGAGTTAGGAAGACTGCTGTTAATAAAGACTTACCAGTGAAATCCCTCAACGTGCTGATCCCTGCCCCCCTCCAAACATGGTTTGACAGTCACATCAGATCTCTTTCCTAAGTATCCCTTTGATTCATCACCCTCATCACTCTTAATTCAAGCCACCCATTACTTCTCACGTGGTTTAATGAACAACTCTGAGCCCCTTATTTTGTCTTGCTCCAATTTTTCTCCATGCTGGAGTGGCCATTGCCCCACTTAAAGCTCTTTAGTAGTTCCCCATCACCTGTAGCATAGAGTCTAACTCCTAAACATGGCATCCAAAATTCTCTCTGATTGGGCTTCTCCCTGTTTCCAGACTCATCTCTGGCATGCTCTAATCACCCTCCCCCCTTTACCACTGCCTCCTTTGTTTTGGTCCTGCCAAAGTTCTCCAAACTGTCCATGCTGGTGCATAGGCCCATTGTGACCTGGACTCTCTTTAGAGCTCTAGCCTTGAATTTTGCCACCACTCCTTCTTTCTAGTCTCAGCCATCCTGAGTGACATGCAATTCATCAATATGCCCTGTCCTTGTTTGCCTCTGGGCCTTTGCACATGTTGTTTCCTCTGTCTCGACTATTTTCTCTTTCTCTGACTACCCATCTCCCTGCCTTCTCCTTGCCAAGTTGATTTCCACTGATACTCACCCTTCCTTGATTCCCTGAGGATGAATTTGGTGCCTCTCCTATGTGCTCTTATGGCACCCTGTGCTTGGTCTTTTTTATAATAGCCGTACCATTCATAATTGCCTCTAAACGTAACTGTCTCAGCCACTAGACTCAACTTCTTATTCATAGCTGTGAACACAGCAATGAGCACAGTACATAGCACATAGAAAGTACTTGGGAAATATTTAATGATGAATGAATGAAGAATCAAAGTCTCATGATAATCCTAATGCATAAGCAGAGTAAACATTTTTGGCCACATTTTAGAGATATGGAAATTGAGGTTGACTTAGCCAAGGTTGTGTTGCCTTCTGACTGCAAATGTAGAGCTACTTACTGGAAATGCCTCAATCCTTCATTCATTCCACATTGTATCATTCTACAACTATTCCACAGGTTTGAAAGCCTGCTATGTGGTTGTGTATTGGGCTCTACTATAGGTGCTGGATTGACATGACCTGTCTTATGGAGCTTACATTCTAGAAGGAAAGATTGACAATAAACAAGTAACAAAATAATGTTGAGTAGAGGTAAGTTCTATAAAGGAAATATGATGCAGTGACGTGGTAGAGTGGCATGCCAGTGCATATAAGGGAGAGTGGTTCTTTAGAAATGGAGGTCGGGGAATAACCCTTGGAGGGAGTGACATTTGAGCTGAGGTCTGAAAGATAAGGAGCCAGTCATGAGACAAGGCAAAGAAGAACCTTCCTGGCAAAGGGAAGAGCATGTGCAAAGCTCTGAAATGGGAAAGACCTCCGTGTGTTCAAGGATCACAAAGAAGACCAGAATGGCAAGATCATAGTGAGTAATGGGAATAGCAGCAGTCTGGATCATGTAGGGCTGGTAGATCCTGGCCAAGAGTTTGGATTTTGTTCTAAATGAAATGGGAAGCCAATGAAAGATTTAAAGAGCAGAGATGGGCGGTTACGTAACCCAGACTGTGATAGTGTTGGAATCCTAATGATACAGGGGATCTGGATGATTAGGACTTCAGGAAATAAAATCCCACATAATTTGGAAAATGTAGTCTAGGATAAGAGCTCTAGAAGCAGTGTGGACCCAGTGGTCATTTTCCCTGGAGAATTACAGGTGCTTTTACAAACCAGATTATGGTTTCTACCAGTACCCTCATACTAATAAACTCCATGTCTCAGTCTCCAGCTTCTTATTTCCAGTTGCCTGCTGGACAGCGCTTCCATACTGTTCTGCAATTTATATCTAAAGGTAGAACTGTTGGTTTGCCCACCTACCCTACCATGCAGTGGTATCCTCCTTCTTTATTAATGATCCATTTATTAAGTTATAGGCATCCTAAATGACAGCCCAGTAACAAAAGCCCAGCTGACCACCAAGTCCTGACATCTTCTACCACCCAAATATTTTTCAGATTCAGCTTTATTATCCTTGTCTCTTCAGGTTCTCATCTGCTATCACCAGGACTTTTGCAGCAACCTCCTAAATTATCATTAGCTTTCTTTACTCCAATCGCATTTCAAACTCCTGCCAACCTAATCTTATTTTTTTTCCAAATGCAAAGTCTTTTATATTTTATCTCCAATACAAAAGTAATAGTTTCTTGTTAAATTGCCGAATCCTATTACCAAATGAAAACCCAGTGTGCGTCCTTCTAGACTTTCTTCTATGATTATACACACATAAATACAAATTAGATTATAATATAATTCTGTTTGGTTATTTGCCTTTTTATTTAATAGATTGTGAGTATTTTTCTAAATGAATAAATACACAGCTACATCATTTTCGGTGGGTTTGTATTATTGTGTGATATGGATGTACTATAATGTACTTGAATAATTTCCTTTTGAAAGCCATTCAAATTATTTTGCTTTCACGAATGATCTGGAACATCTTTCTATATTTTTTCTACTTGTACCTCTTTCTGTCTTACTTTCTTCAGAAGATTTACTTGATATAGAACTCTTTTTTTTTTTTCTTTGCGGTATGCGGGCCTCTCACTGTTGTGACCTCTTCCATTGCGGAGCACAGGCTCCGGACGTGCAGGCTCAGCGGCCATGGCTCACGGGCCCAGCCGCTCCGTGGCATGTGGGATCTTCCCAGACCGGGGCACGAACCCGTGTCCCTTGCATCGGCAGGCAGACTCTCAACCACTGTGCCAGCAGGGAAGCCCCAATACAGAACTCTTGATCACATATAATTTCTTTTAATATTGTTGTGGTTTCATGATGTATAGATGATATATAGTTTTTTTGTTTGTTTGTTTTTTTGGGTTTTTTTTTTTTGGCCATGCTGCACAGCTTAGGGGATCTCAGTTCCCTGGCCAGGGACTGAACCAGGGCCATGGCAGTGAAAGCCTGGAATCCTAACCAGTAGACCACCAGGGAACTCCCTGTATAGTTGGGGTTTTAAAAATTTTTTTAAATAATTAATTAATTAATTTTAGTTTTGGCTGCGTTGGGTCTTTGTTGCTGTGTGCAGGCTTTCACTAGTTGCGGCGAGCGGGGGCTACTCTTCGTTGTGGTGCGGTGACTTCTCTTGTTGCAGAGCACGGGCTCTAGGTGCGCGGGCTTCAGTAGTTGTGGCACGTGGGCTCTAGAGCACAGGCTCAGTAGTTGTGGCTCGTGGGCTCTAGAGCACGGGCTCAGTAGTTGTGGTGCACAGGCTTAGTTGCTCTACGGCATGTGGGATCTTCCCGGACCAGGGCTCGAACCTGTGTCCCCTGCATTGGTAGGCGGATTCTTAACCACTGTGCCACCAGGCAAGCCCTGTATGGTTGTTCCTAATTGGAAATTTTTTGGCATGAGATGTGAGACAATGTTTTGAACTTTATTTTTCCTAAAATGGTTGGCCAGCTTTCTCAATATTATTTATAGTTTAATCCAACCTTTCTCCAATGATTTGAGGTGACAACACTGTTATACACTAAATTTTTATCTAACTTTGAGTCTATTTCTGGCCTTTTATTCTCATCCATCAGTCTGACTACAAATTCTAGCAAAAATGCCCTGTTGTTTTGAATCTAGTAGCTTTCTAATGGATTTTAATATTTGATAAGCCAAGTCCTCTGCTTTGCTCCGTATTTATGTATTTACTTTTTTGTGTGACAGAGTTTTTTCCCCACATTTTATTTTTCAAATAAAATTTAGCACCATTGCATCACTCTTCAAAAAACATTTGTTGAGATTTTTATGTTGATTGTATTAAATTTATATGCTATTTTGGAAGAATTTGCCATCTGCAGAACTATCTTTCTAAACTAAATCTGGTGTTATCATTATCCTGCTTAAAAACCTGTCATAGCTCCCCCTAATGGGAAAGTCATATTTTTTTGAATGGCATGTAACACGTTACATATTTTGACCCCTGTGTACCTTTCCTTGTGCTTTAGAGATTTAGAAAATCTTAGTTTACAGTACCTCAAAGGATGTGAAGTAGTCATTTGAATCTCAAAGTTCAGGCAGTGGAGGAGGTGGGTAGCAGAGAATATATTGGCAGGTGGAAGATGTAATTTGGAGATCTGTATTTACCTCGTTTGCAGCTGTGACTGGAGCCAGGAGCTCCTAAGCTTGATTGCATTTTGGCCTGTAAATCCATCCAGGGGAAGATCATCAGTTCTAACCTACAAGCATTCCAAGAAAATGTGCGTGATAAGGCTTTCTTTCTTTTAAGCCTTGGGAAAACTGTGACTTTCTAAAGTTTGGCTCCTGCCACTTGACATTGAAGAAAAAGAATTCCACTAACTGCAAAATAAATAATCTGGCTGCTTTGTGTTTAGCCTGCGGCTTAATCTCTAAACCCTGGCCCCAGTAAAAGTTGCTGTTGGCTCTTTTCATCCGTCCTCACCCTTTGTTGTTCTCCGTGTGTTTCCCCATTCTCTGCCATGTACAAATCTGGTGAAGGAGATCTGGGTCAGTGATAGCGGGTGAGCAAGAAGGAAATGAAGGAACAGGGAGAAACATTAAGAAAACTAAGCTGGCAATGTTAAAACTTGCTGAGAGGAGACTTAACTGTCTTTTTAAAATTTACTTTAATTTTTAAAGTTAAAAAATTATTTTTTAGTTAATTAAATTTTCAACTGTCCTTTGAGACATATTATAACATGTAAGAATTCACATGGGGATGGGATGTAGACTATGATTTTTCAGACATCCAGTCAGATCCTGAATACTCGCAGTGTACTTGTTTACATAAACCACGTTAGCTGGAAACTCTTATAAAAATTCAGTCACAGTATTTGACAATTGGATTTCATGGTTATCTTGTTAAAGTTGGGATATAAAATCAACTCCCTCATTGCTTTTAGCACTGGGAGAAGGGTAATTGCCTGGGTCTTCGAACTATAGAGATTTTATTTTGGTCAATCCTTTCAGGTTTCCCTCTAAATAATCTTATTGGAGAGATGCTTAAATGGTACAATAGATTAGCTTGTGTTTTTTCTGCCTTTATTTATTTTGCCTTCTGTTTACTGAAGTTTATAATGATATTGAGCAACAAAGTAATGAGATGATGAACAGAATAAAAACAGGAATAGGAGAAGATGGATGCAATTTATAAACTGGGTCATCACCATTAAATAATCAAAAGCTTGGAATTGTAGTCCATATAAGTTGAAACTGAACTGCTATAAGACAAAATAATGCCAAAAAGTTTATTGACCTTTATTTCCAATGTGTGTTGTTCTCTGGATGTCCTACATGTTTTTCTACAAAGAAGATACTCCTGCTTCATGGTCACTTTTTTTTTTTTGCGGTACGCGGGCCTCTCACTAATGTGGCCTCTCCCGTTGCAGAGCACAGGCTCCGGACACGCAGGCTCAGTGGCCATGGCTCACAGGCCCAGCTGCTCCGCGGCATGTGGGATCCTCCCGGACCGGGGCACGAACCCGTGTCCCCTGCATTGGCAGGCGGACCCTCAACCACTGTGCCACCAGGGAAGCCCCGTGGTCACTTTTTGGTTTTTTTTTTCATGGCCACTTTTAAGATCAAGTTGTGAAGCCATAAATCTATTAACTGCTAGAGGAATTGACATATTTTTGAGAATGATCTTTCAAAGTTCCAGAATATCTATTTCAAATTAGTGAAAACATGGTTATAATTTGTCAGTTATTAAACATAACAAGTGAAGGAAGAAATATAGAGAGCATGTATAATACGGTTTTTATTCTTAGGGAATATTGTACATGCACCATAAGCCTAGTTTTCCCTATTGAGTGCAGAAGCTTTGTCATATAAGCAGGAATAAAAAAAAAGTTTAACCAAGCCATTTGGCCATTCCAAGATCATGAATTATAGAGCTGGGGGTCCAAGGACACTGATTGCCCATACAACCCTGCAGGGAGTTGAACTGAGCTCAGTGTGAGGTCACAGCAGGGCAGCAGAGGACAGAAGGTAATGAGATGTCTGGGCAGTAGGGCAGCTCATCAGCTGCTCATCTGGGAAGTCCTGGTGCGTGGATGAGGTGGATGTGACTCATTGATCCAACCTGAAGCAGCAAGAATTGTGAACAAGGGAGGGGACCAAAGAATAACTCAAGATGGTGGGAGACAGCCAAGATAAAAAGCTGTCTTTACAGACGGCCTTATTTAACCAGGGCTAAGAGTTAGAAATGTACATTTATCTGCCATTTGTCCACTTATTTGAAGGGAATTTCATGCAATAGAACCAGCACATGCACAGACACATTAATATGTTATGTCCTTTGCATAGGGAAAAAGTAAAGTTATCAAACATTATAGAATCTATATTCAAATGTAGAGACTTCTTTTCTTTTCCATTAATAAAAGAACATTTCAAATATACACAGAAGTAAAGAGGAAGAATACAGTGACCCTCATGTACCCATTGCCCAGCTCTACCAATTAGCAATTATACCTTTCTTGGAGGAAATTCATTTTGATGAAGGAAGTTGGCATGAGAAGAGTCCTGGAAACATTCCCTGAAGAGGGGGAAGCAAAGGCCCAGATTTTCGGCAGGGCTCCCTTGATCCCTCCAGTGTGACATTATTACAGCATTACTGCGTTACTTGTTACATGAAAGGTATTAGCTCTGTGAATAATCAGGTAATCAAAAAGTAGTTACTGCTTTGACTTTTTATTACAGGTTTTTCATCCACTTACATTTAAATTTTTTTTAATATATCATTATTTTAAACACATATCATTATTTTAATTATATCCAATTAAATATACCTGCATTTCCTCAGCATGCATCATTATGTACTTTACTAAAAAGCACTTCGAATCCAATTGCGTACCAACGTTCTTTATTATAATTTATGTGCACAAATCTTAAGCAGATTTATACATTTTGGAGGTTAATTTTCAAGAAGTTTGTTTAGACTTTCAGTAAATGTGAAACAAACTTCAGTTCACTTTGGTATTTATAATTTGATGGTATTATGTTATTGTCCTGTAAGACACCATTTTGTTTTTTTTTATCTAAGGAGAGTATGGGTACATAAAGAGAAGTCATTACAGTTACCAGAACCATTAGTGCTCAAGTCCTTACATTTTTTCATCTCCTTCGGTTCCCCCTGAAACTCACTCTTTTTGGACTCTGCCAAATAGCAGACTGAAAGATTGCTTGTGACTCAGTCCCAATCGCATGAAAATAATATTGCTATGTTATAGGAATATAAGAAAATGTAGCCTTTAGTGATTGCTTTTAGCTCCTGTTAAATAATCTTAGCTCTTTTTACCCAATGTCTGTTATGGTACGCGGGCCTCTCACTGTTGTGGCCTCTCCCGTTGCGGAGCACAGGCTCCGGACGCGCAGGCTCAGCAGCCATGGCTCACGGGCCCAGCCGCTCCGCGGCATGTGGGATCTTCCCGGACCGGGGCATGAACTCATGTCCCCTGCATCAGCAGGTGGACTCTCAACCACTGCGCCACCACGGAAGCCCCTGTTACTTTTTATATCTGCTTTTGCATTACTCAGAGCTAGCCGTAAGAAAGTCTTACTACTGGTGTTTGACTTATGATGGAGTAGTGCAAAGATCCTTAAACTAGAATTCAACAACATGTAGTTCTTATATTCTAGCCAGCTCTCTGCTATCAAATGCTACCCCACCCTTCTGGCTGTTTGAAACAAACTGATCCACTAAAGAAACTCACAAGGAAAGTCCTAATCTCTAGAGTTGTTTTAGGCAACCAGTGGGTCCAGTTTGATGCTGATGTCTTGATGAGTTCCCGTAGTCTAGATACCAAATCTTGAATCCTTACCTTTCGCCAACCCATATCCCCTGGTTTGGGCATATTTCTTTACTTCTTCCAGTAAATGAACAAAAGCTTTCCTATTTAGTTTCTGGATTAACTCATATCTCAAGCCCAGGCATCTCTTGTTTTCTCAAGGGAGGCTGCCTGTTGTCAGAGCAGCTCTGCACTGTTCCCCACCTCCCTCCTTTATTTTTTTAAAATTTTAAAAGACATTTATTTATTTGGCTATTTTGGGTCTTAATTGCGGCATGCGGGATCTAGTTCCATGAACAGGGTAACAGGGATTGAACCCAGGACCCCTGCACTGGGAGAGTGGAGTATTAACCACTCGACCACCAGGGAAGGCCCCTCCTTTCCCTCCTTTAAATGGAGGTTAGGAGTTGGAAACTGAATTCCTCTGTGACCTGAGTGTATCAGTTTGTATATTATTCTGTGAAGTTAGTTCTCTCCCTTTCCAATGACAAGGACATTTGAGAGGAAGGAGATAGTGGTAAGAAAAGTAGAGAGAGGGGGAAAAAATGTTCTCTGTCACCTTACAGATTTCAGTGGGTAAAACTAGTCATTCAGAGACTTTATTTCCTTCTTCACAATAGCCCATTAAACTTATGTGGTGAATGGTATTTTTTGGATTAAGTTTTGTGATCCCAATGGCTAAGTTTTCCATTGACTAGAATAATTGAGAACAGAGACTGGCGAAAATTCTATGTAAATAGATGTTTCTTTAAAAAAAATGCTATTAAATGATAAAATGTGACAATTTCTAGTGGCAAATTATTGCATTAACAACAGAGTACTTTGCAGCAAAATTTAAAGAAATAGAAATACATTGGTATGCTCTGGTTCCCTTGTTAGTAGAATTACCTATTGTCAATAGCTAATAATTTGAACAACAGTACTATTGTAGAAAACAATTTTTACCTCCCTGAATCAGACCCCTTCTAGAGTGAATGTAGTTCCAAGACTTTTTAGAAAGTGATCAGAGTGGCATAGAAAGCTCTTGCAGTTTCCTTTATATTGTTAATCTCTTCTAAGGTGGTACTTAGAATTCATTTTACGTTAAGAGTTTATAAGAATGAATCCCATTTTCAGTTTCAGTTTCTTTGCCCCATGCAAAATTAGAGGGGAAAAAAAGACAACTCCTATATGTATTAAACATCAACTTCAATAATTTTTTTCCCAAGCAGGACAATTTAACACATTTTTCTTTCTTTTTTTTAAAAAAATCAGTGACTACTACATAATGCTAAAATACTAAAGATAATCTATGCTGAAAGCAAACAATTTTGCACCTCAAATTCTATACTCAACCAAATTTGTGTTCCAGTAAGAGGACAAAATAAAGATATTTTTGTATATGACCACAGACCATCTTTGAAAGTAATCCTCAAAATATATTGCTATAAAATAACAAGAAAACCAGAATGAATACAGCAATGAAAAAGATGTGGGCCAAAAAACATTAAAGTTATAGCTGAGTCTAAAGAACAATTGGCAGGGACTTCTCTGGTGGCACAGTGGTTAAGAATCCACCTGCCAGTGCAGGGGACACGGGTTCGAGCCCTGGTCTGGGAAGCTCCCACATGCCACAGAGCAACTAAGCCCGTGCGCCACAACTACTGAGCCCGCATGCCACAACTACTGAAGCCTGTGTGCCTAGAGCCCGTGCTCCGCAACAAGAGAAGCCACCACAATGAGAAGCCTGTGCACCACGACGAAGAGTAGCCCCCGCTCGCTGCAACTAGAGAAAGTCCGTGCACAGCAACGAAGACCCAACACAGCCATAAATAAATAAACAAATAAATAAATTTATTAAAAAAGATAGAAAAAAAGAACTATTGGCACACAGTATAGCAACAGTTGTTAATAACATGGCACTGAAGTTCCAGCCCATAAGTAGTAGATGTGGGAATACAGGGATTAGAGAATAGGAAACAAAGTTGGGACCAGAATTAAAGGTGTCTTAAGAGCCTCGCCTTGACCAAGAGGATCATAGAGATACTGATTATTTCTAGATATTGGTAAGATATATACATTAAAATGTGAATAATCAAATGTCAAGACAATCCCTAAGAATAATAGAAGAATAATATGTATCTTTTAAACATTCTAAAAGGAAGGGAAAAATGGAACAACAGTGTTTGAAAATGGCACCCAAGTTTGTCAATGCACCAGCGATTTGGGGAGTGATTCTCCGTCAGGAGGTAAACATTGTTATGTGTAAGGTGGTACAGGTAGAAATTTGAGTGTGAAATGAGGTTGGGTGCACAAATTGACTCTAACACTTCTAGCAGTGTGACCTTGAAAACTTTTACTTAACTTTTCTGACCCTCATTTCTCTCATAAAATTATAACACTTAACTCTAAGTTACTTAAAAATAAAATAAGCTGGTATAAGAAATGATATCTAGGGCGTTCCCAGGGGCGCAGTGGTTAAGAATCCGCCTGCCAATGCAGGGGACATGGGTTCGAGCCCTGGTCCGGGAGGATCCCACATGCCACGGAGCAACTAAGCCCGTGCGCCACAACTACTGAGCCTGCGCACCTAGAGCCCATGCTCCACAACAAGAGAAGCCACCTTAATGAGAGGCCTGCGCACCGCAATGAAGAGTAGCCCCTGCTCGCTGCAACTAAAAAGAAAGCCCACACGCAGCAATGAAGACCCAATGCAGCCAAAAATAAATAAATAAATAAATGTATTTAAAAAAATAAAGTGTTAAATTATATCTTTACCATTCTTGTTATGATTATTTGCTGTACAATATTAAATTCCTCTTCAGAAAATTTCAAAATAAATTAATTCAAAAAAAAGGGCATAGAACAAAAAAGAAATAATGCAAAAGAATGATAAATAGAAAACAAAAATAGGTGGTCATAAATAAGTCAAACATGTATAAGTAGTCACATTAAATGTATTTAATGTTATTTAATGGCTTAAATTCTCCTTTACAACACAGACTTTAACACTGGATAAAGAAAAAAGTCAACATTGTGCTGTTAAGACATGTGACATCCACAAAGAAAAACAACACAAAAAGTTTGACAAGAATATGCAATAATCCATGAAATTGTATGCAGGACAAGTTATAAAGTATAAAGCAAAGCAAAGAAAAAAAGTAATGAAAATGCAAGGAGAAATGCACAGCCCACAATCATAGGGGAGAATTTAATACAACTTTCTCAAAAATGAATAAATCCAAGAGACAGAATTTTAAAACACATTTAATAATCCTGCTGTAACATAATTTACACATTTAAAATATTTATAAACTTCATCAAATAGAGAATTTACACTAATTTTGAACATCCATGGAACATTTACAGATTTGACCATGTGTTAGTCTACTAGGAAAATCTCCACAAATTCCAAAGAGCAGAAATCATAGTTCGTATTCCCTGAACAAATACAGTAACAGAAAATAGTAACAAGGAAAGAAGACTCCTCTACCCCTAATCTACCCATTTCAAAAAACAAACAAACAAAATACACTCTTCTAAATAACTTCTGGTTTAAAGAGGAAATAAAGACAGAAACTATTAACCATTGACACATAAACAAAAATGAAAGCTCTACCAATCAACACTATTGACTATGGCTAACGCAGCACTTAGAGGAAATTTTACAGCCCTAATTCACTTATTAGAAAATAAGAGATTAAAAAACTCAGTAATTGTGAAAAGCAGCAGTAAAATAAAAAGAATGTACAGGAATGGTGATAATAATGACAGAAACAGAAAAAATAGACTTTGTAAAATTGAAAGCTACTTCTTTGAAGTGGTGTGTGAAGTAGACAAAACCTTTGGTAAGTCTGATCAGGAAAAAAGAGAAAGGCTACAAATACACTTTAGAAACAAGAGCGAAGACTTAACTACAGATTCAGAGGAAAGTGAAAAAAAATAAAAGTATAATGTCTTTGACTTTGAAATAAGTTCAAAATCTATTTGAAAAGGGATCACTTTTACAGTAAAATATAAATTACTAATATTATTTCAAGAGGTGGTAGAAAACCTAAAGAGAATAATAATCGTAGAAGAAATTGACAAGGTAATAAAAAAATCTACCCCCCAAAAGATAAAAGGCCTTGATTATTTTATGGGCTTTAAATCGTCAAATACTTAAAAACTAGCTAGTCCCTACTGTAAATAAATAAGAAGGAAATAATCCCAACTAAACTATCATTCTATATAGTTGAGGTACCAAAACTGTCAATGACTGCACACACATACAAAATGACCACTTTCGGCCAATCTGCCTTATGAACATAAATATAGAACTCCAAGTAAAATATTATCATTAAGGGCTTCCCTGGTGGCGCAGTGGTTGAGAGTCCGCCTGCCGATGCAGGGGACATGGGTTCGTGCCCCGGTGTGGGAAGATCCCACATGCCACGGAGCAGCTGGGCCTGTGAGCCATGGTCGCTGAGCCTGTGCGTCCGGAGCCTGTGCTCTGCAACGGGAGAGGCCACAACAGTGAGAGGCCTGCGTACTGCAAAAAAAAATAAATAAGAAATAGTATATGGAGAAATGAGTATGATTTGGGGAAGGAAAAGGCGAAGTGTTTCACTATATTATATAATCTGTTTGCAAAATCCAAAAGAATCAACTGAAAAACATTAGAACTCTTAAGAGTGTTTAGTAACTATCACAGTATCAATTTGTAAAACCAAAGCTTATCTGGATCTCCATTTAAGTAATCAGAAAGCATCATAAAAACACCTCATGCACAAAAGCCACAAAAACTATTATGAAATGTGCATACTTATGTGAAGAAAAATATAAGATTTGACTGATGGTCATAGAAACTCTCTAAAATTAAGAGAAATACTATGTTTTTAATTTTGGGGACACTCAGTATTGGAAAGACATTAGTTCTCTCTAGTTAATCTATAAATTCAATACAGTCCCAGTCATGATTCCAGCAGGATTTTTTTGTGTAATTAGATATACTGATTAAAAAAAATGTTTGAGGGACTTCCCTTTTGGTGCAGTGGTTAAGACACTGTGCTCCCAATGCAGGAGGCCTGGGTTCGATCCCTGCTCAGGGAACTAGATCTCACATGCATGCCGCAGCTAAGGGTTCGCATGCCACAACTAAGGAGCCAGCAAGCCACAACTAAGGAGACTGCCTGCCGCAATTAAGACCCAGCGCAACCTAAAAAGAAAAAAAGTTTGAAGACATTTTGCATTTGTCTTCATTTTATTGTTATTCTTTATATCTCACATATTTTAAAATTAATATTTATCTCTTTGATGTGTAGCAAGAGCTTTAAAAGAAAGAGAAAATGTACAAAATTAGCTATGAAGATTTTGAAAAAAGAACAATGTAGGAGGACTTGTTCTACCAGATATCAAAACATGACCTGCCACCATCATAGTTGAAATAGTGTTGAAATGACAGGAGACAAGATAGATAGATAAATTGCAAAAGACATTAGAGTGTCCTAAGCACATTGTGGGTATTTACTATACAGAAAATTCACATTTCAGATCAGAGAGCAAAGTGTGGACTATTTAATAAATGGAAGTGTCAATTGATAGTTCCTTTGGCAGGACCTATTGAAATTAAAACCAGACATTTCTTTCAATTCAGCATTTCTACCATGTGCACAAAATAATATACACATGAATGTTTATGGCATTGTTGATTATAATAGCCCCAAACAGGAAAAGACCTAAATGTCCGTCAGTAGGAGAATCCATAATACTTACGGACTATCCATATTCTTGAATGCTAAGTGGCAGTTTAAAAGATTGAAGTAGAGTTCTGTCTATTAACCAGAGGAGATCTTTCACACATAATATTAAAAAAATAATAATAAAGTGGCAAAATCGTGTATAAAGTATATATAGACACACATATATATTTTAGTATATACATTTAATTATACTTAAATATATATAATACTTAAATATTTATATATAACAGAAAAGATATACATCTCATAGAAAAAGAACTGGAAAGATACACACTAAACCGTAGAGATAATCCTTCTGGAAATGGGGAAAGGAAGATTGTGGGGAATGGAAGATGTACTTTCACTTCTGATATTTAGTTGATACATAAACGTGTAGATAATTTGAAATGTATTGTTTATTGTGTTGCTTGTATTTTAAAAACTTCTTTCACATTTCTAATTTTTTAAAGGGAAAATTTAGTTTATATTTGATATGTTTTGTAGATGACATACCATTATTATGTTTCTGTTATGTGTTATGCTAATTATTTTTTCTCTCGAGACTCTTCATTAGTAGTGGGTATGTATGTGGAACACTGGCTCCTCGGGCAGTGCCAGAGAGGCAGCGTGTTCTCACTCCAGGATCACTCTGGTTGATTTGCCTGGAAGACCACAAGGCCCGTGACAAAGTAGAGGCGCAAGTGCAGAGCATCTTGCCCTGTGCTTTTGTGGACCTCCCTAGACTACTGAACAGAAATTCCTTCGCAATGAAGGTCAGCCCAGTGCTATTTTGTGTGTGGCAGTTGAGAGACACTGGAACCAAGAAATTCTCTGAATTGCACATGCAGAGAATCACATCTCTTTGCCCTTCCATGTTTGCAAGATCTGTCACTCAGAGAAGGAAGTCAGATCGTCTGAAATAACTTGCTCCACAACTAGCCAGGTTGGTTATCCATGCTTTGTACTCTTCCCTGGGATCGTAACAAATTTCAACTGACCAGTAGACCATTCCCAAGCCCATTTCTCTGTTTCTCTCTCCCTCTCTTGAAAGATAGGCCTTTTAAAATGCCTGTTTCCTATTTTACATTACATCCATTTCTGTCCACAAATCTTAAACCAAATAGTAATTCAACTTCAGATTTGTCGATATGACTACATGAAGCTTTTTTTAAAAAACCCTCTTCCATTCCTGTCCTTTAGAAGAACATCCCTGTGTTAGAGTAGAGAGGTGCAACAGAAGGGGGGTTGTACCGGGAATCAGAAAATTTGTGTTTGAGGCCTGCCTTCCAGGACATTTTGCAAGTCACATAACTTCTCCTAGGCCTCCCTTTGTGTCAGTTGTAAAATGGAGAGATTGGGAAAAACAGGGAGAAACTGGGTTGGGGGGAGGCAGGGAGAGGAATATAGGCAACTAAGGTAAAGGGCTTTGAAAGGTATAAAGCAACAGGCCAGCATGAGACTTGTATACAAGCCCATTGCTCTCCTTCTCACACACACACACACAAAGCTGCCTGCATGCTTTGGATTTCTATTCTCTTTCACTTATGTTCCCTTTAAAGGAGGCATTTGAATCCCTCCTAACACATTCAGCTCGGTTTTTTTTGTCGCATGTACCCATTGATCTCACCAGCACCTGAGGCCTTGGATTTCTTTCTACCTTTCGGGCAGCACCTGTTTTCTCCCAGAGGTGTATTTAGCTTAGTGTCTAAAGCACAGTGTGTTCCCTTTTTGTTAACTTAACCTTTGTGTTGTTTTTAAAAAATCAGATTTGAAAGAACAGGGACCCTAGAAAGCCTGTGATATGTAAATATTTAGCCAGGTAGATAGGGATAGTAAGCATTTTCTCTCTTAACACAAAACATGATTTTATTTGCTAAAGCTGTAATCTTGTTTGATAATCCATCAGTTTATTATCAGCTATGTGGTGAGACATAATGCCACAGGGAGATAATCAAGCACCTTCACCTGCTACTACAGGGTTGATTACAGTGACTGGAGGAGGGGGGAATCATCTGGAGGGGATTATGTTAAACATAGGCTTTCTATTTACAGCTGATTTCCTCAAGCGCTTTAACCATTCTGCTCCCTGCCTAGGTAAGTAGGTCATCTGAAAACTGCCAAAGAAAAGGAGTCTTTGCAGCTGTAGCACAACAGAACTTGTGCCTTTATCAGGTCCCATTTGTCCTTGTTTCATGCTCAGTGCATGTCTGAATCAAAGAAAAAAGAGATGAAGATGCCCCATTGAAGACAGTATTTAAAAAACAAACAAACCAAAACCAGAAAAGTCCAGTTTGAAAATAGAACAGGAAATTCTTCCACCCCACAGGTGACATCAGAATCCCAACTCGGAATATTAAGTTCAGTAAACTAGATTACTAACCTGAAATTTTTTTTTTTTTTTAAGAAGATGTTGGGGGTAGGAGTTTTAAGTTTTTATTAATTAATTAATTTATTTTGCTGTGTTGGGTCTTCGTTTCTGTGCAAGGTCTTTCTCTAGTTGTGGCAAGCGGGGGCCACTCTTCATCGCGGTGCGTGGGCCTCTCACTATCACGGCCTCTCTTGTTGCGGAGCACAGGCTCCAGACGCGCAGGCTCAGTAGTTGTGGCTCACGGGCCTAGTTGCTCCGCGGCATGTGGGATCCTCCAAGACCAGGGCTCGAACCCGTGTCCCCTGCATTAGCAGGCAGACTCTCAACCACTGCGCCACCAGGGAAGCCCACTAACCTGAAATTTTAATATCACATTGATCTGTAGGCCTCTCAAGGATGTAATCTGCGGTTTCCGAACCAGAGGCAACACCCCTGTAGGGTATCCTCAGAGACCCTCCTGACCAGGTCAGGTGGAATTTACAACGCCAGGGGGCCGAGAGATTACAGGGGAAATGGTTCTCCTAGAGTTCTGGAAAAAGGCAGTGCGACCTCTGACCCCTGGTGGGAGGCAGAGAAGTATTCCTTTGCAACGCTCATCTTTGACTACCCCATTCTTCTCCGCCTCGAATGTATCTCTTCAGGATTATCCACCATGCAGAATGTCTCTACCTGAAGATTCTCAAGTTGAAGGCCTGTGAGGTAACTGGATCGATTTCTGGCTGCTGATAATAGAGGCTGTGTGGTTCTGCAGGCCTCTGCAATTAGAATGTATTCTCATATGTTATCTCACTGGAGCCTTTCCTGAGACAAGCAGATGAGGAAACTGAGTTTCAAAGAATTGAGGTATATTGCCCAAGTTTACACAGTGGGTGATTTCTTCCCCTCTTTTGTTCCTTTCCTGTCTTCTTCCTTTTCTCCTTTTCTTTCTCCTTGAAAGACATTCTCTTAAGAATGTCAACTCTGGAGCCAGGTACATGGTTTTAAACCCCTGGCTCTGCATGACCTTGGGCAAGTTACTTATTTTGGTATGCCTTGGTCCTCACCAGTAAAATGAGGATAAACAGTAATGTTTACTTCATGTGGTTATTGGGAGAATGAAGCTGGTTGATACAAGTGTAACATTTAGAATAGAGTCTGGCACGTAGTAAACATTCGATAAGGTTTAGTTATTTTTGCTGTTGCTGTTGTTGCTTCCTTCCACACCCCCCTTTGTCCTTTCATCAAACATTAATTGAATGTCTGCTCTCTGATGGGCATTGTGCTAGGCTGGGGAAATGAGTAAGAGGGCGTCCCTTTTCCGCAAGACTGGCTGGTACTAGGAGACAGGCCATCAGATAAGTGTGGGGGATGGCCACATAATAGAGGTATGTCACGGGCTTCACGTAATCACAGATGAGCTATTTATTGGGTGCCCATGGTTAGCTGGGAGGGCCTCATGGAGGAGGAGACCTTGACATTTGAGTTGAACATTGGAGATGAAGAGGTGTCCACAAGGCCAGTAGTCAAGGGATGCATGTTCCAGGTAGAGGGGCCAGTGTTCGGGACTCCGGGGCTGTGTGAAAGACCACGACACAGCTTTCAATGAGAAGCTATATTAGTTAGCTAGGGCTGCCGTAACCAAATACCACAGGTGGCATGGCTTAAAAACATAGAAATTAATGTTCTCGCAGTTCTGGAGGCTGGAAGTGCAGGAGTCAGCAGGTTTGGTTTCTTCTGAGGCATCTCTCCTTGCCTTGACAGCCGCCATCTTGCTTTGTCCGCACATGGTCTTTTCTCTGTATCCTAATCTCTTCTTCTTCTAAGGACACTAGTCATGTTGGATTAGGGACCACTCATATGACCTCATTTACTTTAATTACCTCTTTCAAGGCCCTCTCTCCAAGTATAGTCACATTCTCAGGTACTGGGGGTTAGGGCTTTCCACATAGGAATTTTTAGGGGGACGCAATTCAGCCCATAACGGAAGTCATCTGTTAAGCATGACTGGAGTCAGATGCATGCGGATGAGTGTCAGGAAATGAAGCCAGAATGCCACACAGCGCCTAAATCTTGAAAGGCTGGGCGTCTCATCAAACTAAGGAGGATGTCGGGGGTGTAAATATGGACATTCCCACCACATTTCGGTGTCCCTGGCCCCTTCGGGCTGCGGTGTGAAGGGTAGACTTACTGGAAGGAGCCATACTGTGATATGTCAGAGGAGACACTAGTTTGAATTCCAGTTCTCTTCTACCACAACCCCAAGGCTTGTGTGGCAGGTACAAGGTGGCAGTGATTCCCCAGCTTCAAGAGGGTCCCTGAGAACGAGGATGCTGTGGGTGTAGGGGGACAGGTGGGTGCAGAAGATGGAAGCAGCTCTAACTCCAAGTCTGCTGTGGGAGCACCCCGTTTTGCTGTATCAGCATCAGTGGGGGTTTGCCAGGCTCACACAAGTGAAAAAACACCGAAATAACAGATGAGGCATGCTCTGGTTTTTCCTTTTCACCCAAAAGGCCCCTCAAGTGTTCCTAACATAATCACATATCTTACTACTGTATTTTGTAAACGAGAGAACAGCCTCCCTTTCATCCTCCTGCCAGGTAGAAGCACGCAGCAGCTCGTTGCTGGTGACAGTCAGAGAATGAGATAATTGCTCCTCTACATTTTTAGAATCCTGCTCAAACTCACACATTTTGGTGCAGAAAGGGATGCCGTGTTTTGTGTTGTTCCCATTTGGTTTAGAGGCCTGAAACAGAGGCGTCTTGCTCTGGTTTTCCTTGTTTCTGGAGGAGCTGCTTGGGCATGTCACTTCATCTCTGAGACTTGGGCTTCTCTTTTGTAAAATGGGAATAATAATATATAAATGGCTAGGACAGTGGTGAGGATTCAGTGTGAAAATATGTATATATTTGAGCCCTTTGTAGACCTTAAAGCTTTATGCTACTGTTAATTCTCTGGATTAAAAAAAAAGTTTCAAGGTGCTTGTATTTTGTAATTTTCGTGAGTTGGTAGAAAAAAGTAAGCATTTTTTCTTCTAATCCCAGCTCTCTATTTGTGTCAGGGCCTTGAGCAAAGCAATGGCAAACCCTGCTTTTACTGCCCTGCTTGGTAAAGTGGGAAGTGGTCTCTCTCCCTCTCCCCTTCTTTCTCTCCCTCCTTCTCTCCTTCAGTTCCTCCTCTCTCAGATGTAAAGATTAATTGGATGGGGTCTGTGCTGTCTGCCAGGAAGATAGAAAGTGTGAAGCATCATCTGGATGGGATTGGGAAGCACTAGATTCTCCTTCCTCTGCTTTTGACAAACAGAGTGACAGCCCATCGCTGTGTTTAAACAAGTTAATATGTATGTTCCTTGACATAAGGAAGCGCTCTAATCATGAAATACAGCTTGCATGTCATTTGGTTTTGAGATTTTATTGAGCACTACTGATCTTGACATATTTTGGTTGGCACCACATTCTTGGTGTAGTGGGTTAGCACTGAATAGTTTGCAGACTCTGTGAAACAAAATCCTCATTTAATGGTTTAGTTTGGCTACATTTCAAAAATACACAAAAACATAATGCAATTCTATTTTATAGGGATTTTTTTTTTCAACTTGTGGCTTTGGTTTTGTTTTTTGTTTGTTTTTTCCTTTTTTCCTCAGTGCCTTTTTTTTTCTTTCTCCCTCTGTCTCTCTGTCTTTCTCTGTGTGTCTGTGTCTCTCTTTTCATATTCCAACTGCAGCAACCCACAAAGAAAGCTCCAAAGAAAGACGAGCTTGTGAACTGACTGAACTGCAAGCAGAAGAATCCTCTTTGTAGTCCTCGATGTCAAGAATGTGTTTACACCGTGGCCTAATGCTCTGAACCTTTGTGTGTGAGTTCAGGGATTCAGAACATATGAAGGCCACCACATAGCGGTGTGTGACAGGTCTGAAGCTCCCCAGTAGAAGCACTTGGGCTAAACGTGCCATAAGACTTCAGTCAACACCAGCCCCCAAAGTCACTGAACTCCGTGACATCATGCCCAGGCAGGAAGAGTCAATAGGCCTCTGGCACGTCCTCCAGTTCCTAACCCATGGACAATATTTAGAAAGCAGCGCTGGGCTCAGGCAGCCCTCTCAATTACTTTGGCGGGAACCTTCCAGAGTACATTTTGCTACCTCTTTGTGATGTAAACAGGGGGGCTCATGGTTGGCAGGGGATGTCCTTTCTGTGTTAATTATGCAAGAGGCGTAATTATAGTTCCAGGGTCTGGAAGCGGCATAGAGTTCTTTGGAGAACTTCACAGGGATTTTTCTGTTATGACATAGTTTATCTGGAAAAAAAAAAAGTAAGGCAAAAGTCATTTCCAAAGAGGAAAAAATAACACTATTCATGCTAGTGTTCCATTCCATATTGAGTAGATCACGAAATTGGAGTAGACATTTTTTGGGAACGGGGGTGTCTGAAAGTGTTGAACTCATATTATGGTGGGAAAATCTGGATAAATACTGATGAATGGATGTGGATGGAGAAGGATATAAATGTTTTTATTTAGGAAAGCAATAATGAAGCATCCAGCCATATCTGAGTGAATTTGTTAGTACCCTGCGCCCTGGGGATATGGAAAAAGATTTCACCATAGTAATAGTAATCTGGCCTGAACCTGAGTCATAAAATTCCTCCTGCCCCCAGATGTTCAGTTAGAGGGCACTTCGTTACTCTGCTGATGTAGCGAGAAATCGCAGAACTGCCAGGGTAATGGAGAGAACAGTGACAGGTGGAGAGCTAAGGCTGTTTCTCTGTTATGAAACATGTTTTTATGGGTAATTCTGATGTACGGTAGGTATTAAATAGAGCACCTGAGAGATGTTTTATTTCAGATTAATGCTAGAGCGATATTTTCCCCATGGCACTAATAATCCGGCAGCTTTCACAAGCCCGTTTCGCCTCGCAGTTCCTCACAAGCTCTGTCTGTTGTGGCATAAGGGTGAGCGCTTGAATCAAAATTTCTGCCTTACAGGGCTTCCCTGGTGGCGCAGTGGCTGGGAGTCCGCCTGCCGATGCAGGGGACGCGTGTGCGTGCCGCGGGGCGGCGGGGCCCGTGGGCCATGGCCGCTGGGCCTGCGCGTCCGGAGCCTGTGCCCCGCGGCGGGAGGGGCCACAGCAATGAGAGGCCCGCGTACCGCAAAAAAAAAACAAAAAAAATTCTGCCTTACAAAAGGAGAGAATCACCTTTACTATCTGTGCTTGTGATATGATGCTTTTTTTTTTTTTGGAGGGGAATAAGATATTACTCGGTTCTACCGCTGCAATTTAGAGATAGGGATATACATACGGACAGCCCTGAGTGGAAAAGAAAAAAAAAGCATTTCAAGAATGGCGTTTTGTAATTAAGTGATCATTTAAGACGCCCCTTTATGCGTGTATGCTGGTTTGAAAGCCAGGGGACATACCATTTCAGCCTAACATCTCGGCTGTCTGCACCACGCAGGACGCACAATCCTTGTTTAAATGTGTGCTTCTTGCATACTTCAAGGGCTGTCACAGGAACAATAACAAGAGGCCTGTTGTTGAAACCACATCGTTTCCATCACAGCAGAAAAAAAAAAAAATAAGGTCACTGTGAGCTTGGAACATTGTTAGGTTTGAGCCTGCCCAAATAATTTCATTCATGTTAAAATTTAAGGAGATGAGAAACATATTGCTTGAGAAGATAGAAGTTATTTTACATCTGCCCCCTTCCCCCACTGCAGTACTGGAGCGCCTGCCTGTTTCCCACCCGCTTTTAGCTGGAGGGCCAGTCCTCTCTGCCACTCCCACCCCACTCTACTGGTTGGCTCTTTTTTTTTTTTTCCGATTTGTTAAGATGCTAAAATCTGCTTTGTGTGATTTATGAAGGAACTTGAAGCGATTAGTTTCATAGTGCATGAAAATTCCTCAGGTTCGGGCGGGGGTGGGGGGGATGGCCAATCTGCTACACTGTTTGCTGTGGACTGGATGGGAGCTTGAGCAGCTCGGAGCCATAAGGAGATTGTGTTGAGTTATTAAACACTTGTGGTAAAGCTGCTTATTGTTAATTCCCCCATGTCCTGCTGAAGCGATAGGATAAAATCAGATCGGATTAGATCAAAGAGCCTGGGAGCCAGTCTTTGGACCAGATTCATTTAATCAATAAAGAGACCTCCTGAGCGAGGGGGAGAGAGTAGGGGCAGTCCTGGTTGCTTAGGAGATTAAGATGGGGGGTAGGGGCAGCGGTGGAAAAGAAACAACATTTATTTCGCTCTTCTTTTCGAAGTGTAATGCTCCTCTCAAACATTTTAGCCACACTCACCAAAGGGTCTAAACATTTCTTTAAGATTTCCTTACTCCCAATACTCCATTCCTCCTAAAATGTCCTATAAACCAGGAGGTTATTTAAAACAACAACAACGACACAGCTTGTGTTCCGTAAAAGTTATTTCCACAAAAGCAACTTAGGCTTAAGTGATTCCCCAAGAAACATTAATCCCTTATGAGTTAATCTGCAAAATTTCCTATTGTCCCTTTGTGAGGAGAAATAATAGAGAAACACCAAAAGGCCAAAGTCTGTCCCCACCCCTCTCTTTGTATTCTCCCCAGTGCCCACCTCCCAACCCCCGCCAATAATTATAAAGCTTTGTGTATTAAGAGGTATGATGTCCTGTCCTTCATCCATGATTAACACTTAAACCGATGCATATTCATTCATCTCTTAGCCCTACCAAACCCGCTAAAATGAGGACTTGCCAAGAAGGAAGTGACACCCATTAGAAAGTTAACCACAGAAAATGAGAGAAAAAAAATGAAGGATGGAGCAAATTAAGGATGCAAGTCCCTCAATGGTTATCGGTCTTAATGGTGTTATAAAAATGATGTCGGCTTTTACCAGGAATAATTTATATTCTGAATTAAGTGAGGATATGTATCTATAAATCCATTCCATAAAACTTAATTTTCCATCTAGATATGCTGATTACTTCAGGCCCGGCATACCTTTACCAGTTGTTAATTACCGCGGGATGGTTTAACACTATTTTCCAAATCAGCATGCATGCATAAAATGACTGCAATCCAATTTGACACATTATTAGTGATGATTATTGTCATAGATAAATTAGATTGAACAGAAAATAACCTTCATCCTTAGCATGTTTTAGCTCTCAGAATTAATGTGATTTGGTGAACACATATAAATAAAAATCTGATGAGTCCCTGCTGACTACAGGGCCTGCTGGTGCTGAAGTGTATCAATTTCATGCAGACGATGAATTCCTTAAGCATTCAATGATAATCATGCTTGATTTGACAAGACTTTCTCATGCTATTTTAGGGCCTTAATTTTCTGTGAAGTTCTGTCAAGTGCTCATCAAGCACCCACTTATCTCCGTATCTTAACCTGGCAGCCAATCACAAGGTTGCCTAACAGTACAGCTACTGAGCGCAGCCCATTAATATTCGAGTCACGTGACTGTCCAAGGAGCGAAACCAATCAATGGCTGATTAACATTCAGGTCACGTGACTCCTGAGGAGAGTAAATGAGTTACACAGTAAGACATCAAACAAATTTTCATCTTGAAAGAGTGATTGCTTTTTCTGCTGCTGTGATGTTTGTCAAATTCGCTCTAGCCTTGTCCAATTAAGCTCCATGAGCTGAATTAATAATGAAGAGATGTAAGCACCGCGCCAGCGTGAGAGCTGTGAGTGGTGCCATGGAATAAGAACTGCTAAAAAAAAAAAAAAAAATTTCTTAGAATGATTGAAAATCACATCTGGATAACCAGAATAATTGCTTTTGCAATCTTGATGCTGTTTCGTACTCTCCAGTGCAAAGTGTGAACTGGAGTATGCTGGGATATGGTACTTGTTTTGCGTTATACTTCAAAGATGAATGTGGTTTTGGGTTTAGAATGAATTTAAAGGCATTACGCAAATACATGTTAATTGGATTATTGTTTGTGACCCTAGTAATGAATTTCATTTGCACACTCAATTATGTTCTGGGGCCTTCTAGAGATAGGATCTCTCAAGATTTTTAAACTTATCTGTAGGAGGGAAGGAGATTATTCTGAATTCTCGTGTCCTGGGTGGAAGAAAGGACTAAACCAAGTACTTTAGAGAGAACTTGTGTGGATATGTGTGTGTGCAGTTTATTTTATTAACATTCACAGGTCAGAAAATTAAATTCACTGAATTGTTTCAAAATGCACAGGTGAACCTCATAAGAATTTCAGAAAAAGGCAGGTGCTCTCTTACTGATGATAGCCAGTGACAGCTTTCTTGTAGTTTCAAAGTTCTATTCAATCACAAAGTCAATTGCATTTCGGCACAGATGCACTACTAAATTCAGGTGACATGTTTAGAATAGAGACCCTGAGACTAATGAAGCTTTCATTCTTTCCCTGAAGGAAGTGAGACTTGACTAATGGTCTATTGGAATTATCAAAGAGTGTCAAAACCCACTTAATAAGTTCCAGCATGAAATTAGCCAAATTCCCAAAGGCCTTTCTAAAACAATATAGTCAAATAAAAGGTGTTGGGCATGCTGGAAAGAGTGTTAAAACCAGTTACTTGGAAGTGATGAGAAATAAATCTAACTGTAGGCAGGAGGCAATGTTTATGTGTACAGTTAATAACCTTCTTAATGGGACTTCTTGGCTTGGTGATTCCCATACGGGGAGGAAAGTGAGATGTGGAACACAGGGTAGGCGAAGGGCCGTAAGTCAATTCCCAGCACTGTTAGTCAAGGGTGGAAATTGCAAAGAGAGAAGCAATGAATTTAAAAGCCCCAGCAAGCAGAGAGAGTGGAAGGAGAGATGAGCTGTTCTAGGGGAGGAGGTGGATGTGGAGTGATTGAGTCTAAGTTGGACCATCCTCCTAATGGAAGGAAAATCTACTTAGTCCTAAGGACAAGGAGCTCCACCAATTCCCGGAGAGTGATTCCTTTCTGACAGTTCCTTACTAAAGAACATTATTGTTCATAATTCCTCAGGGCGTGTAAGGCCGGAAAGGGGACGTATTATAGAAATGTTTTGTTTTTTTTAAAGCAAGCGTAGAGATCCCAACCACAAGGCTCAAATTGAATTTCAAATACCTGTGAAAACACAGCTCTGAGTTTGTATGAAAAGATCTGCGGTACCCAAGGTAACATGTTTAACTGATATACATTTCCTGAATATTTTCCCCATGACTTGCTCTGCAGCAAACTGGCAGCCTGGAGCTCTGCTTACATTCAACCCACATGCAGTGGAGCCGCTTCCTACGAGTGCCCCCACTTCCTGACGCTTGAGAGCCATGGAATGGAAGGTAGCTCAGCGGCTGTAGAAGACCCTGAATAAAAGCGTATTCCACTTTCTGCATAACTTTACATAATTAATAGTTGTCCATGCAAACTATTGTTTGCCTTAATTGTTGTTTCAACAGCTGTTTTCATGAAATTGTGAAGCCCGCTGTGTCTAATCCTTTGAGCCCACTATTGATAACAAGAACAGCTCTGAACTTGCTCTGGAGGAAGAGTTTGTTCCCCGCCAAGCTGGAAAACCGTCCTGAAGTTACTTGAAAAATAAGGCCCACAGTGGGACTGGTTGTGTAGCTAATCCATTAGGCTTTTCAAAAGAGCCGTGCTCTGTACCCTTATGGCTAAATTGACCCAACAACCAATCAATGCCTTTATTTGCTGCGTGGCTGCCCCTGAAGGGTCTTAGAGCTGGTCCAACTCGTAATCAAAGCCTCCATCAGTACCGGGGCCCTGATGACATAAATGGCCAAACTTTCAACGCGGCTGGCCCCAGTCCAGTCACACCATGTTGGAGATACAAAGAGGCTGTGTTGCACGGTGGAATTCATTTTCTTGTTTACTTCCTCCAGAAACAAGAGCATCATCAGCACGCCCAGTGCATCGGATCAGACCGCCGAGTTGTTGACAGAAGCTTGGCGAGGCTTGCCAGCTTTCCACACGAAATGCTGGCTTTCTTCTCACACACCCCCTACCGTTTGAGTCTCTGCCAATTGTAGCACATCAGAGCGGCCATTGAGATAATGACCGTGAAGTCTCATGATACACTTTGATGAAGTGTAACACTTTTTTAAAGGATTTTTGTCTGTGCCAAAATGATCGAGGCTGACTAAAAATCGCCCCATCAAAATCAAGGCTGATTGATGAACAGCAGGCGGAGGCATGAGCCTCCCCAGAGAAGATGGGGGGGGGGATTTTGCAGCCAAAGTGTCTTTCTTTCCTTGTCTATGTGCAGCACAGATTTTTTTTTTTAAAGTCATCTTTGTTTCAGATGAATTCATGTCAGTGGCTGATGCTTCAGCCTTCAACATTTTTAAATTATTTTTTTCTATCAACTCCCGGAAGATACAAGGAGTGATTCCTTTCTGACAGTTTCTGACTAATGACTTAGAAAAGAACGTTGTTGCTAATAACTTGATGTTGGTTGGGAAAAACACATTGGGTATTTCAGGGCAACATAGAAGTTTTCAGTCAGAGGCTGACTCTGGTGTAACGTTCAGGTAAATTCGGATTTCTCTAGTTTACCTGAAATTGAGAGTATGATACACAGATGTGGTTCTGAGCCAGTAAAAACCCAAATCAAACCAGTATTAAAAAACAAAATTCAAACAAGAAAATTTTAAAAATCTAATTGGCTTTATTCAAGAATCCATGAATCAGGCAGCATCCAATCTAGCAGATAGAAAGGAGCCCCGAGGAGCTGAACACAGTGAAGGACTTTTGGAGGCAGACGGGAGCAGGAACAAGGACGTTACATGAGCAAAAAGTGGATTGGCTGTGGCCAGGCCACTTTCCTTTAGTGGATGGCAGGGGTTTGTCAGGCAGGTGACCTCACTAGTGCTGACTAGGTGATTCCTGATTGACTGGTTTAAGGTTCCATCTCTGGGAGGGGTCAAAACTGTAATTAAGTCTTGGTTTGGTGATGTGGGGTTAGCATAAGCCACTCCATTTTGGGCCTGCTGTCTTGTTTTTAACACCATTAACAACGTACATGAAGACTGTGAGCTTCTTTGGGAGAAAAAGCATGTGTTTAATTTACTGCCCAGTCCATCATGACTGCCGTTTATCGAATACCTGCTGTCATCCAGGGCTAGTATCAGGTGACTAAGGTATACACAGATAGTGAGACTTTTCACATGGAGGCCATGATCTTCACAACTCCATCTCACCGCCACCATTTTAGGTAAGGAAACCAAGGTCCAAATGGGGAACCTGAGGCCTGGAGATGTTAAATAACTTAGTCAAGCCCGAAGACTTGGGAAGTGGGGAAGACCCGTGTGCTTGCTCACAAGATGTGTTCTTTCTGCCTCTGCAGTTGACTGCTTCCATTGTATACCTGATAGAGGTCATTAAACGGTGCTCAGTGGGAGAAGGGGAAGCAATTTGTGGTTGAATTGGTAAAGGCAACGAATAAAATGGATTTACGGTTTGCCATTCTCACCTCTCAGCTTTGCAAGAAGACATGAGCTACATAGCATCCTCTGATGCCAGTTAACCAACTTATGCTCAGAAATCAGGTTTGAGTGTGAGGAAGCTGCAGTGAGGTTTTGGCTAACCTCTGTCTGTTTGTAGATTACCTTCTCATTCAAGGTTACAGCACAGGATAGGGCCTATCCTTGGGAGGAAGTGTGGTTGGTGAGCTCTAGGACTTCTCAGAATGTCACAATTCAAGAGACACCTGTGCTGAAGCAAGTGCAAAAATCACAAGTGCAAAGAGGGTTACACTTTGGTTACCTTTAGCATCTTTGTTTCTGCTTCTGGAGCAAGAATGTATGTCAGAGTGGAGTAGAGGGCCATAAACTGGAGGAAGAGTGAGAGTAAAGGAAGTCAGGGGTAGGGGAATAATGATAAAAAACACTTGTTTTGGGCTTCCCTGGTGGCGCAGTGGTTGAGAGCCCGCCTGCCCATGCAGGAGACACGGGTTCGTGCCCCAGTCCGGGAAGATGCCACATGCCGCGGAGCAGCTGGGCCCATGAGCCATGGCCGCTGAGCCTGCGTGTCCGGAGCCTGTGCTCTGCAACGGGAGAGGCCACAACAGTGAGAGGCCCGAGTACCGCAAAAAAACAAAACAAAACAAAAAAACCACTTGTTTGAATGTGCAAATGAGATTCCTTTGGTCTTCTTTTAAATGTCTTCATGCTGTTTCTCTAAGTACAGTCAAATAAAAGATGACAAAAACTCAGACGACAGAACAAAGGCACCGAGCTAATTGTGTGCACACATTGCAAGCAGTAAACTGCAGGGTTTCATTACCCTGTTTCCAAAGAAAGCATATTTCAAGAGTTGAGATAGATTCACCCCAGTTTGCACTAGATTTTACTAATTATTTAGACTTTAAAAAGAAACAGCACCCCAAATCCAAGTGTTGCAGAGAGTTTTGGCAACTAAATTTGTACACCTGGGCCCTGTGAAAGAAAAAGAACAACAGAGGCTAAGAGAGGGCAGAAATGGGGGAAGGCCTCTCACTTCACAGAAGCCAGGCAGGAGTTACATATATCCATTTGCACAAGGAATAATGGACTCAGAGGTTCAGAGAGTTCTTTCAGCCTTCCTTCTACCAAAGTATGGGCATATTCATTTTATAGAGGGTGAGTATTCTACTGGGAGAGTGGATCACAAACTCATTAGTTCATTTCACAGAGAAAGCACTCAGACTCCAAAGGAAGAGGGCTCTAGTCTATTTCTTTCAGAAGCCCTTGAGTGAGAGAGCCACAAAAATCCACCTGATTTTAAAGAAAACTGTCACTACCTGTTTGAGCCCATCCCTTAACGTCACTTTCCTCATTTGTAATATGATGGCTTTATATTCTCTGAAGCCCTCCCAGCTCTAAAAGTGGATAGTTTGGGGATTCATTAAGTACCGACTAATACCTTTCATTTCCACTGATTCTAAGAGGATCTTGAAACTGATTGAATCAAACAAAATTGACAAATAAAAAGATCTATTTGTTACTTTCGAAAAAAGCTCCACTTCCCAGCCTTTACTCAAGCCAGAGTTTCTCAAAGTGTGGTCTCTGGACCTAGGGTATCAGCATCACCTGAAATGCAAATGATCAAGCCCCTCCTCCACCACTTACTGAATTAGAAACTCTGAAAGTGGGGCTCATCCATCTGCATTTTAACAAGCCCTCCAGGTGACTTTGATGCTTGCTCAGTTCCCAGGCCACTTGCTCTAGCTGTCCCAGCTGCCTGAAATGACGTTTTTTGAGGTTTATTTGAGACCTAGCTCAAATTTTGCTTTCTTCAAGAAGCCTTTCCAGCATCCCCCAGATGAAATTAAGTTCTCCTTTTCCTACTGCCTTGGAGCATTTCCATTCCACCTTTGTCAAACTTCTTTGCGTCTGCTGTAACTGTATGTGTGTTTGTCCATGATGTAGAGCCTCGCAGGGTGTGGTAGGCAGCCTCTAAAACGGCCCCCAGTGATCACCATTTGTTTCCCTCCTCTTGAGTGTGAGTTGGTCTAATAAGACTTACTTCTGGGCTTCCCTGGTGGCGCAGTGGTTGAGAGTCCGCCTGCCGATGCAGGGGATGCGGGTTTGTGCCCCGGTCCGGGAGGATCCCACATGCCGCGGAGCGGCTGGGCCCGTGAGCCATGGCCGCTGAGCCTGCGCGTCCGGAGCCTGTGCTCCGCAATGGGAGAGGCCACAACAGTGAGACGCCCGCGTACCGCAAAAAAAAAAAAAAGACTTACTTCTGTAGCAGAAGCAATGGGATATCAATTCCAAGATAAAGTTATAAAATGGCTGGCATCCATCTTGGTCATATTCTCTTGCTTATCTTGCCTCCCTCCTTCTCCTTCTCTCACTCCTGTTACTCCTTCTCTCCCTTCTCTTCCTCCCTCATCACTCCTCCCACCCAGCATGACCTCCATGTAAATGTTAGGGAACTGTGGACCGAAACCGTCGGCTCTGGCCAGGCATGAAAATAATCACGTGCATAAACTGTCTCACAACACGAGGTCCCAATAAGGAACACGAAACTGACAAGCTGCCGCGAAAACCAAACGGAAGAATTCGGGAGGAGCCAAAAGGTGGGAGGAGTCGCCAGCCCATATGTCCTGCGAACCTCCCAGGAACCTTTACGCTGGAATCCATCTTGACTGGGGCATGCGCGGGCCACCCGGAAGGGCCCTGGGTTGGACCAAATGTGGGCACGAGCAAGATGACTGGCCAGAGACAACCTGGAAACCAGACCCATCTCCGTAAAACCTGAGACGGTGAACCGCGAGGCAGAGCAGTTCTCCTGGGTGCCGTTACTGTGCTGTTATCCACTCCAGCGCCCCTTTTCAGTAAAGTCTTGTTTTGTCAGTACATGTGTCTCCTCGGACAATTCACTTACGAGTGTTAGACAAGAGCCCACTCTCGGGCCCTGGAAGGGGTCCCCTCCAGTAAAGTAAACAAGCTCAGGCTATCCTGGGCTGTCCAGCCAGGGAGGCCCTGGAGGATGAGAGACCACATGGAGAAGCGCGGAGCCAGCCCTGTGGAAAGGCACCTGTGAGTGAACTTGTAAGTGGATCCTCCCCTGAGCTGAACTTAGAAGTGACTGCAGCTCCTGCAGACACCTTGATTTGCAGTCTTGTGAGTGACCTTGAGCTAGAACCACCCAGGTAAGCCTCTTCTCCATTCCTGAGCCACAGAAACTATGAGGTAACAAGTGGCTAAGTTTTGGAGTAATGTGTTGTGCAGCAATAGATAACTAAAACGCAGGACTGACATGTTTTTGTATTCTCCGAAGCACATAATGGGATGCCTTGCTTATAATAGGAGTTTGTTATATGACAGTTGGAACCGGAAGAATGTTGCCTTGAGAAATTTTCAGGAGTAGTTGATTTCTAGGTTTGTAAGGGATGTATTCACTGTGGGTCCCAGGGAAAATATGTCTGAATATTGGAAAACAACAAAAAGGGTGGGTGTTAGGGTGGCAGTTAACATGTGATGAGTTTGAGGAAAACACAGTTAGGCTTCCAGACAATCTGCGTTTTCCTGCAGTTGTGGTTCTGTAACTGGATGAAATGAGACTTTTTTTTTCTTTTTTTTTTTGCGGTATGTGGGCCTCTCACTGTTGTGGCCTCTCCCGTTGCGGAGCACAGGCTCCGGACGCGCAGGCTCAGTGGCCATGGCTCATGGGCCCAGCTGCTCCGCGGCATGTGGGATCTTCCCGGACTGGGGCACGAACCAGTGTCCCCTGCATCGGCAGACAGACTCTCAACCACTGCGCCACCAGGGAAGCCCAAGACTTTTTTTTTTTTTTTTTTTAAATAACCATTTGAAGAGGATTGAGGCCCAACTACCTAAATAAATATCTGTAGTGCGATAAAGCCCAGAAGTGACAAAATGTCAGCCAGAGGCCACTATATGAGGACCAAGTGCAACACTGAAGAGTTTGAGTTTGCATTTAGCTGAGACAAGTATCCAAAGAACTCTGCTTCACATCTATTCTGTCCCCAACTACACACCTTTTTCTCAACATCCTGACATTTATATAATGTTTTCTTTTTTTATTGAGGTATAGTTGATTTACAGTATTATATAAGTTTCAGGTGTATCAACATAGTGATTCACAACTTTTAAAGGTTATACTTTATTTATAGTTATTATAAAATATTGACTATATTCCCTGTGCGGTATCATATATCCTTGTAGCTTATTTATTTTCTGCATAGTAGTTTGTACCTCTTATTGCCCCGCCTCACCCCCAACCGTGCCCCTCACCCCTGCCCTCTCCCCACTGGTAACCACTAGTGTGTTCTCTGTATCCTGAAATTTATATTTTCTTTTTTTTTTCCATTATAGTTTATTATAAGATATTGAATAGAGTTTCCTGTGCAATACAGTGGGACCTTATTGTTTATCTATTTATATATATGGTAGTTTGTATCTGCTAATCCCAAACTCCTAATTTATCCCCCCCTTCCCCCTTTGGTAACCATAAGTTTGTTTTCTATGTCTGTGAGTCTGTTTCTGTTTTGTAAATAAGTTGATTTGTATCATATTTTAGATTCCCCATATAAGTGATATCATATGATATTTGTCTTTCTCTGTCTGACTTACTTCACTCAGTATAACAATCTCTAGGTCCATACATGTTGCTGCAAATGGCATTATTTCATTCTTTTTTATGGACGAATAGTATTCCATTATATATATGCACATTGACATATTTATTTTCTAATCAGCAACTCCCAACTTTGCCTTGAATGATCTTCTGAAAGGAAGAACAACAGATAATGCTGGGATTTGGGAGTAGCTGGAATTCTGTCTTCCTTCTTTTATGCAAAGTACACCTCTTGCCTGGTTCAGTGTCAGTCTGCTTTCTTTCCCCTTTCTTGTCTGAAGGAGAGCTGAGTATGCCTGAGAGGAAGGAGAGGAGGTTGAAAACAGGCTTGCAGCCCACCTCTCACACAACCAGAAGCTTGTCCACGGAGTGACGGTCTGCTGTTCACTCTACCCTTCAGGACTAGGACCCAAAATGCTCCCTGGGTGCTCCTGAATGCTGCTTCTGGCTCCTTCCACCCACACACACACATACACACACACACACACACACAAGAGTGTAATGCACTCCTTTGAGAAGTCTGCTCTCGGAGAGAATGCAGCCAGCTGGAACCAGCAGTGGAACATCCTTCTCTTGGTACTTCAGGACATAATGGAGACTGACCTTCTGGGACACTGACTGCTGACTGGGAGAAGAATGAAGACTTTAATTCAAATGAGCTTGTTTGCACTTTCCTGGAGAAAAATCTTGGCTTGGATGACACCCAGTGTAATGTGGTTTATTTGGTGTAAGTACAAGAATTTTTCTTTTCATTTTCTCATTTCCTGAGCTTAGAGCTTTCTTCTTGAGAATTTTTTCTTTCCACTGTTGTTGTCATGTTTGGCCTCATTTTGAAAAGTAAAAAAAAATTTAAGAGAAAGGATCAATTAAGTTTTGTATGTTAGCTTGCCTATTGCTTGTGTTACTCAACTAAGGAAATGCCAACTAAAACTATATAACTCTGTGATTCAAGACACAGTACTTATAGAATAAGTGTCAGACAAAATTGTTTCTCTTATGATCTGAGCTGGGGGGGGGGTGGGGCCCAAGCAAGCTTTTTTGAGTTTGGAGGAATTTTGAAGTTGTTGCTTTACAGAAACTATGATCTTGCTGGAATGATCCTCTGGGCTCAACATGCTGCAATTTCTTCCTTGTTCCTTTCTCCCCATGCCTGCCTCACCCTTTGCAAGAACTTTCCTCTTTGAGGGGCATTGGATAGAAATGACAGTCTCCTCTCACCCTCTGCCGGGCTCTCCCCACTGAGAGAGGAAATGTGAGATGATGAGAGTCCCCCATCTGCCAGTCCACGTCACTTGGCTGCGAGAATTAGTTGATGAATTTGCTGCTTACGTGTGGCCAGTTTCTCGTGTGATCTCAGTGGATCCAAGTTCTACCACATCTCTGTGGATGCGGGTTAGGTTAGATAACTATTGCTCTGCAAATCTCACTCTCCTCTAGCAGATTTACCTAAGTCTGCATTAAAAAATTTTTTTTTTTATTGGGGTATAGTTGATTTACAAGTTGTGTTAGTTTCAGGTGTACAGCAAAGTGAATCAGTTATACATATACATATATCCACTCTTTTTTTAGATTCTTTTCCCTTAGAGGCCATTACCAAGTATTGAGTAGAGTTCCCCGTGCTATACAGTAGGTCCTTATTAGTTATCTATTTTATATATAGTGGTGTGTATATGTCAATCCCAATCTCCCAGTTTATCCCTGCCCCCCACCTTACCTCCTGGTAATCGTAAGTTTGTTTTCTATATCTATAACTCTATTTCTGTCTTGTAGATAAGTTCATTTGTACCCTTTTTTTAGATTCCACATATAAGTGATATCATATGATATTTGTCTTTGTCAGTCTGACTTATTACTTCACTTAGTATGATAATCTCCAGGTTCCATCCATGTTGCTGCAAATGGCATTATTTCATTCTTTTTTATGGTCGAGTAATATTCCATTGTATATATGTATCACATCTTCTTTATCTATTCTTCTGTCAGTGGACATTTAGGTTGCTTCCATGTCCTGGCTATTGTAAATTGTGCTGCAATGATCATCGGAGTGCATGTATCCTTTCGAATTATGGTCTTCTCCAGGTATATGCCCAGGAGTGGGATTCCTGGATCATATGGTAGCTCTATTTTCAGTTTTTTAAGGAACCTCCATTACATTCCCACCAACAGTGTAGGAGGGTTCCCTTTTCACCACACCCTCTCCAGCATTTATTGTTTGTAGATTTTTTGATGATGGCCGTTCTGACTGGTGTGAGGTGACACCTCACTGTAGTTTTGATTTGCATTTCTCTGATGATTAGTGATGTTGAGCATCTTTTCATGTGCCTCTTGGCCATCTGTATTGTATGTCTTCTTTGGAGAAATGTCTGTTTAGCTCTTCCACCCATTTTTTGATTGGGTTTTTTTTTGATATTGAGCTGCATGAGCTGTTTGTATATTTTGGAGATTAATCCCTTGTTGGTCTAAGTCTACATTTTAAGGGAAGATGTAGAAACCATACTGGACTCCAGTCCAAGTAATTATTTCTAATACATATCTGTTAGATATTAAAAATAAGTTTGATCCCTCTTCCACTCTTGGCGTCCGTGTGTCAATTGGCTCAGCAATCAAAGTCTGGACTACGACCAACACCCTCTTTGGCCATTCCAGCTCTGAGGGCTCATTCTAGCTCTTCCACCTGCTCATTCTAACCTAACCCCATTCCAACCTTCATTTGTTTGGTCTTGGAAACAAAGAGGTGGGGTCTGTTCTCTCCCGTCCCAAACTTATTTGTGCTGAGGCCACACGATGGTGGTCCATGTTGATGGCACTGAAAGAGCGAGCACGGCCCAACCCTGCTTCCTCCCTCTGTTTATACTTTTGTCCACTTGGAAGGCATTTGCCAGGGAAGAAAAGCCATGCATTCTTGGTCTAATTTATAGGGCACTGTTAAGCAGATGGCATAAGTGGTTTATTTTTAAGGAGGTTATTACTGGTCACAAAATTTCAAGTCAGCTATTTGCAGGGAACCCTGATGAAGGAGGCCCCTGTTTGTGGCGTCCACCCTCCAGAGCATCTGACAGAGGGCTTACTGTGCTTTTGCACCCAACCACATTTAATCCATTTATAAGACCCCTTTGTGTGAGATCCCATACCAGAGGAAATTAATGTAGGATATTGCAAACAGCTTTTAAGAATGTCTTTTCTATAGAAGAACTGTGTCGTTCTGAGAGCAAAGTGGGCTTTTTTTCCCCCACATTGTTATGACTTGACATCTCCGATGTGGAGTGTTTCCAGCCAGTTATGATAAGAAAAGGCTGGAATTTTCACTCGTGAAAACCACAGCAGAAGAAAGCTATTAGATTATCTATTCTCTTACTCTCCTCCTGTAAATGTAAGTGCATTTAATTTGGGGTCCAAGTGTGGGGAAGAGAGGTGACAGCACTTAAAAATTAGGGTATGAAAAATTGAAAGTTCAAGATGACAATGGCTAGTCATGCGGACAACAGAAGATAAACATGTACCTTACATGAAGGAAGATATTTTCTCATCCAGTAGGAAATTTTAGATTTTTAATTTCTGGGAATGAAAACAAAATTTTTAAATTAAAAAATGACACCAGATGCCAACTTTTGGGGTTTTTTGTTTTGTAAGTAGGGCGTTGTGAAGAAAGTAACTACCAACTTCAATTTCCTCATTCCATAAAATAAGGACAATATGATATAAAGAAAAAGTAAGACATAATCCCATAAAGAACCATTCTTTAATAAAGCAATTTGTATGTAAAATGTCACTATACTGGACGTTGGGGGCTTTTACAACAGACAGTGAACTTACCCTTACTGCTTGGCCCCAGTTCAAGACCTGATGCTGGGAACGCTGCTCTGGGCGTTGGAGTGCGTCAGCTGTGAAGTCAGATGACCTGTGGTCAAGTCTATCCCTTGTCACCAGTGGGTGTGTGACTTTGGGCAAGTTATTTCCCCAACTTTCCATTTTTGCAGATGCACAATATGGATAAGAGTGATACCTAGTCTTCATAAGGCTGTTGGGAGGATTACATGAGGTAAGGGAAAGTGACTGGTGCCTAATGAGTGTGCGGCACTAGGCAGCTGTTATCAAAGGACTGACATAGCCCTGTGGACCGTTGTGAGGACAGAATACAGAGTTAAAGCAGAGATTTTAAAAGAGCTGACATTAGAGGAACATGATTTTTTTTGTTTTTGCTTATTTGCTAAAGTCACCTGAATTTTAGCTTTTATGCCTATAAGCGTACCATTTAGTAAATAAAGAGTAGAAATTTGAAAGAAAAGAAACAATATCTTATGAAGGTAGAGGTGGCTAGTATAGAAAATGGAGTTCATAGAGGCAAAGCTTATTGCTTTTTTTCTTAATTGAAATATAGTTGAGATACCATATTATGTTAGTTTCAGGTGTAGTACATAGTGATTTGACATTTGCACACATTGCAAAATGATCACCAGGATAAGTCTAGTAACCATCTGTCCCAATAAAAAGTCATTACAATATTGTTGACCATATTCCTTATGCTATATTTTACATCCCTGTAACGTATTTATTATATAACTGGAGGTTTATACTTCTTAATCCCCTTCACCTGCTTCACACAACCACCTCTGGCGACCACTGGTTTGTTCTCTGTATCTGTGAGTATGTTTTTGTATTGTTTTGTTTGTTTGCTTTGTTTTTCAGATTCCACATATAAATGAGATCATATGGTATTTGTCTTTCTCTGTCTGACTTATTTCACTTAGCATGGTACCCTCTTGATCCATCTACGTTGTTGCAAATGGCAAGATTTCATTCTATTTTTAATGACTAATATTCCATCGTATTTTTATATACCACAGCTTCTTTATTCATCTACTGATGAACACTTAGGTTGCTTCTGTATCTTAGCTGTTATAAATAATATTGCAATCAACATAGAGGTGCACATATTTTGGGTGCATGTATTTTTTCAAAGTACTGATTTTGTTACCTTTGGGTAAATATCCAAAAGTGAAATCTCTGGCTTGTATGGTAGTTTTATTTTTAGTTTTTTTTTAGGAGCCTCTATACTGTTTTACATAGTGGATGCACCAATTTACAATCCCACCAAAGTGCGAAGGTTCCTTTTTCTCCACATCCTTGCCAACACTGGTTATCTGTTGTCTTCTTGATGATAGCCATTCTGATAGGTGGTATCTCATTGTGGTTTCGATTTGCATTTCCCTGATGATTAGTGATAATGAGCATCTTTTCATGTGTCTGTTGGCCATCTGTATGTCTTCTTTGTTTTCCCAGCACCACTTATTGAAGAGACTGTCTTTTCTCCATTGTATATTCTTGCCTCCTTTGTTGTAGATTAACTGACCATAGATGTGTGAGTTTATTTCTGGGCTTTCTATCCTGCTCCATTGATCTATATTTCTGTTTTTGTGCCAGTATCACACTGTTTTTATTACTGTAGCTTTGTAGTATAGTCTGAAGTCAGGGAGCCTGATTCCTCCAGCTTTGTTTTTCTTTCTCAAGATTGCTTTGGCTATTTGGAGTCTTTTGTGTTTCCATTACAAATTTAAAAATTTTTGTTCTAGTTCTTTGTAAATGGGATTGTTTCCTTAATTTCTATTATTTCTTCAAATACATTCTCTGCCCTTTTTTTCTTTCTCTCTTCTCCTTCTGGGACCCCAGTAATGTAGATGTTTACTTGATGTTGTCCCCAAGTTCTCTTAAACTATCCTCATTTTAAAAAAAAACATTTTTTTTCTTTTTCCTGTTTAGCTTGGGTGATTGCCACTACTCTGTCTTCCAGATTGATGATCTGTTCCTCTGTATCATCTAATCTACTGTTGATATTTTTCTTTCTACAGTATTGCTTATTTTAGTTATTGTATTCTTTGGTTCTGTTTGTTTCTTCTTTATATTTTCTAACTTTGTTGGAATTCTCACTGTGTTCATCCATTCTTCTACCAAGTTCATTGAACATCTTTATGATCATTACCTTGAACTCATATTGGATAGATTGCTTGTCTCCACCTTGTTCGGTTCTTTTTCTGAGGTCATGTCTTGTTCCTTTGTTTGGGACATATTCCTCTGTCTCCTCATTTTGCCCAATTCTCTTGTTTATTTTTATGTGTTAGGTAGGTCAGTTATGTTTCCTGATCTTGGAGAAGTGGTCTTAACATAGGATATGTCCTACGGGGCCCAGCAGCGCACTCCTCTCTGGTCAGAAGAGCTATATGCACTAAGGGTGCCCCGTATATGGGCTGTGTGTGCTCTTCTGTTGCAGGCTGACTACTGTGGGTGCTCTGGTAGGTGGAGCTGGCTCCTGACCTGGTTGGCTATAAGGCCTTGCCTCGTGAAGTTGCTACAGGCCTGCTGTGGGATGGAGTAGGCTTCCTGCATGGTTGGCTGTGCAGCCTGGATGTGCTTCTGCTGGCCTGCTGGGTCCCACGTAGCTGGCTGCATGGCCTGGAGGCACATGGCTGCTGCAGACCAACTGGTGGGCAGGGTAAGCCCCTGGTGCCAATAGGCTAGAGGGAGGATTCCAAAATGGCACTTGCCAGCACCAGTATCATCATGATAGAACAAACTCTCAAAAATGTCTGTTGCCAGTGTCACTGTCTGCAGGGGGAGTCCCAGTTGCCTCCTGCTTCTCTGGGAGGCTCTTCAAGATCAGTAAGTGGGTCTGACCCAGGCTCCTTCCCAACTACTGCCTCTCTTCTGGGTCGCAGAGCAGGTGAGATACTATGCACATCCTTTAAGAGTGGAGTCTCTGTTTCCTATGGCCTTCTGGTCTCCTAAACATAAGCCCCACTGATTTTCAAAGCAAGATGTTCTGGGGGCTCATCTTCCCAATGTAGGACTCCGATGTGGCGATCAGACCCCACGCTCCTTGCGAAGAACCTCTGCAGTTGTGATATTCCTCCCGTTTGTGGGCCGCTGACCCCAGGGGTGTGGTTCAGACTATACTGTATCTCCACCCCTTATACTCATCTCGCATAGCTCTTCCTTTATATCTTTAGCTGTGGAAATCTTTTCTCCTAGTCTTCAGGTTGTTCTCAAAGACCGTTGCTCTGTAAATAACTGTAATTTTGGTGTGCCCATGAGAGGAGCTGAGTCCAGGGTCTTCTTACTCTGCCATGTTGGGGAAGCTCCAAAGCCTATTGCTTCTTAAGCAGAGAGACAGAAGATCTTGGTAACAAACACAATCTGGTCTCTGAGAGCTGTTGTTCTCTGTGGTCAGTTAGAGATAGCTCAGTGTCCCCTTCAACCCTTAGATGCAGGAATGTTCCCCCCATCACTTATTTTCTTTCTCTTGTTCTGATTTTGTCATCATTTGTCAACTTCTGATTAATAACTTGGCTTTCCCGATTCTTTTGCCTAGATCCTCATTCTCCCCCAGCCTCCATCCTTCTCCTGACAAACTCTTCTTCATCCTTCAAGATATCCTCTTTGAAAAAGATTTCTCTCTCTGTCATTTCCCTAATTCTTTTACACCAAATTTTAATTTTAAAAAATTATCTTTTTTCTTTTTTTTCCATAAAATTGTGAGCTCCTGACAGGCAGGGGTGGCATTCTTATATTACTGGGAAGAGTTACCCTCTTTCCCAGGTGCCAAATCCAGTACAAAATATGCACTTAATAAATACTTGTGGGGCTTCCCTGGTGGCGCAGTGATTGAGAGTCCACCTGCCGGTGCAGGGGACACGGGTTCAAGCCCTCGTCCAGGAGGATCCCGCATGCCGCAGAGCAGCTAGGCCCGTGTGCCACAACTGCTAAGCCTGCTCTCTAGAGCCTGCGAGCCACAAATACTGAGGCCCGTGCACCTAGAGCCTATCTCCACAACAAGAAAGGCCACTGCAATGAGAAGCCCGCGCACTGCAACAAAGAGTAGCCCCCGCTTACCGCAACTAGAGGAAGTCTGCGCACAGCAACAAAGACCCAACGCAACCAAAAATAAAATAAATAAAATATAAATAAATAAATAAATAAATAAATAAATAAATACTTGCGGACTGAATATTGAATAAACACATTGAATGAGTGAAGGTCAATTTGTAGGTGAACAAGTGTTAGCCAGTGTGTTGTATCAGAGTAATGTGGATGAGCCATTTCTGGGGGAAAATGTTGATGTAGTTTTAAACTGATGTGACAAAAGGACTTTCTTAAAGGGAAGAAGTCACTTAACACCAACCAAACAATTACAACAATAGCAAGTCACATTTATTGAGTGCTTACTGTATGTTGACATTTGTTAAAGTGACTTATATGCATCATCTTCTTAAACTTTTTTAGTAATCCCATGAGGTTGTATTTTTTTAAAATAAATTTATTTATTTTTGGCTGCATTGGGTCTTAGTTGCTGTGTGCAGGCTTTCTCTAGTTGCAGTGAGGGGGCTACTCTTCGTCATGGTGCGTGGGCTTCTCATTGCGGTGGCTTCTCTTGTTGCGGAGTATGATGCGTGGGCTTCAGTAGTTGTGGCACGTGGGCTCAGTAGTTGTGGCTCGTGGGCTTCGTTGCTCTGCGGCATGTGGGATCTTCCTGGACCAGGGCTCGAACCCGTGTCCCCTGCATTGGCAGGTGGATTCTTAACCACTGCGCCACCAGGGAAGTCCCAACCATGAGGTTGTTATTATCATCCCCATTTTACAGATGAGGAAACTGAGGTTTAGAAGGGTTGAGTAAAATCTCACAGATCACACAGGTGCTGAGTAGTGGAGCTGGGCCTTGAACCCAAGCTCATGTGCCCATTCCACCATTATTGCCAAGTTATATCCATCACCCTGAATAGTATCCTCAAAAGCAGTGGAGAACACACCATAGAATTTGAACAGTCTCCAAGGCAGGCTTTCACAAAAGTATTACACTTCAAAGGAACGTGTCTTTAGAAATACATGGAACAACTAAAGATATTCTGAAAGTTTGCTGATGGGTGAAATTATATATTTGGGTACTTGAGAAGACTTTTAGATAGGGATGAAATTAATTTTGAGAATAATTTATATTGCACTAGGCAATAACTGAGTGAAAAATAAAACAGATACAAATATGGGGCATGCAAAAAAAATTGTGGAAAATTCAACCTAAACAACCCTAATTAATTAGTATCTGAAGAGCTCAAACCCTCTATGAATCTTACCTTGTGGCAAAGGAACCAATGCCCAATTGCAGAAATGTGAAGTTGTCACATTCTTTCATGAGTGAAATGCAGAAAATGGACTCAGTTCAGGTCTTTTCATGAAAGATCTAGTTTTTTTTCTTTTCCCACAAAGTTAAACTTAGCAAACAGTTTTTTTCTCCTTAGGAATTTCTTCACTAAAGGACTATTAGCAAGCTTTTTAAAGTCTGTATTAATGAAAACACATTGCTTAATTACACCACTAATTACAGTCTTCTAGTAATTCCAAAGTCTAAGAGGCACCTATTAACTTGAAACTCAACACAATTTAGAAAATAAACCACAGTGAAATATTCTGGAAGAATAAAAGTACCTTGCTACAAATGCTTTTGACCTCTTATCATCCCTTTAATGTTCGCCAACTTTCTTGAAGACTAGGTTTGTGTTGGCTGTTACTTTCATGTTATCCACATTTCCCAGCAGTGGTTGAACCGGATTGAATTCTCAACTGTTCAGAACTGATCCAAATATTGGTTTCCTTTGAAGTCAGTTTTAACTGTGCTTTTGGAATAGCAGAGTAGGATCAGGACTCTTTTCCCAACTTCGTTAACCATAGCTGATTGTGGCTTATTTTAATGTGCAACACCTGCCTTTTTGATTTTTAAAGCTATTCCAGTGAGCCAAGAGTCTGACTTGCTTGAACAGAGAAAGACAAATACTATATGATATCACTTGTTTGTGAAATCTAAAAAACCTGAACTCATAAGAACAGAGAGTAGAAGGGTGGTTACCAGGGGCTGGGAATTGGGGAATTGGAGAGATGTTGTTCAAGGTACAGATTTGCAACTAGTAGATAAATAGGTTCTGGAGATCTAATGTGAGTGATTATAGTCAACAGTGCTGGATTATAAACTTGAAAGTTGCTAAGAGACTAGATCTTAATTGTTCGCATTACAAAAAAGAAATGATAATTATGGGATGTGATAGAGATGTCAGCTAATGCTAAGGTAGTAATTATATTGCAATATATAAATGTATCAAATCAACATGTTGTACACCTTAAATGTATACAATGCTATTTATCAATTATATCTCAAAAAATTAAGTAAAAAATTAAAAGAGTCTGACTGGCTTGAAATCTGTTATGTGATATGGCAAAGTGTGATTTTAACCTTTAAAGACAAGAGAATACTCTTTATCCTCTACCATCCTAATTCTCTGGGGGAAAAGATTAATTGCAACGGGATAAGTCTGCTGCCTGTAATTATGTGGTATGTGTAAGAAAAGGCTAGGTCAAGTGCCCCAATACAGCTTCTTTTATAAAACAAGACCTGACCTGAGTGGATAAAAAGCAATGGTGGGAATTAGATCAGGGAAAGAAATCAACCCAGATGTCACTACGTTTTATTATGAAAGTAACAATAGAATGGAATCACTTTTTAAAAACTTTAGAAACAACCTACACTTATTCTCAGTTAAGACTCCTTATTGGTCCCTGGTTGAACTTTAGAAAGATTTAAGCTGAAAGAGACTAAGTGTTCAGCACGCACCAGTGAAATTCTCCTTAATTTAATGATCAGAGAAGAATAGGATCAGAAGAAGGTTAGATGTAGCATCAAATCCTTAAAAAAAAAATCTTAAAAGGCCACACATTGTCACATCAACTAGGACTAGGTATAACACTTATTTCTTTCAACAGAATTGAGTAAATATTTGACCTCCAATGTCATTATGGTTAATGTATATTCTAGACCTCAGAGGACACTGAGACGGAAGCTTTGCTTTCTGATTGGCTCCCTAATAGCCTTTGCTTGCTTGGGAAAGAATGATAATATACTGTGTCCTTAACTTAGTGCAGTTCAACTCTTAGCTGTTCAAGAGATAAAACAGTAATGATCTCATCCTTTGATGATTTAAGTTCATGTGATTTGTAAATCAGTACATAGTAATAACCTCTGGGTTAGCTATTAACTCTCTGAAAATATTCAGGATTAATATCATTCCTTTATTTAATTCTGAAAAGATTGAGATGTAGTTGGTGCACATACATGAGTGTCCCATAGAATAAAAGATGACAATTACACTAATATTTCTAGAACTTGTATCTCTTGCAATTCCCTATAAGGATGCAGCAAACTCCCCCACGTTAAATTACTCATTTTGATAACTATGTGAGAAGAAGAGGCCCAGATGGTATTTCTGAGAATGGCATCAAAAGCAATTTAAAATGCTCATTGGCAACATATCGCATATTTATGTGCGAGTGGAGAGTCATCTTTTGGCTACATTAATGCTGCAAAAATAAACACACTTTGGTCTCTGATGCAAAGTTTAAAGTTCTCATGGCAATATCTGTTTCTTTCACTTTGCTTACCAGATACAATAAAATAGTCAACATTTATCTGTCAACTGCATGTGTTAAACACCCACTGTGTGTTTAGTATCAGGTGCTATGGAGCCTTAGAGAGAAAGACATTCAAGGACTTTATAGTTTAATGGGGGGGAAGGAGAAACACAAATGTGTACATGTAAACAAGCATGGCTGGAGATGTATAAACATACACACAATCCTGACCATCTGTGCAAAGGTGGAAACTGACTGGAAGGATAAATGTGGGTGGGTGGAGGGAGTGAAGCAGCTGAAACGAGGTGAGTCTTGTTTTGTCAAGGCTGCGTTGGGGTTTGAACGGAATGTGTTTTACTTCTCTCAAAAAGTTGAGAAGTAATATACATACATGAATGGAATTTTTCATTCCATTTTTGGTGCAGCGGGTAGGGGTCTATGGGATTTGAGAGAGGACTGGGTTGAAGTGAGAGAAACACCCATGGCAGTGATTTTCAAAGTGTGGTCCTGAGCACCAGCATCAGCATCACAGGGGCAATTATTAGAAATATAAATTCTCAGGCCCCACCCCAGACTTCCTGACTCAGAAACTCTGGGAGTGGTCCAGCCGTCCATGTTTCCACACGCCTGCCAGGCATTCTGATGCTCCCCCAACTGAGGAACGCTGCTCTGTGAGGTGGTTCTGAGGCTGGAGCAAGAGTAGTATCTCTGAAGTAGCAGGTCCAGAGGCCAGCAGTGTCCGTAGGAAGGTTCTAGAAGCAAGCAGCTGGTGAGGAGGGGCAGCTGGTGAAGGCCTCAGAGCTCTCTGGCGGGAACTCCACGAGGCTGCACTGGAGCCCTCTGAACTGTGTCAGAGCCGCGATTCTGAGTTAATGTTTTCAGAGAATTCTAACTTTTGCATTTCCTGACTTTTTTGAGCGTGTTGAGTGTTGTAATTCCGTGAGGCTTTTAAACGTAATTTCCTTTGCTTTTAAGGAAAAGTTGAGATGGGGGAGGGGGTTTTTAGGGGTTGGGTGGTGGCTGGTAGTGAGATGGTAAAAATGGGGAAACCGTTTTCAAAGGGAATAAAGCTTCAGCAAAATTATTCTGTAAAGATATTGCTGCAAAGCCTGTATACCTTTACCGAAACATGATAAGATAATAATAATAAAAGCTAATATTTAGCTCTCATGATGTGGCAGGCATATTCTAAAGTATTTACGTATGTTGATCCATTAATCCTCAGACCAAGTTCTGGGGTAGGGCCTGTTATTGTTGCCATGTGTTAAAAGAGGCAACTATATCTCAGAGTGGTTAAGACACTTGCTCAGGGTTACACAGCTAGAGCTGGGACTAGAACCCCAGCTTTCAGACTGTGTTTTTAGCCGGTATACTATGTTATGCTGCAAGAACTTAAACACTGCATGACAACTATTTCTATTTTGAAAGATTTCTGTGACTCATTGTTCTAAATTGTTTGGCTTTTGAGAATTAGGCTTCAGGGCCTGATGACTTTCTTATTTAATTTTCTGGTTGGCCAGCCGAGTATTTCGTGAGTCTAGCCAGTTCTCACAGAAGGTAGCCAAACCTGACTTCTGGGTAGAGTAAATCAGTTACAAAAAAAGGTTAGGCTCAGTGCCAGAGCAAAGCTTGGAAAGACTCTGGAACGCCCCCCCCCCCACCCAGCCAGAACAGTTGAGCCCAGTGTCAGCAAGGGTTAGAAACTCCTAAAAGACCTGGGTTCCCCTCTGAGGACATGGAGTGTGGGTTCCATGGGGTGGAGGGAGCTAGAGGGAGGAGAAAGGAAGGATTCAGTCAGTTTGTTTGTTTGTTTTTTTTAGTTGTTCCTGAGATTTACGTTTTAAAGTAATAACTAGAATTATGACTTATAACATTAAACCAGAACATATAAAATTTTTAGAAATTTCATGTAATATCTGAAACATTTATATTAACATATTATCATACAAATAACTCAAAGAAAGTTTCGTATTAGTTGTTTTGTTTGTTTGTTTGTTTGTTTATACTGCAGGTTCTTATTAGTCATCAGTTTTATACACATCAGGGTATACATGTCAACCCCAAGCGCCCAATTCAGCACACCACCATCCCCACCCCACCACGGTTTTCCCCCCTTGGTGTCCATACGTTTGTTCTCTACATCTGTGTCTCAACTTCTGCCCTGCAAACCGGTTCATCCATACCATTTTTCTAGGTTTCACATACATGCGTTAATATACGATATTTGTTTTTCTCTTTCTGACTTACTTCACTGTGTGTGACAGTCTCTAGATCCATCCACGTCTCAACAAATGACTCAATTTCGTTCTTTTTTATGGCTGAGTAATATTCCATTGTATATATATACCACATCTTCTTTAGCCATTCATCTGTCAATGGGCATTTAGGTTGCTTCCATGACCTGGCTATTATAAATAGTGCTGCAATGAACATTGGGGTGCATGTGTCATTTTGAATTATGGTTTCCTCTGGGTACATGCCCAGTAGTGGGATTGCTGAGTTGTATGGTAGTTCTATTTTTAGTTTTTTAAGGAACCTCCATACTGTTCTCCATAGTGGCTGTATCAATTTACATTCCCACCAACAGTGCAAGAGGGTTCCCTTTTCTCCACACCCTCTCCAGCATTTGTTGTTTGTAGATTTTCTGATGATGCCCATTCTAACTGGTGTGACACGATACCTCATTGTAGTTTTGATTTGCATTTCTCTAATAATTAGTGATGTTGAGCAGCTTTTCATGTGCTTCTTGGCCATCTGTATGTTTTCTTTGGAGAAATGTCTATTTAGGTCTTCTGCCCATTTTTGGATTGGGTTGTTTGTTTCTTTAATATTGAGCTGCATGAGCTGTTTATATATTTTGGAGATTAATCCTTTCTCTGTTGATTTGTTTGTGAATATTTTCTCCCATTCTGAGGGTTGTATTTTCGTCTTGTTTATGGTTTCCTTTGCTGTGCAAAAGCTTTGAGGTTTCATTAGGTCCCATTTGTTTATTTTTGTTTTTATTTCCATTACTCTAGGAGGTGGATCAAAAAAGATCTTGCTGTGATTTATGTCAAAGAGTGTTCTTCCTATGTTTTCTTCTAAGAGTTTTATAGTGTCCAGTCTTACATTTAGGCGTTGAATCCATTTTGAGTTTATTTTTGTGTATGGTGTTAGGGAGTGTTCCA